>NC_141145.1:129042331-129384831 GCF_053477565.2 Lygodium microphyllum
AGAAATGCTAATGTGACATGTCATCATTGTGGCAAGAAGGGTCATATACACCCACAATGTCATGAGTTGCGCAATGAAAAGCGCAAAGAGAAGGGAAAATACAAAGTACAGGATAAGTCCTTTGGTCGTAGCATTGTGTCTACGAATTCCACTGTGAAAGTCGAGGAGATAAATGTCATGTAGACTAATGACTCTGATGGGGAGTACATACTTGCAGCTAGTTCTTGTGATGCTATGCCGTTGATCGAGGTTCACTCTATGTATGCGCAGTGCTAGCTTTTGGATTATGGTGCTTCATTTTATGTTACACCATGTTGTGAGTAGTTCCATTCCTACTGCACTGTCTTTGGTTTAGTTCGCTTAGGTGATGACAGGTCACTTGCTATTGTTGGCATTGGGGATGTACGGGTGCGGTTCTCTACTGGTAGTACTTTTCTGTTATAGGATGTTTGTCATGTACTTGCACTTACATGCAGTCTTATGTCTATAGGGTAGCTTGATGGTGCTGGATTTCATGTTTCATTTGGGAATTCTGCTTGGAAGATTACCCGTGGCAGACTTGTGCTTGCTAGAGAGGTGCCAAGGCTAGCAGCCTCTATCCTCTTGTAGTTGATGGGTCCTCTATTGACCATGTTTTGTCAGTGGGTTCCATCCCACATGTATCTCTTTGGCAAGCCCGCTTGGGCCATATATCCTTGAAAGGAATGAAAATGCTTTGTGGTTTTGCAGTACTTACCGCTCCTTGACTATGCATGTTTTGTTAGTGGGTTCCATCCCACATGTATCTCTTTGGCATGCCTGCTTGGGCCATATGTCCTTGAAAGGAATAGCATATACCAGGATTCGCAACACTGCATGTGAATAACATCAACACCTTGGCATGGTTGAGACCCCACGTGCATCCTTGTGCATGAACAGCAAGAAACAACACTCCTGCGTCCATGATAAATTCTTGCGTGTGCGAATAATGGCAAAAAAAGGGGACACCATATTGGGGAATATGGGAATTTCCCATAAGTTTGGGACACGTGGTCAAATCTTTGAATTTGTCATAACTTGAACAATATAACTCCAAATCAAATGCTCTATAGCTCAATATATTCCATTTTTCAAGCACTTTCCAATGATAGGTCACATCATATGGTTTTGAGAAACTTATGGGCATGTTATCTAGGTGCCACCTTTTTGGTATTCAAAAAATGGAAACTGGAAGATTCCCAAACTCACTAATATTATGTTGGGGGGATGAAGACCCAAAAACAAATGCCACGGGATGGGCCTAGTGGTGTAGTAGGGGTGGAGAAAGGGTGTGGTGATATTAGAAGAGGGGACAAGAAAAATAGGTTTATGTTGGGATGGGGGGAATGGGAAAATGATGTGTGTGGGTTAAAGGGAACTAGTGGGAAGGAAGGGGGGTTGAGCGGGGAAGGGGGGCTTAGTGGGGGAAAGGATGGGTGACCAAGGGGCCACTTGGGAAGGAAAGGGGTAGGTGCAAAGGCTAAGGGGTGGGGGAGATCACAAAGGGGGTGGGAAGGTGCAAGGGTAAAGGGGGGGGGGGGGGGGGTTTACAAAAGAGGGTGGCAGGGATTCGATGGCGTGACTCGATGCTGAGGGGTGGGGGGCATGACCACTACTTGGAACATGGTGGGCAAAGGGCATGTGAATTGGCGACACACAGGCAGGACGAGGAGGGGTGGGGGTAGTGCTAGGGGTGGATGCGGTGGGGTGATGAGGCGATCGACGAAGGAGTCTACCGGTGGTGATGGAGCCCGAGGTGTAGGCGTAGGGACTTCTAGTAGGTGAGGCACATGGGGTGAGGAATTGGTGGCATGACAATGGTTGTGGCAATGCAGAGGAGGGAGGCATTAGCAAACAGGAGGGGGCGGTGGTGGCTAGCAACAGGTGATGGCCACCTGCATGATGATGGTGGTTGCAAGAAGCATGGGTGGCCTGGGAGAGGGGGAGTTGGCAAGGCACCAGGGAGGCGGAGGGAGAAGAGAAAGAGGAGGTGGAACTAGGGGAGAAAGGGGAGGAGAATGGAGATAAGGGAAGTGGGGGTAGGAGGGAGAGAAGATAGGGAGGGGGATTGCAGGGGAGGGAAGAAGGAAGGGAGGAGAGAGGGAGGAGAGAGAGAAGACAAGGAGGGGGATTGCGAGGGAGGAAAGAAGGAAGGGAGGAGAGAGAGAGAAGACAAGGAGGGGGATTGCGAGAGAAGACAAGGAGGGGGATTGCGAGGGAGGAAAGAAGGAAGGGAGGAGAGAGAAGACAAAGAGAGAAGAAAAAAAACAAGAAAGAGAGAGAGACATGTGGGGAGGGAATGGGCGTGTGGTTGGGGGGGATGTTTTTGGTTTTCTTTTCTAAATATATTTTTTAAAAATGGAAGGGAGAGAAATGGAGGGAATGTTTATTTTTGTTTTGTTTTTTGAAAAAAACAAGCAAGGACAATTGGTCCCCTTCGTTCTATGCTCATGCACGGGATGAGGTAAAAAAATTTTCGGTGCTAGGAGCGGACGGAGGGGTGAGAGGGGCATTGATGGGGTAGATGTGACACATCGAACTTGATGATACATTGCCTGAGATGAAAGATGGATGTTTCCATGGACACACGAGGGTAACAAAAATAAAAATACAAAAAATATTTAATTTGGGAAGATCTGGGCATCGGATGAATGTGTGGGAAAAAAGACTAATGGCCAAGGCCGTAGGATGAATAGATAGGACCTCGTGAATGATACGTTTGATGGCCAATAAGGTTGTCAAGTTAGAATGCGATTCTGGTGTAAGAAATATGCATTCTATGGAAAATGATAAAAAATACATAGGAAAACACAATTAAAAGTTAATAACACAAAATTCATGGATCAAAATGAGAGGAGGAAAAAATGAAAAATGTCTAGTGGGACCAGTAGCTTTGCTCGAAATAGAGGGCAATAAAAAGTAAAAGTGTCAAGTTTGAAGGGACAAATATTGTTGTAAGGTCAAATTTCAATTTCGGTGAACATAGGATGCATTCACATAGAAGATCAACAAAATGAGAAAAAAGACTAATAGGCAAGGAAAGACATTGAAAATTGGGTGGAACGGTACGGTTGGGGGAGAAAGGCACGTCAATAGGGCATAAATAAAATAGAGTATCATTTAAAGATCAAATAGTAGTGTATTTATGGATATATATAAATAAGATGTGTAGGGACACACCCCCATACTTAAAACCTTAACGGATCAGTTTGTTTAATCAGTGGAGGCTTAACACATGAAAATGACGGGTCTAATAAGTTAAGACATGACACACACATAAACACAAGAAATAGGGTTGTTAGAAACACTTGGCCCATTCAGTTAGTCATTGTGGAACGTTGTCAATGCAATGGGAGTTAGATTTGTCTACAAGAGGCACCATGGCTCATCGCGGCATGCATCTAGCATGGCAAGGACCATGCACTCATACCCAGGGAGGTAGCAATGTTAATGAATAACTGATAAGTATCAGTGACACGAGAAATATCGTACTCAGCTTAGCAGGTGCTCATGTGAGAAGGATAGATCAGTTGCTCTCCCCCCATGGCTCACATCACTCAAAGGGGAAGAAAGAAAATCCCAAATCTCACACTTGATTGAGAAATAGACAAGGGGAATGATGCAGAGGAGTATGCCAGCATGCACAGTTGTAATGATGCATCAGTGCATCCTAACTCATTTGGCATAGGTGCGAGAAGGTAGACTAGGGATCCTTGCAATGCAGAGTGTAGAGAACAGAGTGACGTGTCT
The DNA here is from genome assembly GCF_053477565.2 of Lygodium microphyllum. Lineage (NCBI taxonomy): Eukaryota > Viridiplantae > Streptophyta > Polypodiopsida > Schizaeales > Lygodiaceae > Lygodium > Lygodium microphyllum. The sequence continues at coordinate 129,046,100 of NC_141145.1, forward strand.
AGTGGTGATGCCAGAGGCTCGTCTTGTGTGTGCATAAGGAGACGGAAATATACCTAACCCCAATGTTGTAATGTCCCTCAAATCTCACCTCTTAAAGCTGATTGAAGGAAAAATCAGTCATGCTCAGTCCCCCCTTTGTCGTCTCACACTCTGTTGATAGATACAAGAGGGCAATCCAATTCCTCACACCCATTGATGTAATTCTCACTACCACTTATGTGAAGGTTGTATGCCTTGTGCGCAATTGATGGTGCAATGGTGCATCCCACCATGTGCTGGCATATAACGCAAGAAGGAAGGCCATGGAGCCTTATAGTGCCATGCACAGGTATAGATCGTGCGTTGTGCATTGAGAGGCCCACGACTGTGTGTGCAATGCTCCATTCACACATTTCACCTCTCATTTGGATTTAAAGGGCAAGGATTGGTTACTCATCCCACCCCTCTGTCTCACACTTGATTGAGAGATATAGAAGGCAATCCATACTCATATCCCCATCCGATTAGGATGTAAGTTCACAACACTGAAGGGATTGTCAATGAAGATCAGCTTGGACCTATTGATGATGTCAAACAATTTCTGTTGAGGAAGAGGTGTATCTAGGGAGGTAGCCAACAAATCAAGAACTTTTTGTGGGTATAGGAGGTTACGCCTATTGGAGGAGTTAGATGCTCTATAGAGTCACATGGCACATCGCACCAAGGAGGTGGCTTTAGAACTAGTCTGGATTGGGAGGGGTTGCCACATTTTCCATAGCCAACTTCCCATCCAAGGGTGTTTGCCATTTTTTCTTAGAAGAATGCATGTTATGATAGAGAATTTCTTCCTCTTCTCCGATATCAATTTTGTTTTTTCCCCCTTTTTTTTCTTTACCCTACTCTCGAGGGTGTTTCCACCTTTTCTCAAAGAGTAGGTTGGCATGATAGGGAGACTAAATTCCTTTTCTCTCATGACCTATTATTCTTTTTCTTTTTGATCGTCTTTTTTTTCCTTTTTCTTTCTTTTTTTACAAAGTAAATGACAGATGACCATAGATCAGAACCAACCTCGACAATTTAGTTGGATTGAATAGGAAGGTAATCAAATAGAGGTTAGAGATGGAGGCGAGGGGCTAAGAGAATGGTACTACCTCGTCAAGCTGAGAATGATGGATATCAATAGCAACATAATAAGTAGGGAGGAGTAATGTCTTAGATAGAGAGGAATTGTCAACTGTGATTGTCAGGATCCCTAGGGAGGGTAATACTTCTTCAGGTGGTAACCATTAATTAGGAAGAGATTGTCAAGGGCATCAATAGCTTACACTTGGAAAGAGCTGTTAGGGTTGACAGTTAGTACCTTGTAGGTGCCCATCCCATGTTGTTGGAGCTTCCCTGGAAACTTGCCAAAGCGCGAATCATAGGTGAGGACTAGGTCATCTTTCTTGAATTCCTTATGCTTGATGAAGCTATCATGGTAAGCCTTCCATCGGGCCTATATAGTTTCCATGCAATGTAAGTCTATCTATTGTATTTCATCCAAACATTCCAAGTGCAAGAGGTGGCATTGTAGGGACTCATTATCTCGCAAGCACTCGGTGATAGCCACTCGCAAAGAGGTTAGCTCTAGCTCGACAGGGAAGACAGCTTCTATGTTGTACACCAGTTGGAAAGGTGTCTGCCCTCCTGTAGCAGCCTTATGGAAAGTTCTATATGCCCAAAGGGCCTCTCTAAGTTGATCATCCCAATCATAGTGATGTGTAACAATTGTCCTTTTCAGAATCGAGCAAAGGATATGATTGGTAACTTTGACTTGGCCGTTGGCTCTAGGGTAGTAGAGTATGGACTTGCAATGGCATATCTTGTAAAGCTCTGTCAGCTCTTCTATACTCTTGTTTACAAAGTGAGTGCCTTTGTTACTTACTAGCTCCAAGGGGTTGCTAAAGTGGGTGATGATGTTCTCGTACATAAACTTGGCCACACTATTTCCATCATCTTGTTTGAGAGCTTTGGTTTCACACCACTTTGTCACATAATCGATACATACCAAAATGTATTTGTTTTGCTTCCTTCTGGTTGGAGGGTCAATTAGACGGATGAAGTTGATGCCTCACTTCTCAAACAACTTTAAGGGAAGGATGGGTTGCAGTGGTATGGCATTGGTTTTGGTAGGCTTTCCCATTCGCTAACAAGCATCACAATGCTTACAGTAGTCATAGGTATCTTTACGTAGTGCATGGGATTAGTATCCTGCAAGCAAGGCCTTTTGGGCTATTGCTTTGCCCATAAAGTATCCACTACATGGCTTGTCATGGCATGCTTTCAGTACTATCTCGATCTCAACTCCCGCAACACGTCTTTGGAGCACTTCATCTTTGTCTCTCTTGTAGAAAGAGCCGCCTAAGAGAGTGTAGGGGGACTAATTCCAATAGAAGCTTCTTCTTCTCTCTACTAGAGATACCAATAGGGTACTATTGTGTGGCCAAGAGATTAGCAATATCTGCATACCATGGGTTTAAAATTTTGACCAGAAACAAGGAAACATTAGGGAGGTCTAGAGATCATCCTACTCCTCTTCTTCAGTCTGAGGGATTTGCAATAGATGATTGGCCAACACATGGGAGCGACCAGGCTTGGTAACCACTACAAAGTCAAACTCCTAGAATAGAAGGAGCCATCTCATCATTCTACCTTTAATATTTTTCTTCTTCATTAAGAAGGACAAGGCCTCATGATCTACATAAAACTTAAAGTGCATCAACAACATGTAGTATCAAAATTTCTCCATGGAAAACACCATAGTGAGGCATTCTAACTTCGTCACTATATGTAGTTTCTTTTTCAATTAGTGACCTTATGACTTGCATAGTAGATAGGCTGATCTAGCTTTGAGGAGCCTTTTTGACATAAGACTGCACCTAACCCCTTTGATAGATGCATTAGTGTATACATGGAAATTTTTCATCTAATTAGGAGGTTGCAGGATGGGTACTTCAATCAGACACTGTTTTAGAGTGTTGAAAGCTTCTTGACAATCAGTGGTCCAAGTAAAATCTGCATCTTTTCTCAAGAGCTTATGCAAGGGGGCTACCTTTGTTGCAAAATGTGCGATGAATTGTCTATAATAGGCCACATGGTTGAGAAATACCCTCAATTGTTTGAGGTTGGTTGGCATGGTTAAAGCTACAATCTTCTCAATCTTAGCGGGGTCTGTTGCTATCCTTGTGTAGAGAGAATGTAGCCCAAAAGAACTCTTGAAGAGAATCTGAAGTTCCATTTTTTAGTTTCGAGGGAGATCCCATACTCCTAGCATTGATCAAAGCACCGATCTAGTGTCCCCAATGCTCACCAGTTAGGCTGTAAACACAGAAGTCATCTAGGTATGCCTCAATGAAATCATGCATGTGATTTTGGAATGGGGCCATCATCACTCTTTGAAAGGTAGTAGGGGCATTACTTTAGATCCCAAACAACATCACTCTGTAAGTATAGGTTTCCCATTTGGTTGTGAAAGCTGTTTTGGATTGGTCTTCTTTGGCTATCTAGACTTGGCTATATCCATTAAATCCATCCAATAGAGAATAGAGCTCATGTCTAGTCATTGTGTCTAACAGTTGGTTTTTGAAAAAGGATAGGAAAATGATCCTTCTTTGTCTTGGAGTTCACAGCGTGTGGAAGTCCACACATATTTGCAGCTTTTGATTCTTCTTGGATACTACCAAGATGGGCGAAACCCATTCGCTATTGGCCATAGGATAGATAAAATCAGCTTCAAGGAGCTTCAACAAATGCGCTTTCACTAGGGCTGAGTAATTTGGATTCATGCATCTTTGTCTTTGCCTCATAGGTTTGGCATTAGGCTCTAGGCCTGATGTGGTGCTGTCACACCATAGGATCAATTTCCTTTAGATCTTTATACAACCATGTAGACACGTCTAAGTTCTCCTTTCGTAGGTCATGTAGGATCGACAACTCCCCTCCTGGAAGACTAATGTCCACCTTTAAGTGACACTCAGTACCATCTATATCTACAAAATTTAATTGCTTTTTCCCTTCCACTTCGCGGATGAAGATGACTCCTTCAAGGGAGTGGCCTCTTCATCTGATGTCCTGTTGGAAGCAACTTCTTCTTTCCATGGAGACTCGACTGACACTTTGGATCCTAAAATGGTATCATTGTTATTTCAGAATTTACGGGAGAGCTAATTATCTCTTGACTCGAGAACTCATCTTCTGAGGATGCCTCTAGGAATATTACATAATAGGAGCCATCTGAGTTCTACTAAGGTTGTAGGACTAGTGTTTGTTGGCAAAGTGCATCATTATCATCCTTCCTTGAGAAGGGTAAATTAGGGTGACAAGAACCACTACTAAAGGAGGGATTATTATGCTTAATCCATTTCTTATAGAGGTTTTTCATGTGATGCGATTCATTTACTAGTCCAAAGGGTACCAGAGTCATTCTGTCCCATAGCATGGGATCTTTAGCTTCAAATGCTTTTGGAAGTTTCTCCTCATTAATATTTTCATCTAGCTATATAACTTCTTCCATGTCGCTTTCATTATCTTCATCTTGACTTGTGCTATCGTCCTCTTTAGACTCTAGCTTTGCCTCTATAGGGGCTCTGTTAAGAGAAGAATAGACTCTCTACTATATCTTTTACTTTTGCTTTTGCCTCTAGCTCTACTTTTGTCTCTGCTCTTGTGTTTGTCTTTGCCTCTGCTTCTATGTCTATCTTTGTCTTTGCTTTGATTTTTGGCTCTATGTTGGCCATGCAATAGGGAGAATAGTACATCCATGCCTCTATCTCAATGTCAGTAGTAATTTTAGAATTCATTCTTGGTATAGGCAATAGGTATTTACCTATCGATGAGGACTTTTCTTCCTTTTTGTTGGCTTATAGTACCCATCGTTAGGGAATGTGTCTCTGTTTTCTTGGGGAAGATCTATTTGATAACTTCTTCCTCTATTGATATACCATCTGTAACTTCATTGGAGGAGTGTATTAAGACTTCAATAGAGGTGGATCCATTATCTTTTTGTGAGCCATTTAACTTCACTATCACCTTGTTGGGTCCTCTACCTAGGATCAGGGTCCCCTTGAACCAATTTATTCGTACTCTTGCTTCAAAAAGCCATGTTTTTTCTAGCAAAATAGAGGGTATGAGATTCCATAAGAATTTGGTTTTACCACCAGATAGGTTAGCCAATATTCTCTTCCTATAAGAGTTATCTTCACATATGGGAGAATGCCCAAAGGCTTAATTCTACTCTGGTCTACTACTCTAATGAGCCATTATGTAGGGTGCATACCTTGCAATCCTAGTGCTTGCCTCTTGATCGCGTCATTTATCAGGAAGTTAGCTCCACCCAATTTGTTTGTACTCAATAAAATAGGATAAAAGGGCTTTAGTATCTAGAGGACTCACTTACCAACATTTCTTCTACTTTCTTCTTTTCAACCTCTCTAAATTCCGGCTTTCATTCCACTGTGTAGAGGGGAAGATATTCAGTTCTAAAGGTATCAAAATTCATTCTTTTGAGTTTCGCCATAGTGCTATTATCTTGATAATGCCAACTTTGGAGGATTTCAATAGCATAGGTTGTGAAGAGCACTATGTCTACTAACTTTTAGTAGGTTGCCAATTAGACAAAAATAAGGTTATCAGTACACTAAGCATCCCACATATCTTGTTGTTGAGCATCCATGAACAAGTTCCAACTCTTTTTCTTCTTATTCTTATAAGCCTCAACTAACCATGACTCCTGAAGCTTCTCCACTATCTCTTGACGATGTCTGGAAATTCTTCAATAAAGGCTAAATCTCCCATGGATGGTCATTCTCTTCGTTTTCTACTTTGCTTTTTAGTTTTGTGGGAAATAATTGGCTATAGTGATACAAAATTTTGTAGCTTTAGAAGACAGTGGGATCAGTTTGTCACGTAGAGCCCGCATCAAGATAGTGACATATTTCTACCATTGAGGGATGTACTTCTTGTAAAAAGTGACTTTGGTAATAAAGATATCCAATTCTTCAACAGTAACATGAATTTAACAAATTTCCATTGCTTTTCTACCTGTTCGATAGTTCCACTTCTTCCATTTTCAGCCTCTGTTGGTGCTTGTTGATGGCAAATTTCCCCAGCTGTGCACAAAAAACATGGGCCCCTAGAGGAATACCAAGAAAATCAAGGAACTTACAACAAGAAAATCTATATTATCACACCAAAAAGCATGTTCCTCATATTTTAATCAATTACAAGAAGAAAAACAACACCAATCTTCACAAATCTTCACGTACCATCATATAACAATTCTCCCATGGATTTATCATAACAAATCTTCAATATATTCTTCATATTATTCATAGAAATCATCGAAGAACCACAATAACAAAAAAACAAAACCAGCTTTGAATGGACTTCATCACATAGTATTCATCTTTCATCATCTTCATAGTCTTCATAGTCTCTCTCATGTAGATACATCAATAGTACATTGGAATAATCAAGAATAATCATCAATAAAACTCTCTTGATTGTGGATGATCCTCCCAAGAGGTATGCTTGATATGAAGAGTCACGAGAGCCACAATGTCTCTTAAGAGCTCACTACTATCACTGTCACTATAGTCTTCACTTCAAGTCTTCTTCAGCTATTTTTACTGCTTCTTCGAGCTATTTCAAGCTTGTATTATTCCTCCTCCAAGATTTTAAAACATTATCTATGCTAAACATCCATCCATCAAAATAAATACAAAAGCAAACAGAGGCTTATAGAATAGAGATAGAGGTTCTATAGAGCACTACTACAGAGGATCAACAGAAGGTATAAAAACCATACAGCTCAAACGAAAACCACCTCAAACCATCCAAAAATATTAAATTCTAAAAAAACTCATTCACCATCCCAACCTCACAAACAAAAAGAAATTAGATCAAAATAGAGGCAAAATAAACCTTATCAGAACTAAATAGACACATTACAATACCTATCAGAACATCATCATGAGCTTCTCAAACATATTCAACCCATCCCAATACATTTCAAAACACTTACAACTAAAAAAAATCAATCAATAAACTCTCAAAAACAACCATTTAGCTCATTAAAATAACAAAAAGCAGCCCAAAAAATAAGTTAGTTCATCTCTCAATACTGCTAATTCCATAGATCGTTGAATATCCTTACATAAGAAGAGAATAGTGTCACCTATCACAAGGTAGTGGAGGGAAGGAACTAAATTTTCAAGATTACCCTCTTGATATGCCAAGAAGAGATTTGGACATGTCAAAAATGCAAGAAGAAAACTTCCTAATGTGGTAGGGTCACTACTATAAGGGCTAGATTAAGTACTATCTCGGTGATATGTTTCAAGAGTTTGTCCTAGAGCACTAGAGGAGGGAGAAAGTCATTATCTTCCTCAATAGAAACTAGATCCTCAATGGGAATAGGAGCTACTACAGGATTTGCAAGCAGGTGGTAGAGGTTGATCCTTCAAAGGGGAAACATATGTCAAGAGAACATATAAGTGGAAACCATACATAATATTGGTCACATTACCCTAGGTAACCTTTTAAAAATATTGATCCATCTTAGTACATAGGTAAGTACTCTAGTCCACAACAACACCTTGCAGCGCCAGACAGGAAGCACTAAATAAGTCCTTAGAAAGATAATTGGTAGGAGTCTTGGTTGGCATGAATATGTCTTGAAAGAATTGGCACAACTAATTCTAGAAAGGATTTGAGAGCATGATAACAAACATACATGAGAAAGTGATCACCTTATTAGGAACCAATGTTTCCCATGTTTACTTTTAGAGTATTTTTAGTATGGTTTCATTAGATAGTAGTCGATGAGCGGCTCAAAAAGCTTCTCCATGGTAGGAAAGAGACAAAGCCTTTACAAGACCCCAAGGGGTTATTATGAGATTAGTATAACGGATAGGTCCAACACATTTGATGTAAGAAGATAAGAAGTTGTCACATAAGGCTGGATCCACATGCAAAAGCGACAATGGCTTGGCCACAAACTTATATAAGTTGCCTTACAGATAAGATTCAATTGGAGCAATAAAGAATAGTCCCTAATCACCAAGGGAAAATGCTCAATTAGTTGGGGAGCCATTCAAATCAAACAGAAAGACACACACTTGACACACAAGATATACCTACAAAATAGAAAACAAAACATGGATAAGATCACTAGGATACAGACAATGGACATGTCATTGACAAAGAATCCCTAAGCAAGTTGCAACCGATGGAAAAATTTTGATATGACCTATGCCCATATGCGACCGAAGGCTTGGTGAAATGTAGATAATCAAGCACCTAAGAACCCCATAGTCAGGCACTCAAAATGACATATAGTATCCTTGACCACAAAATTTTGACCATCACCTTATAGTATAAACCACATAGGACTCACACAACTAACTAATCAACATTAGGATAAAGATTCTTGAATAATGGACTATGTAACCCATCAATCTGCCATATCACGTTCGTTGATTATATGATGAGTGTGCACTGGGATGGATTTTTAATGATAGGTCGATTTTGAGCAATTATTATTATCAATGGGTGAAAATTTTTATTAGGTTGTAAACCTTAATAAGAAAACATTGGCTCATCTTATTATTTATTAAAGATGTTACTAAGTTTGCATGGTGTGTCAACATATCCTGGACTATAGAATCAACATATCCTAGACATTACTAAGTTTGCATGGTGTGTCAAAATATCCTAGACTATAGAATCAACATCTTATTATTTATTAAAGATGTTACTAAGTTTGCATGGTGTGTCAACATATCCTAGACTATAGAATCAACATATCCTAGACGTTACTAAGTTTGCATGGTGTGTCAACATATCCTAGACGTTACTAAGTTTGCAACATATCCTAGACTATAGAGTCAACATCGACAATCTCTAAATGCAAGTTCATTTATTTCTTATTATTGTGTGTGGAGCACTTTTTATCACACGTGCACAAATGACCATGGCTCATTTTATTAAAAATTAGACTCGTGTATTTAGCACATGAAGTGCATGCAATCATGAATGGTAGCTTTATTTTATGTTAATTTAGTGAGTGATTATTTAACATAGTTGCATGTGAACCATGTGACCAATGGGTTAAGGAAAAATTAAAAATAGGAAAATATGGAGGGTGCTTAAGTGCACCCTAATCTGATGGCACACGAAAAATTAGAGGGTAAACATGTTCTCAAAAGATAGTGCATGGACAATCAAAAGAAATCAAGCCAATTGAGAAGATAACGAAAACACAATCTCTTTGCCAAAAATAAAAAATTAGTTGTATATGTGCATGGTTATTTTGGATCGTTCTTTAGGTGTTGGGTTTTGGGGGTTTTTTAACTAATTAAAGGTATGATGGCCAAAAGAAAGAATGTCATATAGAGGTTTTTTTTAGTGCCTTATTTTGTATTTTCTTCTTTTTCTCTTTGAAATAAAAAGAATATTATGGGTGGTCATGATAATGATCTTTTTGTTTTTGTTTGTTGTTTATTTTACTCTTCTTTTGTTTTGTGTGTGTGTGTGTGAGTGATTTTTTTATTTTAATTATTTTGAATATTTTAGGTTGCTTTATAAAATAAAAAAGATGATGGAATGGGGACACATAGGATATATATATATATATATATATATATAACTCTATTTTTTGTGTGTTTGTGTGTTTTTTTTGTTTTTTTGAGTAAATATGAAAACAAGGGGGGGAGTTTGTTTTTAATAGCCTTTGATGTGCTTTTTAAAACTTTTTGTATTTCATGTTTTTGTTTATGAAAATTTTATTTTTTCTGGGATTTAATATCTATTCATGCTTTTTACGTTTTTGTATTTTCAAAAAATGATTTTCGTTTTAAAATGATGTGTGAACTATGGGATGAATGACAACTACTCAGACTCATAGTTACATGTCAATAGCAACATTGTGGCACACTTATGCTTACACGTGCGTCTTGTGCATGAACAATGACAAAAAATCCATAGAAATGGTCAACAAAAAAAATCAACATGTAAAGAACAACTATCATAGCTGCCAATCATGCACACAAATGCACCATACTCATGAACATGGGCATGAGCAGACACACGGAATTGCAGTAACCTGTGTGGGAACATCAACAATATGTGTGAAAGGTGGTCTCACATGGGATTGTGGGTTTTGCAGCAAGTTGATGGGGCAAGCAATTTTCGGCACATGAACAAGGTCTTGAGGGGGTGGTTTTATGGGATAGTGGTTTTGAGAAATAGTGGTCTATGTGGGGTGGTGGTTTTGGGCTAGGGCAGGTGGTTTGGGGGTTGGGTTTGATTGGTTTGGTGGTGGCAGGTGGTATGGGTATTGGGGTAGGTAGTTTGGGTACTAGGGCAGGCGATGTACTTAAATAGAGGGTTTGGGTACTCGTTCCAAGAAAAGGTCACACCCTTAGATGGGGAGCTAGCTATGGAAAAGGTGGCAACACCTCGTAGTCCAGGATAGTTGAATCATTAGCAGAACTCTTCCAGAAGTAGTTTCAAATCCGCCTCCCTTGGTGTGTTGTATCCTACAACTTCCTTAGTGTATCTGACTCCTACAACCGACAATATTTCTAACATGCAATCCAAGTACCAGACTTGTCGGCTACCTCCTTAGGTATGCCTTTTCATCAATCGATACAAATTGACATCATTAACCAGACAAAGCTGATCTTCATCGATAACCCTTGAGTGATGTGAGTTTTCATCCTAACCGGATGGGGATGTGAGTGTGGGATGCTCTCTATATTTATCAAAAGAGCGTGAGATGTGGCAAAGGATAGGGTGAGTAACCAGTCCATGCCATTAATATTCAAATGAGAGGTGAGATGTATGAATGGAGTGTTGCATGCATGGGATGGGCCTCTCAATGCACAAAGCCTGTGTATGACACGATAAGGCTCCTTGGCCTTCCTTCTTGCACTATATGTCGGCACAGGGCAGGATGCACTATTGTACCATCAATTGCGCACAAGATATACAACCTTTGCACAAGTGATAGTGAGGATTACATCATTGGGGTTCATGAATGGGTTACCCTCCTATATTCATCAATAGAGTGTGAGACAGAGGGGGGGGATTGAGCATGATTGATTTCCCTTTCATCAACTGAGGGGTGAGGATTGAGGGGTGCTACAATAATTGGAGTTAGATACATTCTCCATGGTTCTTGCCATGTTGGACGAGTGTGATGACACAAGTTGTGGTACCTCCTGCCGACGATTATGATCCTTCACGTGTCAATGATGGTTCACCTTGACCATCTACAAATTGGGCCAAGGTTTTCTAACCCTACCCCTTTTGTTTACAAGTGTTGGTCTTGTTTTAAGTGTGGGATGTTAAAGTCCAATTGGTGGTCAAGTCCTAGGTTCATGTTGCTTGGCATCCCCTCCTCGGTAAGGTCTTAAGTGTGGGGACGTGTCCCTGTGCATCTACTTTGCATACCTTCATAGAAACACCTCTATCTGATCATTCACCAATACCATGTCATGATTTTTCGCTGATGGGGTCCCTTCCCCGACCATCCGTTCTATTTTCACCTCGTCCCTGGGGTCGTTCCTTGTCCGTTTGTCAATATCCTTTGTTTTGTCACTTTTTCTTGTGACCATACCCTACGTTCATTGAAATTCAGATCTGATCCTATAGTCGTGTTCGTCCCTTTGAACTGGCCACTTTTCCTTTTTACGGGCCGAAGATTTGAGCCACGGTTCTAGAGCGATTAATTTTTGAAGATTTTTTTGTAAATTAGATGTGTTTCCACATGCGAACACACCTTTTTTGTGTTAGAGAGCTATAATTTGATGTGATAGCCTTGGTCTTCCCCTTTTCTTAAATACTTTTTTATTTTTACTTCTCATCATTTAGATGCATGATTTGTATGATATTAATTATTGTGTATTTTTTGGTATTCTCGTGTGTGATTTTTGCTCTTTTTCCATGTGAGTCTACCTTAATCTCCTTAAAATTCAACTCTAATTAGATGGCATTATTCGGCCTACTCCCTTACACAATTTTTATTTTTTCTCCATCATGTTCGGGCCCATCAATTTTGTGTTAATTTTTAAGTGTATTTTCATGCTCATTTTTACTATTTTTTCCATGTGAATGCGCCTTTCTTGCACCATAATTGTGTTTCAATCTAGTATCCCTATCGCCCACCATTCCTCAAACATTTTTCCTTTTTGTTGCCCCTTCTTCCAACTTACAGATTGTTGGAAACTAATTTTTGTTTGGATTTTCGAGTGTATTTTACCATTTTTTCCATGGAAACCTCCCCATTTGCCATCGGAACCCTATTCCAACTAGATGGCCCTCTCCAATTTGTTTCTTAGCACAATTTTCCTTCTTGTTGCATTCCATTCTGACTTTTTTATTTTTTGTAATTAAATTTCAATTCCATTTTTAGGTTTTATTTTATCGTTTTTTCATATGAACAGGTCCTATTCTTGTCGGAACTGTGTTTCAACATGATCGGCATGTTTGACACCTCATTATAGACAATTTTTCTTCTTTTTACATTTCGTTCTGGCTGACAAATTTTGTGAAATTAGTTTGTATGATATTTTGTATCCAGTTTTTCATATTTTTTCACGTGAATCCCCCTTTTTGTTGCCAAAACATGCTAGCCCCATTGTCCATGCTGTTCTCTCGTCACCTACCCAATTTTACTTTTTACAGCATCTTCATCCTATGCCAAGATTTCTCCGAATTAATTTTCCTATTTAATTTTTGCATTTTTACCCCCACGTGTCGTGTGAACGACCAATTTTTGCCTCGATATGTATGTCCGACACTTTTATGGTGTGGTTGTCAATCTTTTAGATTCTCACCTATCCCTAGTTGTTCCCATTGGCACAAAATTTTTTACCCCCTATTCGCGTTCGTACACGGGATGGGGGTACACTCTTCAATTTAAAAACAATAATAATACAAATTAAAAAAACAAAAAACTTCCTCCCCAAACCGTCACCTCGACCCTCCCCTCCTCTCCTCTCTCTCTCTCTCTCTTGCGTTGCTCCTACCCTTCTCCTCTATCTCCTCCTCCTCCCGCACCATCTCTTCCCCTTCTTCTTGTAGGCCGTCGTTGATGCCTCTATTGTGGCCGCCTTTGCTGTATAGCCATTGCCACAATAGAACTTGAAGCCACCATCTACCACCACCCAATTTTGCTTGTGTTGACAGTGCCCGAAGTCTTGCCACTGACGTTGTGTTGGTTTTTGTCACCCATCTCCAAAAGCATTACCGATGCCGCGTTGGTTGACACCGCCTGCCTTCACTATTGACGACACTACTTGCCTTTACTATCGATGCCGTTGCCCGCCTTTGCTGCCATGAATGCAGTGGTCTACACATTGCCCACCACCCCTCATCTTCCTCCCCTTCTCCCCGCCTTCTTCACCCCCCACCACATCATTAATCTTCCCCCCATACCTTAACCCTCCCCACACTACATTAATCCCCCCTAAACACATTAACACCATAGTAACACCCCCCCTGTGATAAACCTGCACTCGTTACACACTCAACACGGCACATAAAGGTAACACGATATATGAGCTCAAGGTATACTCTTGTATTATTCAATCCAAAAAGTAGGACAACATAGACATATCCTAGGACTACACCCTCGTGATGCCGCACATAAGAGGGTTCACCACTGGGTATAGGGAATCGCACATAGTGTGGAAACAAGGCAAGGCTTTGAGTCACTACTACTCCTTATAATATAGGTGCATTCGGTAGCAACGGCATGGTATAGCTACAAAGCCCTTACACTCACCCCTGCCTATTACTGGATTACTATCCTCAACAATCTAAGGGTAGCATTTGTTATTTTGACTCATCCGGGGTCTTAACACAACTTTTCCTAGCAAGCTGGTCAGTGTCTACTGGTCTAAGGGGACCGCGGGGTCTTAACACAATCTATACTATCAGACTGGCCAATGTCTGCCGCACTAGGATCTCGGGGTCTTAACACAGCCTTTTCTAGCAAGCTGGTTAGTGTCTGCCCATCTAGACTTAACTATTGGGGTTTTGTTTTTGGAGTAATTGATGATTGTTACCATGCGGGTCCACCCTCGACTCAATTACATTTGAGGAGTGGAGGCACGTGGGGTCTATGATTGAGAAACACGTTGTTTTGGTTTTCTGGAGGGGCTCAAGGGTCGTTGGAAGGGGCAGGGGGGTTCTCCTTGAGCCAAAGGGCGAAGGCATCTTTTCTGCGTTCGCGGGCCTCCACTTCTGAGATCCAAGTGGCCTCCTTGAGTGGATACCCGTGCCACTTGGTGAGGTATTCGGGGAAGCCTCTTTGTTCCTGGCATCGGAGGAATGCTTCTACTTCGAAGGGACCGTTGGAATGGAGCATTGGTACGTGCCGTCCCCATTGGTTGTCTGGATAGAACCTGCACAGAAGACGAGCATGAAACACATTATGAACACAAACACTGTCTGGCAAGTCCAGTTTGTAGGTGACTTCGTTCAGCACTTGAGTGATTCGGTAAGGTCCATAGTAGTGGTGATTGAACTTGGGAGTCATGTTCTTGGGAAGTGACATATTCTTAGAGCTGACTAGGACCATGTCTCCTTTGGCGAATAGTACCACCTTTCTCTTCTTGTTGGCTTGCTCGGTCATGGTGATCTTGCTCTGCTCGAGGCTTTGCTTAGCTGCTGCAAATAGGATACCCTCCTCTAAGGTGTACATTCCATGTGGGGTCTTCTATGCTTCCACATCTCTGATTATCTTGTGCATCTCTTGGTCTTGCTCTAGGGTCTCCTTGACTACTTCTATGAAGTTGCTGCTGACCACACTGACAACTTTCAAGTCAGTTTTCCAGCTCAAGGCATCTGCTATCTTGTTAGTGGAGCCGAGCTTGTGTTTAATCTCCAAGTCGAATTCTACTAGGAAGTCTAGCCAGTGGGCTTGCTTTGCCGATAAATTGGGTTGAGATTGGAAGTATTTGAGGGAGATATTGTCAGTGAAGACTATTGTGTGGTTGTCTTGAATAAAGTGCTTCCATTTTCTGAGGTAGTGGATGACTGCCAACATTTCCTTCTCATGTGTGCTCCACCTCGTTTCAGCATCGGTAAATTTCTTGGACTCATAAGCAATGGGGTGGCCTTCCTATACCAGTACACCTCCTATGCCGTAGTCGGATGCATCTGTAGAAATTTCAAAGGGTTTGGTGAAATTCGGCACCCTTAGGATGGGAGTTTGGCTCATGCATTTCTTCATCTACTCAAAGGCTTCCTGTTGTGCATTCCCCCATGTAAAAGAGTGATCTTCTTTGGTGAGGTGGGAGAGGGGGGCTGTGATGAGGCTATAATTTTTGATGAATCTTCGGCAAAATACTGTGAAGCCGAGGAACTCCTGCACTTCTCTTACAGTTTTCAGTACAGGCCATCTTTGGACAGCTTCCACTTTCTTAGGATCCACTTTGATTCCATCTGCTCCTACAATAAAGCCTAAGAACTCCAACTCTTTCACTGCGAACTCACATTTTTCAGGCTTGGCATATAACTGATGCTACCGCAGTTTCTCAAAAACTCGGCGTAAGTGTTGCTTGTGCTCTTCTAAGGTTTTGCTGTAGACTAGGAGGCCATCTATGTAGATAATGACAAAGATATCTATCTTCGGTCTAAAGACTCCATCCATGAGGCCAAAACGTGCCTGGCCCATTGCTTAGGCCGAATCCTAATACTAACCACTCAAAACTACCATATCGAGTGCAGAAGGTTGTTTTTGGGATATCTTCTTCGGCTATGCGGATTTGGTGGTATCCTGATCTAAGATCAATAAGGCTAAAGTACTTGGCCCCGTGTAATCTATCTAAGAGTTCTTCCACTAGGGGCATGGGGTATTTGTTTTTTATGGTGATTTTGTTAAGGCCCTATAATCTACACAGAGTCTAAGTCTCCCATCCTTCTTCTTTACAAATAACAGTGGGGCACCAAAGGGGGATTTACTAGGGTGAATGAACCCTTGTTCTTCTAGTTTGTGTAGTTGCTTCTTCAATTCCATGATCTCGGTGTGGTTCATGCGATAGGGAGCTCAGGCCGGTGGGGCAGACCCTGGGATCAAATCAATCTTGTGATCCACATCTCTCCTGGGTGGTAGACCCTTGGGTAGCTCGGTTGGCATTACATATTTGAATTCTTCAAGTATTTCTGCTTCTTGTGTGTTCCTGCTTTGTTATCTGAGTTTTTTGTTATCTTCTACTGCTTCAATTGGTCAGATCATACACAGGTAGATCATATCTCCTTGTTTGACCGATTTTTCGACTTGTTTGGCACTGCATGTCATGATGCGTGGCCTGATAACGGTCCCTTGGACCGGGGCATTTTGGGTCTAGCCCTTTGGTTGGGTTGTAGTTGGCTTCACTGTTTGGCATGATACTCCTAGCTTATTCTCCTTCATTTGCACCTTGATTGGGGTCTTTCCAGGTAGTTGCATTCTCTCACATGGTACTCTGACGCCTTCTCCTTGCATATCTAGCATCATTACATTTACACCTTTACCGAACATTGCAATGACATACTTGTCATAGAATTCCAAGCCCAATATCACTTCGAAATCATCCATGGGGATTACTAAGAAGTTGAGTTTTTCTTTCCACTTGTCAGCTTCTACTTGGACTCCAAAGACTTGTTTCACTTCCTTGGCTTCTCCTTGTGCGAATGTTACTGTTAATCCTTTTGGGGCCTTAGATAATTTTAATCCATGTTTTGCTGCACACCCTGGTGTCATGAAGTTGTGTGTTGCCCCTGTGTCCACCATGATGGGTTGGTTTCCTTCGCCCACTCGGCCTTTGATGTATAGATGGTGAACTGCCGCTACTCTGGCTGCCATGCATTGGGGTCAGGTGCTAACTGTCCCTACCCTTGGCTGGTCCATGCTTTCCTCACTTCCATTTGGGATTTCTTGGATGCGCAGTGGTTGTGGTTCTTCTCCTCCATATGTGCCTTCACCCACTTGATGAAGCTATATCTTCTATCGGGCATCTTTTTTGGTAGTGTGAGCCCCCGCATCTGAAGCATTTGATCTCGATGAACGGGCCTGGGGGTCTCCACTATGATGTATTTGATCCTGCAGGCCCATACGATGTGTTAGCGGTTGGCACGTAGTGATTGTTTCCCCATCTTCTTGCTGTTCCTCTTGGTACTAAAGCGGTTTGTGACACGGCCGTGGTGGTGGTGGTGTTTTGGCTCCTTGTATCTGTGAATGCCCCTCTAGGGGCATTGGGCCTTTGGTTCCATGAGTTGTTGTTGTTGAAGTTGTTGTTGAACCTGCTTTGGTTCCCCTGTGCTGTTCTTCTGCCTTCTAGGTCCACTAGTCTCTCGGCCATTCTCATGGCTTCTGCTAAGCTTGTTGGCTCCTGTCTCTCCACATCTCTTCTAGCCCATTCTTGCATCCCAAACAAAAATCCATGTAATTTAGTGTCTGTATCCATGTTTGGTAGCTATAGTATAATCTGCCTATATTTGCTGACGTATTCTTTCATCTTCCCTTGTGTTTGCTTGAGGTTCCTCCATTCATCTCTCACTTTGAATTTTTCCATCTTTGGAATGAAGTAGTCCTTCAATTCTTCCTGGAGTTCTTTCCACGAAAAGATGGTGTGGCCCTGCTCTTGCTCCAGCAGGTACCAACTGGCAGCGTCCTCCTCCAAGTAAATGGCTACCACCTCTGCCTTCCTGTCTTCAGTTATCTGTGAATACTTCAAGTACCTGTCCACCTCTGCGATCCATTTCTTTAGGACTAGCCCATCTCTCTCTCCCTTGTACTTGGCTGGTTGGGGCATCTTGAATTTTCCATAGTCATCTTCTGAACTGTCACTATCTTCCTCCTCTTTACGGTGGTGCTTCTTCTCCATCTCTCTCTCCCTTGTACTTGGCCGGTTGGGGCATCTTGAATTTTCCATAGTCATCTTCTGAATTGTCACTATCTTCCTCCTCTTTACGGTGGTGCTTCTTCTCCTTCTTCTTGTCTTTCTTTTTACTTCCTGCTTCTACTACTTTCTCCTTCTCTTTCCTTGTATCTTGTGCCCTCCTAGATGTCTCCTCTCTACCCATTCTATCCATCTCCTCTTGCATTCTGTGTCTTTTCTCCTCCTCTTGCTATTGTATCACCCATTCTCTATAGCCCTGCTCCACTTCTAGTTTTTTCTTCCTTTCCTCCTCCTCTTCCTTCATCTGCATGTTTCTCCATATTGACTCCAGCATGCCTGACATGCCATCTAATTGCCTTTCCAATCCGCCCACCTTCTCCTCTTGGGCCACTCTCCATTCTTGACCTCTACTCTTGTTCCTCTCCTCCATTGTTGGGAGGGTGACATTCTCCCTTTCGTCCTGCATGTGGTTGGTGGTGGTGTCGGCACGGGGAAGCTGCGATGAGGTTGGCGCAGGGAAGCTGTGTTTTGCCTGTGGTGGTGCGGGTTGTGCCACGGGGAAGCCGCGTCACGTCTTTAGACGGTGGGGTGTCGGGGTTGGGGCGTCACGGCGGGGGCCGACGTGTCGGGGGGGCGTCCCGACATGGGGCGACGCGACGGGGGTCGACGCGACGTGGGGTGTCATGCTGTGGGTCGTTACGACTTCGATCTCTTCAAGGCACTGGATCTTCTCTCCTGCTTCCATGAGCACTCCTTCACTCCGAGCAAGAGTCGCTTTGATACCAAGTGTGATAAACCTGCACTCGTTATGCACTCAACACGGCACAGAAAGGTAACACGATATATGAGCTCAAGGTATACTCTTGTATTATTCAATCCAAAAAGCGGGACAACATAGACACATCCCAGGACTACACCCTCGTGATGTTGCACATAAGAGGGTTCACCACTGAGTATAGGGAATCACACGTAGTGTGGAAACAAGGCAGGGCTTTGAGTCACTACTACTCCCTATATAGGTGCATTCGGTAGCAACGGCATGGTATAGCTACAAAGCCCTTACACCAACCACCCCCCACCCCCCCCCCCCCCCCACGAAAAACCACATTACTCCTCCATTGGGTGTTGCCTACAAGGGCATGTTCGTGTGCAAGGTTTTCATGGGTGAGCATGTTCATCGTGCTGGCAGTTGTTCACATGTGTGGATGTACATGCAATTTTCACTGTGTGCTGGTAAGCTTGTAGCTGTTCACACGTAGTCAACATGCAGTCCAAACTTGGGTACACACATTTTTGTATTTTTAATTGTAAAAACATTTAAAAATAAATATTTAAATAAAAATAATAAAAAGTAAAAAAATAGCAAACCAAATTTTATTTTTTAAAATTATAAATATGAAAATTATTTAAAGATTTAAAATAAAAAACTAAAAATTAAACATATTATTAAGATATAAAAAATTCATTTAAATCATTCACACATTTGGAAGAGAATTACCCAATTTTTTTTTAAAAATCTAGTAAATTTCCATGATTTTTTTCGACTTCGTCTTGTTGATTGATTGAGTGAGTGTGTGTGTGTGTATAAAATAGAAAAACACAAACAAACAAATAAAAAAAAGAAAATGATACAAACAATAAAAACCAAACCAAACACATTCGAGTACAATGTATAAAAAGTCTTTAACAAAAAAAAAACTAGAAAAACACCACAATAAATAAAAAAAATACATATGGGTTATGGTATTTTCGTTTATGCGCATTCAGAGTCATTTGCATACACACCCTCCTCCAGGTACCTCTTTCCTCTTCTTATTTTTATTTTTTGCATCAAATATCACCACTAATTATTAAAAAGAAACTAGTTGACCACATTTTTCATGTGTATTTGCACAATATGTATTTTTATAAATTAAAATAAACCAATTGTTCACATAGCACATGTGCTTCGTGTGTCAAACACACATTTTTAATTTATAATAAAATGAACCCGTCGTCACAAGTGCACGCACTAAAAAAAAAGTGCTACACATACATTAATCTGTAACAATAAACTTGCATTTAAAGACCCTGAGTCAGGACGTAGTCCAAAGACGGTAATATGTACCGTAAAACTTAATAAGTTTTTTAATAGATAAAATGAACCACCGTTTTCTTATTAAGGTTTATCACCTAATAAAAGTTCTAATAAAAGTTCATCCCTTGTTAATTAATTTATAAAATAAACATTCAATTAAATTTCCCTTTCCCTTTACATTGTACCATTCCCTTTTCAATGAAGCGTTATGTGGGGTGGGTGACGTGGTTGTCAGTTGTAGTCCTTATTGACCGTCTTAGTTAGTTGAGATTTGGTTATCAACCGATTTTGGTTTTGGTCTAGTTCAATTTTTGTTGGTCAATTGATTGGAGTCAAGAAGATGGTGTGTATTCTTTTTCTTTTTTGCTTGATACAGGGATATTGGGTGCTTGTTTGTATGCATAGCATGAAGCTTTCGGTCACATAAGTGCAGAGGTCATGTTGAAATTTTTCTAGGATGTGGATTGCTTGGGGTGGTCAGTCAGCCGATCAAGTCTATGTGAGTTTTTTATTGTCAATATCTTATATGTTGTTATTTTATTGTTTTGTAGGCATTCCTTGTGATTGTCTGTGTGTGAGTATAGTGTGTGTGTGAACCATCTGAATGGTGCCTCGTACTCCTCCCTCGGTCTAGTATGTTCCCTTGGTGTCACATGATTATTCACTATTGTTGGATTTGGACATTGTTGTTAAGGCAGGATTATCCAAATTTGTGACACCTTCGCTCCCACTTATCCTAGATGATTCTGACATGTGTGATCAGTTTTTAGCCTCTTACAACAGGAGGTTTGGCCCTATTCATTGTATAGTTATTCACATGACGCCTAAGAGCCTGGCAAAGTCTTTCTTTACCATCTATGGGGAACCTTTTCGTATTGCCTAACAACTATTCTCTAATGAGGATTTTTTGAGCAGACTCGAGATGTCTTGGATCCTAAGAGGGTTATCACTACTTTAAGAGTTACAATGTCTATGATCTCGAATCATGTCTAGAAGCAATTGTACGAGTTCCTTCAGGATAGGTTTATGCTTGCTAAAACCCCTTCTAATTATCTTTCGAATAAGTTATTTACAACTTCCCGCATGGTGCTGAAAGGAATCACCATTGATTGGAGTTTGTATCTCCAAGGCCAAGGTGGATCAACATTTTATCAGAGCCACAAGGGGTCATGTGACTAATGTCACATTTGGTCCCTAGCTTTCTGTTTTCCTGATATATGTTGCCCCCACAAAGGAAATTCCAAAACCATCAGTTGATCCTCTAGAGGTTCCTGCTCCTTCTACTAAAGATGATGATGCTATCATTAAGGATACTGATACTTTCCCTCCTTTGGTCATTCAGAGGAAGCGTCTTATAAGCGAGTGGCTAAATCAGTACCAGTTCTCCCACTTCTCTTGTTTGAATTCTTGTTCATCAATCTTGCAGTCAGTTGCTTGCTTTCTTTACAATGCCAAATCTTTTCAGAGAACATAGAGATGGTACTCTAGATATTTCCATTCCCTTTGTGCAACATCTAGTGACAGGAGATGCAATTCCCTTTTTGTGCAAAGATATCTAGAGCTCTATTGAACTCTTGGTTATTGCTTGTATCCAATAGCTTTATTCTTCTTTTTATAAAGAGGTTCAATAATCCAAGGAGGAGTTGAATAAAGCTAATATTGAGCTAGCCTCTGCTCAAGAAAAATTTTCCGACCTTTGTACACAGATGGAGCAATATACTAAGGTCATTAATACCCAAGGAGAGGAGATCTCTACTTTGCAAGCTCAATTGGTAGAGACTAAATCCCAAGTTGTTACTATGACTGAGGAGAGGGATAGGTTGCTGAGGGAGTCTCATGAACTAAAAGCTTTGATAGTTGTTCAGACAGAAGAGCTCAAATCAGCTAATACTATCCTAGGCTAGAGCAATACTTGGATTCAACAACTTAAGGAACAATTGCCTCAGTTCCGTTCTACTTCACAAAGTCCTTATGTGCGTCCAGTTTCTCCCTTATCCCTTGCGGATTTAGTTGTCCTTCAAAGAAATGCCACATTATGCCCTTTATTCCAAGCCAAGGTGAAAAGGCTTCAGTTAAGAATGGACTTGTTGTGGTCCTTGTTTGAGCAGTTCCAAGATTTTGTTCTTCTAGATCACTCCTTCTTTGCTCATTATCAACAACATAAGTTGGCATTCTATATTAAGCTTTTCACGATGGATTTTCCTCTTCCAGAGGATGGTTGCACCAGAGCTTGGTCTTCTGATTTGTTGATTGAAGTGGTTAGGATGGTTTTTGAGGATTCTGTGACTACATATACCATGCTTATGTCATACATGTACTTGTGAGGTGACTTGTTGATCCCAAATGATGAAGACTTGGCTTGGTATGTGGGGGATGTGGTATTACAAGCTGTTTTGTATGTCAGACATTTAGAGTTGCAAATAGATCAAATATTTCAGACATATTTCTCCAAAGTGGCTCATTGTCTTGATATTTCTTGGCATACCATGATTGATTCTGTGATTTTGAATCAGTGCCAAAACAAATCTTTTGCTCATGTGAAAAATATTAACAACTGAGGGTTGACCTCTTAGCTCACCTTTCCAAATAACCTCCTTTCGATTCTTCTTTCTTTGATGCCTATCATCGCATATCTGTCATAGGTCCATCAGTGCCTTATTTATCTTATTATCAGTAGATGGCCCATAGATATGAAAATTATCTTTCCCTTTATCAATCTACTCCACAGGTTATTTTACCCCTTCTATTTCAACCTCAAGGTGCTCCTTAGATCCCTATTTTCACTCATTGTTCTTTTTATTGAGGATTGTGTTTTCCCCCCTCCTTCTTCTTGTCCTTCCCCACCTAGAGCCATTCTTTGCACTTTTCCAGCATACTTGTTAACATCCTTTTTAATTGATTCCCCTAAATTCTTAGCTAATTCCTCTTTAGCTCATTCTTCATTTTATAAATTTTCTTACCCATCCCTGCATCCTCTCTTACTTGTTCCTCTTCACTATCCTACCACTTCTATCTCTCATCCCCCTCAGTTGGTTAGTGGTTATACATGCTTTAATAAGAAGATTCCTAGACGATGGGGATGGGGTTTAGTAAATTCTCTTACAGGACCTCAAATAAATTGGTTGCTAATTTCAGGGGAATGGACGACTACTAGCTAAGATTTTCAGAATTTTCTGTATTTTGCTCAATAGTACTCTCAGTCTTTAGATCCTTTAGTGAGATTGATTGCTCACTTTGCTTGGTACCTTGCGTACATGCATCGACATTTGCATAATGATAAAAAGTCAATCCCAAAGTTGTGCATAAATGTGAATTATCTGTATTTTGCTCAATAGTACTTTCAGTCTTCAGATCCTTTAGTGAGATTGATTGCTCACATTGCTTGGTACCTTGCGTACATGCATCGACATTTGCATAATGATAAAAAATCAATCCCAAAGTTGTGCATAAATGTGAATGTGAATATCAATCCTCAACAACTGGATATATTGTACTTTCATGCCCTTTGTTTGCCTAGCTGATATCTTGTATTGGTGGAGAGGATGTGTTGCTTGCAGTTTTTCCAAAATCCTCCCAATACTTTTGTAGAAGAATCTCTATCTATGGACCATTTCCTTAATCACCAAGATTTTAAGAGAGATCATCTTCATTGATACCCATGGATGTATTTTTGATGATTCATAATGATATCTCTCTTTTGGAGGTTCCATTTAGATGGTTGTTTTGTGTTTAGTGTATGTGTGTGATGGTTATTTTGTTCTGTGATTGGGTCATGGTGATTGGATATTCAAACTGTTCAAGAATATATCTTTTTAAAGATTCGTGGTAGTGATGGTGATGGAAGGATAGCTCAAGATGAAGAATCTCTCATATCCTTTAAAAGTTTGTCATGCTTTTATGTTTCTAAGTTTTGTCAATGGATAAAGGTGTTTTCCTTTCGTTGCAATTCTTTATTAGATGCATGTTATGAGTTGGGGTTGTACTTGGATGGGTTTTTTTGGAAGATTGTGTGGAAGATCAAGTTGAGCTATTATTTTGAACTTTTATTCTCTTTTTCTAAGTCGTGAATGCTCTCCTGATTAAGTGTGGGGATATGTTGACTGCTGAAATGACTTGATTTTTTGGTTGATTTTTGTTGTTTTTGAAGACTAAATGGTTGATTTTTGATTGATTTTATATGATGATTAGTTGGTTTGGAAGTGTTTGAGAGTGTTTTGGATAAGGTTTATTAGGTATAATAATCTCATGATAGTTTTTAGTGAAAATATGATGTTTTGACATGTTTTGTTGAGTGTCTGATTGGGTTTTTTGAGCTTCTGCTTTGTTCTGATTTCCTTTTGTATGAGAGGTTGTGCCACTTGGGGAATGACCTATTGGGCCTCATTTTCTAGGAATTCTAGAGTGATTAATTTCAACTATTTGCGTCATTTGTCATTGTTCCTAGGGAGCAACAAGAATAGAGGCTATGGCTATCTTGGATAGTTGAAACTTTAGTTGTATTAGGGATAACCAAAGTGGAGGTTAAGGTCCTAGGAGCCTATGTGGAACTTTATAATAGGCATCATCATGCCCAAAGCATCCATTAGTAGTGCAAGTGCATGCTAGCATTGAGAACTCCAAAGGGAGGTGGTTTCCACTATAGTGTATGCACTACATCCTTTGTCAAATAGGTCATGATAGTTTTAGGTTCTCTACCATTTTCAAGAGCTCTTCTTTTGTGGCATAGCTGAGGTTTCCTTGTTGTGGCATAGTTGGGGTTCTTGACGGTCATCTACAACTTTCAAAACTCTTCTTTTTTCACAATGCAGATAACTAATGTTTGCTACATCAAGCACATCGTTGATAGTAGACTTGGGTAAGTTACTAATGAATATATGTGTGGATCACATGCGTTCAAAACAAGGTATTTTGAAAATACCATTTTTATACATTTTTTACATACGAAAGGATGTAATATAAATGGGTTATTTACAGAATGAATAGAAAAGGGTTATGTTTTATTTAGGAAAAAGTCACAGATAAATTAGGGTAAAAGCAGGGTTGAAATCCATTGACAAGTCATGAGCACTAATAGGGAAAGGATAGGGCATTAGAACAAAGGTTTAAGACCCAATGAAGGGGGTGAAAGGCTCATTTTTAGCTTCTACTCAAAGAGAGAGAGAGAGAGAGAGAGAGAGAGAGAGAGAGAGAGAGAGAGAGAGAGAGAGAGAGAGAGAGAGAGAGAGAGAGAGAGAGAGAGAGAGAGAGAGAGAGAGAGAGAGAGAGAGAGAGAGAGAGAGAGAGAGAGAGAGTCGAGGGCAATAAATTAATCTTTTCATAAGGCTATTTTCTAGCATCATCGGTATATACAAACCTTGCTCTTTGTCTATTCTTACTTTTGGAAGTTTGTGTGTCTTGGCATGCCCAAATTTGTTGCCATCAATTAAACTTTTCCATTGACTAGAACCATAGTCATCAGAATCAGATGCAACTAACAAAGTCCGATTCCTAGAACCATCCAATTCCGGATAATCGCACGTTCTAAATTTGGAAAATTGGACGCATCTTGTCAGTTTGGTTTGATCGAATGCTCAACCCGTATGATTTTGAAAATCGGATAGGACCACTTTGGATCTAACAGATGATTTTTGATGGCGAGAAGTGCTTAAAAAAACCAAAAATTACAAATATCTGGGGAAAAATAGACTTCATCGAAGGCGGCGGTGGCAATCAATATGATTTTAAGCGGCAATGCCCCAGAAATGCTTAAAAGAGCCACTGGACGGTGGTCGGTGAATTTTCATAATTTTTTGGCATGCGAGACAAGACCCTCGGAGATGCCCAGTAGTGGAGGACTTCAAGACAGACGCCCAGGAATTTTTCAGATCAAGAATCAGACACCAGACGTGGAAGAGGGAGTGCTCGGGAGGCCAAGGCCAAATTGGCAATAGGTGGAAATGAACTTTAGGAGAGCCCAAAGGGTGTGACCCTTTGGGGCTCCCCTTGGGAGCCCAAAATTTTGAAAAATGTGGGGGGGGGGGGGGGGGTTTTGCGTTTTTTGTGTTGATTAGAGAAGAGGGCGCCATCATCACGAATTGAGGGAGAGATGGATTCTGGGCCTGTGAACAACCCCCCCAACTGATCTCATGGCTGTTCTTCTTCCTATCTTCGCTCTCCATCGCCGGTGTCCGCCCCTCAATTGGCTGCTTGGTTGTGAAGAGATCAAAAACCAGTCTTTCTCTCTCCTCCCTCTCTCTCCTACATAGAGGCTATTCATGTGCAAGAAATCAAGAAGAAGAGGGGCTGAAGAATACTTGTCCGACTGTGATTGGATTGCTTCAAGATAAAGTGGAGGTTGAGGAAAGAGGTTCAGCACTGAAGAATGGTTGCTGGTCAGTCCGTGGGCTGCTCAGAATAATTATCAAAAAACCCGCAACATGCAAGACATGCGGTATGCTTCAATTTTACAAAGAAATTTGATTATTTTTGTTGTTTCATGGTCCAAATGTTGTTCATATGCAATGAATTTTTTTTTGAACCTTGTTTGCATCATGATTGAGGGTTGTAACTACAGAAATACATAACTTGTAATGATTTAGAGCCGTTATTAATTCTTTTAAACCCGTAAAATGTCATTTTTAATGAAAATTAGTGGTTTTTTTCGATTTTGAGTTGGAGAAAAGGGATGGAAATGGAATAAAGTCAGAGAAAATGTTAAGTTTCAGTGAAAATGATAAGCCAATACAAATAAATCAGAAAATACCTATTATCCATAAATAATAAATAGGAAAAATAGCAAAAAATAAAGAAAATTGGGATTTTCGTGCTAAAAATATATGGAAAAAATAAGATTTATGTGCATGAATGTTTGGCAAGGTCAAAGCATGAGGTCAAGCCTCAGTTTGGCCTCGTCTTTTGTGTTATAGTATGTGTTTATTGGTTTTTACATACAAAAATGATACAAAACAACCATTTACACCTATGCACCGTAGCAACACCTAAATGGTGAGTGGGGGAGGAAGTTTGTGTGATGATCTAATTGCTGAAAAGATACAAATTTTGATTTCCCTCTTTTTGCAAAGAATTTAGGGATCGTTCCATAATTAAATATAGGTGACTAGTAGCTCAGAAGTTCCGGTGCTAGTCCCTAACGCAGCACATCACATAATGCTTAGTTAAAATGGATGAAAGGGCTATTTTTCGCACCCCACATGGCTAGTTTTTTAATCATAAAATGATTGTGCACAATATTCATACACCTTGCATCAAGCATGCCATGCTGTATCTCCTGGAATGCCTTGCACTTGTTTGATAAACTTTGACCAATGCTGAGAGGACATGAAACCTAAGCTGAAGGTTTAGGCGGGTGCTTCCATTGGGGAAAGTTTTGTGAGGAAAATCACAATCTCCTGGAACACTGAATTATGAAAAAGTGGAGTTTGTGCTAATGTCATATGTGTTAGCGATGCATCTTGGGGCCAATCCCCGAGGTGTAGGAGAGTCGTAGTAGTGGAGCCGCGGCAATCAGCCGAGAGGTGCTTCCCTATGTGTGTATTACTAGGCATTATGCCTATATGTTATGGGATCTCCCTCTGAGGAGAAGGGAAGGCGAACGTTGGACTACATATTGGATACAAATACAAAATTGTCATGAGCATTTAGTGCAAAGTGAGTTTTAGACGCTCTTGACCCGCGAGGCCGTGTGGTGGGGTTGTCTGTCATATGTATGAGGTCCGGCTAGTGCTATAGCCAGTGCAAGCCCATTTTAGGTCCCATCAGTGGTGCGTCTACTGAGAGCCGCCAACAAGTGGTGGTTCTCGATGTAGGGTTTTTAGGGACCAAATAGTTGGTTTATGTCCTCTGGGAAGGACCATCAAGGCGAAATACAAAAAGTAGAACGTGCTGAGAGGGCTAGATGGCAGTTGGAGATTGTAAGATGCTATTCTCCTCAAAGGAGCAGCCCATTGCGCATAAGTGGTAGTGGTTCTAGTAACCTAGGTGTTACGAGTAGCTCTTTGAGTGCAAGTGGAAGTATTGGTACTTCCCTATTCCCAGTTAATCAACCCACAACAATTGGGGGTGTAGTGTTGCCTACATAAACTCCTGTTGTCAATTCGGTTGTAGCCATGGCACAACCTATCGCAATTCCAGTAGGTACACCGGATTTACCAGCATTAGGAGCACCATTGCCCATTTTCCATGGGTTAGTAGAAGATGGAGAACTCCACATTAAGGAGTTTCAAATGCTCATGTTCAACTATCGAATCCAAGATAAAGGACACCTAATGGTGTTCTTCAATATGACGTTAAAAGGAAGAGTGGCAGTGTGGTATCACTGTCTAGAAGCCAGAACCATAACTAGCAGTGCCCAATTCTTTACGGCTTTCCGTAGGGAGTTTGCCCTTGAGAAGGGTGGGCAATATTGGTTGCGTGTTCTGAATGTAACACGCCAAGAGCCAAATGAGAATATCCAAGCATATGCCAAGAAACTAAAGCAAGTTCTTTGCAAACTTAACGCTTATATTCCCATTCCAGCGGCTGCACAGTTACAATATTTCCTACATGGATTGGATTTTAATATCCAGGTGCAGCTGAGTAGTGTTGCTTTGGCCGATATTGACAGTGCCATTACCCAAGCAGAAGGAGTAGAGTCGCGCTTGCAAGCGGCTTATGCAGCAAGGATAAATTGTAATGATAATAATTTGGCCTTGACCAATGGGACTCAAGGGGACCCCATGTTAAATACGAGTGGCAGAGGGAGTATCATGTCGAATTTGCCTATGCTACCAGCTCCTCTTAGCATGACTATGCCTATGGCTAGTCAGGCGGCCTCACTAAATAGTGGTGGAAATCAAACAATGAATCCTAATGTTGTCCCAGTTAGTCGGCGGTTAGTTTCTAATCAAGTGGTTAGGCCCATGGGGCGACAGACTGACAATCGCAGCTATGAGTCGAGTGCTTCTAAGGTCCTTGGTGAAGTTAAGGACATGATGAAGCACTACACTGATATGATCTCTGAACAGTATCGACAAATAGCTACGGATATCAATTTTCTTAATAAGCAACAAAATTTGATAGGGAGCCGACGTCCTGAAGAGGGTGGCCCCTCAAGATTCAGTTGTAAGTGGTGTGGGGGCCAACATTTCCCTAGGAATTGCCCGAATGTCAAATGTGATATTTGCGGGAAGTCTGGCCACTTAGTTGCTATCTGTTGGAGTAAGATTAGTTCTCTCCAACAAGGGAGTAAACAACCAGGTCCAGTTAACCATCACGCATAAGGGAATAATCTCCAGCAAGA
Organism: Lygodium microphyllum; assembly: GCF_053477565.2. Classification (NCBI taxonomy): domain Eukaryota; kingdom Viridiplantae; phylum Streptophyta; class Polypodiopsida; order Schizaeales; family Lygodiaceae; genus Lygodium; species Lygodium microphyllum. Next base: position 129,075,363 of record NC_141145.1, read on the forward strand.
CGATGGACCAAGGCAAATACTGCAAAGAGGAAATGTTGTTATAGAGGAGTTACCTCATGGCAGTGGACTCAGCCTTGTTGAGGCTGTACGTGTCAATGATACTGAAACTTCTAATCTACGAGCCGTAACAAGAGGTCAAAAGTTTAAAGAGGGTGACAAAGGAATTGAAAAACCTGTCAAGGGAAGCCCTAAACAAGATGCTAGGGAAAAGCGAGTCCTGAATCCTGATAAGGAAGGTGGACCGTTAAGACCTGTTGGCAGTAAATTCGATCCCGATGAGGATAAATGATTGCTAAGAAAGAAGGTAAAGGCTAGAAAAGAGGCATCAAAGCCGATGGAAAGACCAAAGGAGAGAATGGTTTGGCGCAAGAAGAGAACTTTGGCTAATTACCACAACTTTGATCTAGCAAGTTCCCTTTGCGAAGTCAAACCAGACGTGAATCTCCTGCAATTGATTAAAATTTCTCCAAGAGTATGCAAGGAATTCAAGAAAATCCTGCATATAGGGTATATAGTAGAACCTTTGGGCATAGCTAGAGTAGGGGAAGATTGGTTCGATCATGCTGAAAAGCATTGCCCTAGGGTCCCAGCATATGTGGATGGAATATTAGTGGAGCACGCTATCATGGACACTGGATCCTCTGTCAATATCATAAGTTTAGACTTGATGGAGAGGCTAGGTATAGAGATCCAAAAAGACGGCTCCACACTTCTTAGGATGGCTGATGATAGTCTAAGAGAACCAGAAGGTTGCATTACTAAGGTCCACATTACAGTGGCGAGCGTGGAATGCTATCTGGACTTTAGGGTGATAAGGTTTGTAGGACGTCCTAGATATCGGGTTCTGCTAGGCAGGCCATGGATTCTACGGACAGATTGCCAAGTTGATATACCCGCGTGGAATGCTATCTGGACTTTAGGGTGATAAGGTTTGTAGGACGTCCTAGATATCGGGTTCTGCTAGGCAGGCCATGGATTCTACGGACAGACTGCCAAGTTGATATACCCGCTGGTCAAGTGATCCTAGGTCAAGGTGCCCATCGTGTAATAGTGGATGCTTACCTTGAGTCTCCTCAGAGTGAGATAGCTCCACTATCCTCCACTGAACTAAAGACAATAGATGATCCATCTGGTAGTGAGGCATCATCGAGCGATGGATCTAAGGAAGGGTCCACTACAGAGGATATTTATTAGATATCCTTGAATGAGCTGATAGAGCCTCATGATCGAATAAGAGTCGCGGACGTTATTGAGTTGGATCTTGGTACGCTAAATGATTCGGGGCCAATTAAATTAGGGTCCATGCTCAGTTCGGAAGAAAGAGAGGATTATGTGTCCTTAATTCGAGAATTCCGCGATATCTTTGCTTGGAGCTATGATGAACTTCGGGGTATTCCTCCCAGTCTAGCTGTGCATACTATTCCTGTAAAGGAAGGTACCCGCCCTGTACGTCAGAAAGTAAGGCGTATGCCTTTTGAATTAAGGGACGGGTTGTATGAGGAACTACAAAAGTTGCGTAAAGTAGGTTTAATCTTCCTTGTTGAACATACAGAATGGTCTTCACCAGTAGTGATCAGGAAGAAGAATAATAATCAAATCCGTCTTTGTGTAGATTTTAGAGAGCTGAATAAGTAGATTGTTAAAGATTACTATCCATTGCCGTTTGTTGACCAAATTTTGGATCAACTAGCGGGTAGGGAAATATATTCGTTCATGGACTACTTTGCATGGTATAACCAAATGGTGATTGCTGAGCAAGACAAGCTAAAAACGATGTTTATTACAGTCTTCGGTACCTTTGCATACCATGTGATGGCATTTGGGTTGTGTAATGCACCTGGTTTGTAGGAAAGAATAGCCGACAAGACCTTTGGTGACATCTCCCCAAAGGAACTGAAAGTATTCATTGATGATCTGGGGGCAGCCACCGTAAGGGATAGGCAGTTGATCATTTTGCGAAAGTGTTTGAGCGTTGCAGACAATTTTGTATAGCTCTTAACCCACGGAAGTGCGTCTTCGGAGTCCTTTATGGGCTCTTGTTAGGCCATGTGGTTAGTTATGTAGGGATTGCGAGACTGATCGTGAAAAGATCAAGGTCATAGTCGCCATGAGTCTGCCACCTACTTCAAAGGAAGTGCATAGCTTTCTGTCATCAGTAGGGTATTATCAGAGGTTTATCAATGCCTTGGCCGAAAGAACGTTTCCGCTGACCAACCTATTGTCCTTTAATTTGTCAGTTTTCATGGATGATGCTTGCAAAGTGTCTTGTGATGATGTGAAGCAGGAGCTTGCCAAAGCATCTGTTTTAAAAGCACCAAAAAGGGGCGAAATGTTCTATATATTTTCAGTAGCAACCATGTATAGTATCAACTGCTATTTGGCCCAAATTTGGGAAGAAAAGTGGTACCATCCAATAGCTTTTGCTAGTCAAAAGTTGTGCATATCGGAAATTAACTACACCTATATGGAGAAGTTGTGCCTTGCGATGGTATTTGCGGCCAAGAAGTTCAAGCACTACATTCTTTATGAGAGGGTGGTTTTTAATACGAAGGCGGAAGGGCTTCGATTGTTGTTGAACAAGTTACATCCGCCTGACCGTTTAGCAAAGTGGTTAATCCCTTTGCAAGAATTTGATTATGAGATTAAGAGCAAGCCGCCAAAGCTTCAGGGACATTGTAGAGTGTCTTGTGGATTTCGGAGAGCCAAAAGAGGTTGTGGTTGAAGGAAGTGACATGGAAAATTTGTTCAAGATTGATACGGCATCTATTCCCTCTTAATATGCTGCTATAACGCACTATCTTTCTATGGGAGAGATTGGAGCTACTTTATCAAAATCGTAGAAGAGGAAGATTAAACAACAGGCATTGAAATTTTCCTTGATCGCAGGTGCATTATATCGGCAGGGTGTTGATGATATCTATCGCCGATGTGTGATGCTTGACGAGGTTCCCTTTATTTTGGAAGAGTGCCATGACTCTGCTTGTGGAGGGCACTTTGCTGGGCGATTAACGGCATAGAAGGCTTTAAGAGCTGGATATTGGTGGCCGTCCATCTTCCAAGATTCCTTTGAGTATGTTAAGAGATGTGATACATGTCAAAGACATAATAGTAGAGAGAATAGGAAGCGTCCACTTACGCCTATCATGGCTATCCTTCCATTTGAGAAGTGGGGCATTGACTTTGTGGGTCATATCACCTCATCGTCTACTACTCAGAAGAGGTACATTATAGTAGCAATTGATTATTTTTATGCCATCACTACTTATAAATCTTGACAAGCATCCTTGTTGAGTTTAATGAAGAAGGTGCGATGGAGCCGTCAGTTCATCCTCTAAATCTGTTGAACTTTGACTATCATAATTACGAATAGGGGAGTTCTTGATGGTTGGCTATATAAACCCATTATGGACGTATACATTATACTTTGATGGAGCGTCCAGGGGCCCTAATACGAAAGGAAGTGTTGGAGTAGTTATCTGAGATCCCCGACGTAGAGTTACAATGAAATTAGCTACTTATCTTGGGGTAGGATTTACTAACAACATGACCGAGTATAAAGCCCTGATTATGGGATTGAATATTGCTAAGAAAGGTGGTATTAGGTGGTTGTTAATAAAAGGGGATTCCCAGCTGATCTTAAATCAACTCAATGGGACATATACAGTCCAGAATCCTCTCCTTCGTATGTATCATCGAACTGCTATAACCCTACTTGATGAATTTGAGAGCATATCTCTTCAGCTGATTCCACTTTATTGGAATCAGTTTGCGGATTTCTTAGCTAATTTTGCTTATGAAGAGGACCTCTTTTTCAACTGTGGTCCTAGTCCGGATGTTGCTGTTGATACTGAGACAGGATTTGGTCACTTGTGGGGAATGTTATTAGACCATGCGTTATATGGCAGGCGATGCTTGATATGGGTGATGCGAAGCGTCGCCGAGACCCATCTACCACTATTGTCTTGGACCCATAGGTTGATCAGAAGACATGTTATGCATACGCCTCTTGCTACATATGTAGGAGGTATGGGCCATAATTTGATGCATTTAGTTTAGGGCTGAGAGCCCTATTTTTCCCCTTGGAATGGAGCGTACTTGCGTATATCTACCTTCTTCCAAGGAGGGATCTCTATGAGCTAGTTGTTTGATTCCATTAGGCCAAGAGGGCCAGTTGTTTTCAGGTTTTAATAATCTATCTCTTTAGGCCAAGATGGCCCGTTAGTTTGCCGTGAAATGTACTATTTCTTTAGGCCAAGAGGGCCCTATCTCTATTTGATGTAGGTACGTTTGATGCTTTGTTGTTTTAGTGATTGCGCCATACAGGTTGACGAGGTCGTTGGAGGGAGCCTTTGATGTGAAGAAGCTTCTTGTGGCCATTCCACATGGTTTCGTCCCCTTTTCACGTTTTTCCCCTTAAGCAATTAATGATATATGTGTGGGTGAGGGTTACTTTCTTTTGTTTGTTGAGGACCCACAATCAAGGCATGAAGTCCGAGGTTTAGGTTAGGTATGTCTGGGGGAGGCCTGAGTAGTCATTGCCTCTTGCAAGGCATTGTTAGGCATCGAAAGGCCTATTTTGGATGGGAGTTCTAGTGACCCTGTTTTGCTAACCTACTATGCAGCCGTTCTAGGAGTTCCTATTAGTTGTAAGGTAGTTACCGAAGCCTACTAAAATAATGATGGAAAGAGACAAATCTCTAAAGATTTGAAAGACAATATATAAATATATGAAGGTGTGTAAAAAGGGGTTTTGATCCCTATAAAAATAGAAAAGGAAAGAAAGAATAATCCTTGAGCTGTTGTTTATCGCCTTGCGAAGCCCTAGTAGGTTCCTAGGGATGAGACAAGATTCGGGGCCGATGCCTTGTCTTCTTAGGGGTGGCAACTAGCTGAAAAGCAAAGAAAATAAAAGAAGGTTGGAGCGAAAATAAAAGTGAGCATTAGAAAAGGATTAAGTGTCGCCTTGCGAGGGCTTGGTAGGTTCTTGGGTACCGATACAAGACCTGAGGCTGATGCCCTGTTCTCCTTGGGTCACTACGCTCAGCTCCCTCCTTTTTACATGCCCGAGTATGGCAAAATAAAAACCTAAAAGAAGAGTAATGTGCTAAAAGAAACTATTTCTTGATCATGCTACAGGAGTCCTCGCCTAGTAGGAGCTCCTGGTTGAGTTGTCCTTAGTTAGGTAGGTAGTTCAGGCCACCACTTAGGATGATCTCTTTGATAGTTTTTTAGCTTGGCTGTGTTGGAGCAGTTGGTTAGCGACTAGCTTCGGGCCTTTTGTCAGATTATGTTGGGCCTACTCCTTGTGGATTTCATGCCTTGGTTTTGATAGGGGGTAGGGTGTGAGATGTGTTGTGTATTTTTTGTATCATTTTGATGCTCCTTTTTGTTGTTTATATGCATATCTATTCGTGGGATTCGACGGGCTAAGTCGCCCTATCCCGTGGTCGCCAATGATAGATGATTTTTTATGCCGAGAAGTGCTTAAAAATAGCCAAAAATTATGAATATCCGAGGAAAAATAGACTTCATCGAAGGCGGCGGTGGCAATCAGTATGATTTTAAGCGGCAATGCCTCAGAAATGCTTAAAAGAGCCACTAGACGGTGGTCGGTGAATTTTCATAATTTTTTGGCATGCGAGACAAGACCCTGGGAGATGCCCAAAAGTGGACTTCGAGATAGACGCCGAAGAATTTTCAGATCAAGAATCAGACACCGGACGTGGAAGAGGGAGTGCTCGGGAGGCCAAGGCCAAATTGGCAATAGGTGGAAATGAACTTTAGGAGAGCCCAAAGGGTGTGACCCTTTGGGGCTCCCCTTGGGAGCCCAAAATTTGGAAAAACGTGGGGGGTGGGGGGGGGGGTGGGGGGTTTTGCGTTTTTTGCGTTGATCAGAGAAGAGGGCGCCATCATCACGAATTGAGGGAGAGATGGATTCTGGGCCTGTGAACAACCCCCCCAACTGATCTCATGGTTGTTCTTCCTATCTTCGCTCTCCATTGCCAGTCTCCACCCCTCATTTGGCTGCTTGGTTGTGAAGAGATCAAAAACCAGTTTTTCTCTCTCCTCCCTCTCTCTCCTGCATAGAGGCTATTCATGTGCAAGAAATCAAGAAGAAGAGGACCTGAAGAATGCTTGTCCGGCTGTGATCGGATTGCTTCAAGATGAAGTGGAGGCTGAGGAAAGAGGTTTAGCACTGAAGAATAGTTGCTGGTCAGTCCGTGGGCTACTCAGAATAATTATTAGAAAACCCGCAACATGTAAGACATGCGGTATGCTTCAATTTTACAAAGAAATTTGATTTTTTTAATTGTTTCATGGTCCAAATGTTGTTCATATGCAATGAATTTTTGTTTGAACCTTGTTTATATCATGATAGAGGGCTATAACTACAAAAATACATAACCCGTAATGATTTAGAGCCGTTATTAATTCTTTAAAACGCGTAAAATATCATTTTAATGGAAATTAGTGGTTTTTTTTATTTTGAGTTGGAGAAAAGGGATGGAAATGTAATAAAATTAGAGAAAATATTAAATTTCAGTCAAAAAGATAAACCAATACAAATAAATCAGAAAATACCTATTTTCTATGAATAATAAATAGGAAAAATAGCAAAAAATAAAGAAAATTGGGATTTTCGTGCTCAATAAATATGGAAAAATAAGATTTATGTGCATGAATGTTTGGCAGGGTCAAAGCATGAGGTCAAGCCTCAATTTGGCCTCATCTTTTGTGTTATAGTTCGTGTTTATTTGTTTTTACATACAAAAATGATACAAAACAACCATTTACACCTATGCACCGCAACAACACCTAAACGGTGAGGGGGGAAGAAGTTTGTGTGATGATCTAATTGCTGAAAAGATACAAATTCTGATTTCCATCTTTGTTCATAGCATTTAGGGATCGTTCCATAATTAAATATAGGTGACTAGTAGCACGGAAGTTTTGTTGCTAGTCCCTAAAGCAGCGCATCACATAACGCTTAGTTAAAATGCATGAAAGGACTGTTTTCCGCACCCCACATGGCTGGTTTTTTAATCATAAAATGGTTGTGCACAATCGTCATACACCTTGCATCAAGCATGCCATGTGGTATCTCCTGGAATGCATTGCACTTGTTTGATAAACTTTGACCAACGTTGAGAGGACAGGAAACCTAAGCTATAGGTTTAGGCGGGTGCTTTCGTTGGGGAAAGTTTTGTGAGGCAAATCACAATCTCCTGGAACGTTGAATTATGAAAGAGTAGAGTTTGTGCGAATGTTATATGTGTTTGCGACACATCTTGGGGCCAATCCTTGAGGTGTAGGAGAGTCGCAGTAGTGGAGCCGCGGCAATCAACCGAGAGGTGCTTCCCTATGTGTGTATTACGAGGCATTATGCCTATATGTTATGGGATCTCCCTCTAAGGAGAAGGGAAGGTGAATGTTGGACTACATTTTGGATACAAACGCAAAATCGTCATAAGCATTTAGTGCAAAGTGAGTTTTAGACGCTCTTGGCCCGCGAGGTTGTGTGGTGGGGTTGTATGTCGTATGCATGAGGTCCGGCTAGTGCTATAGCCAGTGCTGATCCATTTTAGGTTCCATCAGGATCCCATGCAAAAATCAGACAAAAAAATTGGATTCGGACATTGGCCACTCGGACCACCTATAATCGGATGCAAAAATCGGACGAGGTAGAATTGGACCAATCCAAATCTGACAGCTTCTGATTGGACCACTTTGGATCGGATGTGAAAATTAAACAAAAAAATTCAGATTCGGACATTGGCCACTCAAACCACCTACAATCGGATGCAAAAATCAGACGAGGTAGAATTGGACCAATCCAAATCTGACAACTAATGATCAGACCACTTTGGATCGGATGTGGAAATCGGACAAACAAAATCGGATTCGAACAATTGGCCATCGGCCACTCGGACCACGTACAATTGGACATGAAAATCAGATGAGCTAGAATCAGACTAGTCCAAATCAAACATTTGGGAATGCCATCATAGGACTTCGACCATCCTCACTCAGATGTCTGATTCTGAGAATCGGACACTACAGAATTGGACCAAAAATCTAACAAGAAAAAATGGACAAATCTAGTGCATCCTGAGCAAAGCAGAAGACCTCTTGCAACAAGGGAATCCCTCAAAAGCTTAAGGTGCATTTGACCTTAGAAATAACAACTAGGAAGCTAGAAACGACCACCAACAGTCATGCTAGCTTTTAACCCCTCTTAAAGCCACAAACTGATATGTAAACCCCAACTAGACCTTGATTGAGCTAAAAGATGCAGCATAGACTCTAGAGATTAGTGAGAGTGGCTAGCAACTGAGTCTAAAGCTATATTCGACTGAGAACATAGATGGGAGTGCAGAAGCTACATTTACCATTCTGCATTTGCACCCCACATTGTTTGACACTTGAAGTGCACTTAAAAAAACTGGAAGCCTAATTTCACACCCTGCACGGAAAGAGCAACGCACACATTGAGTGAAGGTAAATTGAGGGTTGTCTGTAAATAAGTAGGAACCCACTCAGACTTAACAAGTAGAATGAATCCAGCAATCGGAGACGACGTGATCGAGAATCCCAATCTTTAGGACTAGGAGAGAGACCCAATACACAAAGGAAGATGCATAGAAGGATCGACACCATTGGAGGTGCAACACTACCTGACTTAATCAACCTCATCGACAAATTGGTGGAGCAAGAGACCGCAGGATATGGCAGAAACTAGTATGAACCGCAAAAACAAAGAGTTTGACTTGAGAGATTTCCCAGTCGAAATCAAGCAGATGGTGAATAAATACGATGCACACACCAAAATGGAACACCACAGTAGGCCATTAGAGGACATCATAGCAGACCTCAAAGAGGAGAGAAAACTAGTCTGAAAATCCTTACAAAGCATAGCGGTGTACAACCAGGAGAGCAGCAAGCTAGGAAATTGCACCATGACATAGAGATGTGGAAAGTCCAGTGAGTGTTAGCCCTAGAAAATAAGAACCAAAAAGGACTAAATGCAGAGAGAGAGAGAGAGAGAGAGAGAGAGAGAGAGAGAGAGAGAGAGAGAGAGAGAGAGAGAGAGAGAGAGAGAGAGAGAGAGAGAGAGAGAGAGAGAGAGAGAGAGAGTGTGTGTGTGTGTGTGTGTGTGTGTGTGTGTGCGCTAGAGGCAAACCTAACATTGAGTGAGCTTCTCACAAAGCGGCTCATAGATAATATGTCAGCAAAACAAAGCGCAACAACACTAGCAACCTCATTGCTTGTAGGATTAGGAGTTACCCAGGGCTCTAAGAGCCAATAAAAAATCCATGTAGTTGCAAAGTATCTAGATAAATACTAGCTAGAAAATAACCCTTAAATATTTGTGAAGCAATTTGAGGAGGTTTGTGAGGCCAATGGCTTCACTGATCTCACTCAATGCTTGCAAACTTTTGACCTATGCCTAGGCGATAAGGGTAGGATGTGGTACACAAGCCTAGACACTGCGGAGTGCAACAACTTCAATGTAATATTTCCACATGAAATATTAAAGAATTTTGACCACTACACGCCCCGCACAAAAGCAGTGCTAAGTCATCTCCCGCAATGGAATAATGTTAGGGCTAAGTCCTTACCCCCCATGCTTCAGTAAACAGCTCACCGCATCGAGCGTAGGAGGCCGAGGTTAAAAACCCACAAGACCACACACGAACACCCTTTACGGGAAAGGCATGTGAATAATGGATTAGAATTTTTTAATTTTTTTTATGATAACCCCCTCCCCTCAGTCGATGCATAGTAGGGAGAGGGAGTGTGAGAAAAAGCACGAGTTGTGGAGGGCATGGGGAGTGGCATGCAGCCCGACTCATGAGAGGCTATCCCTCCCCCCTTAGCCCTATAAAACCACCCCCTCCCCAAGCTTGAGGAGGGGGAGAGAGAAAAGGGAGGAGACTGTCGTGCTGCCCAGCCCGTCATCGCCGCCACGCCAGGGAGCTGCCGCCACGTTGGTCCACTGCTGCCTCCACCTCACCATCACCATCATCATAATCGTCGCCATCGTCCTCTCCTTCATCCTCTTCATCATCACGTCTTTCTTCCCCAAGTTTCTGTCAGAAGCAGAAGCTTGAGAAGCTTCTAATTTTAAGCTTCCATAAAGCCTGTTCTCCCGTGCATTGCGGGTTTTGCCTAAAACCACATTCTGTAAGGGCTGTGTCCTGCGCAGAATAGAAGATCTCGGGCAGAGAAGGATCGATTCGTGAAAGTAACCCAAGGAAAGTTTCTGAACAAAGTATCTACGTCGTCTATGGCTCCCAAGAAAATGGCGAGAGGCGCACACGCAGGAGTTTCTACCCCAAGCACACGTGTGGACAATACCTCGAACCCCAATACCCAGGTACTTGGAAGTTTAATTTCGGATAAAAGGGAATGCATTAGACAGGATTAACTTTCATGGGGAAGCTATGAATGCAGTTATTTATTCGTCTTACAAGATTTAGTTGCAAGTTGCACATTACTTGCATGTCCATGTCGCAATCCTAATAGCATATTGCTTAAGTAAAAGGTGGATTTGCCTAGATACACCCTTGATTGCCTTCTGAAAGAGAACAACACATAATGCATTTAGGCAATAACTTCCTTGTTGTGATTTGCATGAGATAATCGTTAACATTCGTTAGAATATTGTCCAAAGAATTGCATTGCATGAAAAGGAAACCATGAACTTACCTGTTGCATGCGAGGATGCTTGCATTTTTAAGTCGGATTAAGTGTTGCTGAATGGATTAAGTCAACAATAGTCTTATGACATTCATCATGCATGAACTTCTTTATCGAAGTTGTTTTATAAAAAGATGCATTTCATATTAAATCATGAATTCAATGCATTGGACAAAAGGTTTATAGATATAGTTCTTGTTAAAACTCAACATAGGATTCTATACGAGTTAGTTCTAATTTGTCATTCATTAAAGCTTGGTTCCGTTGCATCATTATAGTTTTAGCACAAGGGAAAAGAAATGATCATTGAAATCTTTTAGCTGCATAGAAGGAAAAGTCTATGAATCGCATATTTGTATGGGATGTTATGTTTTGCAATTATTTACATCTCTTAGGAAAAGGATTTGCATCTCTTCTAAGGAAAGATCACCTCTAGTCGGAAGACCATTAGATTGATTAGGTAATTCACTTGCAATAGTGTAACTCAAACGATGGTTACTTCAATGTGCTAGGTAGAGTTTAGTATGCTAAAAATTCTGCCTAGTATCGCACTTGGGACGCCAAGTCAAGAATTTCGAACCCAAAGGTCCTACCCACATTCACAGAATGTTAGGGTTAGTTAGTTGCCCATACAATAACGATCTAGGGTTTTTACCCTAGGGAAAATTGGCCTGATACTAGACTTCCGATTGAGTTTAGAAACCCTAGGGCCAAATGTTGTCGGCCTAGTATGGTTAGGGTTGGGTTGGGTCAAGAGGACTCCCAAACCCTATATCTTGACCAAATGCATTTCTTGACCAAGGAACGTCGTTTGATGGGAGAAATGATCCCACAAGTTAGATGTGACACTTGTCTCATGCAACAAGTTGCAACGTCGCATGGCTTTGTGCTTAAATCACAAGATAGATTTACCACTCCTTGGAACAAGGTTGGCAGGTTCTAGTGCAAGTCTAATTTGCAAGAGGATGAGTAGACATCCTGCTACATCATCCTTCTTTGGACCGATTTTCCAAGTTAGGGAAGATATGTATTGCCTAGCAAGCAATTGATAAATCAAGTTGGGGCGACGAGGTTGCCCAGGAATTACTGTCCCTAATGTAAGAAACCTAGGGTATTTGTTGATTGGGTTAACAAGGTATAAACCCTAACCCAAGGATAAAAGGGTAAACAACCAACGAAACCCTTGGGGATCTTGCCAAGTCGCAATTGACCCCAGATCGAATGCTGGATGCATTCGGAGAGAAGGAATATACCTTAGCAGTTGGCCAAGTAACTGACCACTGGATTGATTGTGTTTGTATAAGATAGGATCATTGTTTGTATTGCTTTGCTCAATGAACTAAAGATGGAAAAATAATTAATGCTTTAGGTTGAAGGCCTGGAGGTAGAGGTAGCATCAGTTAACCCCGACTGTCTGTCTGACCCTAACCAAGGGGGTTGTTAGCCGCGTTGGATACGTGGACTGAACCTGCCACGAGAGGTCTCTCCGTGGGTGCTACTTGGAGCAGGAGGATGCTTGGGTGCCAGGGGGGCTCTGGCTGTAAATCCCTTGCCTCCGGGTCTTGCACAAGAGGCCGACATGACTCGAGATTGGATCTTGAGGCCCGCATACTAGTCTATGGGCGGAAACTTGGAATAGCGATTGCTGGATTGCCTTCGGGCAGATTATGGATTGCCTTTGGGCGGATTATGGATTAGCCTTCGGGCTGGATTATGGATTAGCCTTCGGGCTGGATTATGGAATAGCCTTCGGGCTGGATTATATGATGTATTCCAAAGATTGATAAATAAGATCAATTGTTGAAAAGGAACTTGTTTGACACTATTTTTCTATGTCAATGCTAAGATTACGTGAAGGAACCGGAATTGGCTAATTAAGGAAGCCGTTTTTGCGTGTGAAACTAAATGTGATAGGTAATTAGATAACTAAAGCAACCCCAAGGAAAGTGCGGTGGATGTGGCCATGGGTCCGTGCTATAGATGGGTGGTCCCAGTTGGCCGGGAACTTTTCTCAAAGGAAATTGACAGCAAGGAACGTTGACCTAGAATCTAGAATACTAGAGTCCCAATTTATGCTATTTTAGGGGAACGGAATGGGACTATGCCTTACGAGCAGAGAGGTCGAGCTTTGCATCCCTCTCGTTTCCCATTCTCCTTGAACCAAGTGCAGCATGAATCCGCTTCGACCCTGACATTTCTACGTAAAGTAGTTCGCGTGGGGCTCGACGGTAGCTACCGTTCTAGGAATTTGACCACTAGAAAAACCCTGATTCAGGTTGGTCCTAAGTGGGAATGGCCAGAATGCTTCCACTTTGTGGCAGACTCAGAAAGACCTAGATCACAAACCCCGTGACATTCCGTGGGAGTGCCGGGCGGCGCTTTCTGGACTCTCTTTCCGATGGGCTGCTAAGACGTGCCCTACAAGTGAATAGGTGGACATGTTATAGTTGGTATCAGAGCCAACCAATGAGGAACTAATATTTATAAGAAAAACTTAATGAGGAGAAGTAGAGAAAATGTTGCTGTTAAGAACATTTCCTTACTTACTTATTAATGCTGACTTGCAGAGTCGCGAAGCATGGAACCGATTCTTGGTGTTTCAGGTTATGTTTATGACTGCGATGCGTGCTTCAGATTATTGATGGAGGATCGATATGATGAATATTCTAGACTGCATCTACAATCCTTCACCCCTATACGTGGAACGAAGATGGACGGGTGATTCATGAATCTATTACATAGCTGCCCAATGATTTGCGTACCTTCAAACCAACTTAAAGAGAATCAAGTGGTTGGAGGACTTAAAGATCGTGAAGCTGTTCATCTTTGTTGAGGCTCATGCAAATGCAACCCTACAGTCAAGCAGAACATGTATGTGTACGAGGAAGTGACTCGAGTAATCCCTACCGATGGAATCAAGGTGTTGGGACGTTACAAGAAGAACAGGTATCAAAGGAAAGGATATCCTAATCTTCCTATGACCTATCGATTCCTGAAAATCCATGACCCCAGTCCATACTATTACTCAGTTCGTATAGCTGAATGTAACACAATCTTATTCTCCCCGAATTAATGTATTAGCTTGTTCCATCTTCCCAAAAATAATTGTACCTGAAAGGGCTATGCCCATATGAATGAAATAGACTTTTTATCAATGATTTTCTTGACTGTGAGTATTAATAAAGAAGTTAAGTGATTAGGTCACTTGGCTGAAAGCTAAACTGGGCATGTAATGAAATGTGAGAAATGCTTAGCAAGTTTTTAACGTAAAGAATTTCAATGCCTAGGCACAACCACAAGTGCAGATTCCTAGTCCGACCCCTACGCCAAGTACGGCCGTGATTCAGGAGAATAAGATTCTTCTCAAGCAAATCAATCCACCAGAATTTGATGGCAAGGGAAGGACTGTCCAAAAAACTGATGTCGAGATCTAGATCGAATCCATAGAGGATTACTTTGGAGCAGCAGGTACTGCACCCGCCAGCCAAGCGATGATTGCCAAATTGAAGCTTACCGGTGAAGCAAGACTTTGGTGGAAGCAATGGTGCAAAGATCAAGGGATCTCAGAAGGGTCAGCTACTTGGGAGAAGCTAAAAAGAGCCGTGCGAGGAAGATATCTACCACTTGCCTACCGCACGCAGAAGATGAATGAGTTTTATGAGCTAAAACAGCTTGGTTTATCTCTTGACGCATACTATTCAAAGTTCATCTGTCTTTTGAAGTATGCGCCATAAATGGATATGACACAACAGGTGTCAAAGTTTTGTATCGGATTAAACCCACCTATAAACACCTGCCTCGAATCAATGCGCCCAACAGATCTATAGGATGCATTCATTCGAGTTGCACCCATAATACAGGAGGTGCAGACCAAGCCAAGAAATAACAAGACTTGGTCTTACAAGAATCAGAACAAAGGAGTGTATAAGTCTCAGGCGAAGAGAGCGCAAGGCCAAAATTCGGGACAAAGGAAGAAAGCTAGGACCAACACTGTCAATAATTTCGTTCCTACCCAAAGTAATGGCCGCAATCTCTGTTGCATCCATTGTGACAAGCCCGGTCATTTTAAAAGGCAATGTCCCAAGCTTGGCAGAGGACAACGTCAAGGACCATCCCAAGGAACCATCCATGGCCAAGGAGCTGCCACCCGAGCTAGAGGAAGAACCGCTAGTGTTGCCGACAAGGAGTTTGGTGATGAAGAATATCCAACCATGGAAGTTGACTTTGAGAGGGCAACAGTTCATGCCGCTCTTCACAAGAAAGGCTCGAATCGCCAATTCTCGGTGATTCAAACTCCATCGGATTATCAAGGTAAAGGCTTCAAAACACTGATTGATTGTGGCAATACACATTCCTTTATCTCACCAGTTTGTGCAAAAAGATTAGGAATAGCCACAAAAGATGCACCCACCTTACTTGTGGAATTAGAAAATGGTCATGAGGTCACTTGTACTTTATCTCACCAGTTTGTGCAAAAAGATTAGGAATAGCCACAAAAGATGCACCCACCTTACTTATGGAATTAGAAAATGGTCATGAGGTCACTTGTACCAGGCAAACTGCTAAGGTGAAATTCCTACTGGGAGGAAAGTCGACTTCGGTCAGATTCAGGGTTATGAACCTAGGTATCCACGAGTATTTGCTCGGAATGGATTGACTGAAACTAATGGTGCCCACATTCACTGTGGAAAGGTCCAAGTTTCCTTTCGAAATTCTGAAGGGGAATTGGTCACAACTCAAGGAGAGACTGGGAAGCCAAAAATTGAACTGGCCAAAGCATCTCGGATAATAAAAAGAGTTAAAAAAGGACTACCTGTCTATTTGATTAAGCTAAATAAGCTAGATCAAAATCAAGAGTCCAGTGAAGAACCTTCATGGCTAAAGGAGTACGCAGATGTATTTCCTGAAGAGATAACAGAACTTCCGCCTCAAAGGGAAGTTGATCATGAGATCAAGCTAGTGCCAGGAGCTGCACCAATCGCAAAGAGACCATATAGGATGTCCATCCCGGAAGCGATTGAGCTGAAGGAGCAACTCAAGCAACTGTTAGACCAAGGCTACATTCGCCCTAGCAGTTCACCATGGGGAGCTCCAATGCTGTTCCAGAAGAAGAAGGATGGAATGCTTCGGTTATGCATTGACTACAGAGGGTTGAATCAATCAACCATTAAGAAAAAATACCCTATTCCAAGAATAGATGAACTTCTTGACCATCTTCAAGGTGCGAAGATCTTCTCCAAGATTGATCTCAGGCCTGGATATTATCAGATAAGGATCAAGGAAGAGGATATCCCAAAGACGGCATTCAGTACAAGATATGGACACTTTGAATTCTTGGTCATGTCATTCGGGCTGACAAATGCACTTGCTACCTTCAATAGATTAATGCAGGATATCTTTAGGCCATATCTTGATGACTTCATACTCGTCTTCTTCGAGGATACCTTAGTCTACTCCAAACAGGAAGAAGATCATGAATCACAGCTTCGCATTGTTCTTGAGATAATGAGGGCACACAAGCTTTATGCCAAGAAGAAGATGTGTGCATTTTTCAAGTGACAGATTGAATATCTGGGATTCATTGTATCGTGAAAGGAATCTCAGTGGATCCGGCCAAGGTCAGAGACGTTCTAGAGTGGCCAACGCCAATAACTGTTAAAGAAATATGTAGCTTTCTTGGATTGACAGGATGGTACATGGTCTTTATAAAAAACTATACCCTGATTGCAGTGCCTTTGACGGATCTACTAAAGAAGCAAACATCGATTGTATGGTCAACTGCTGAACAATCTAGCTTTGATAAACTAAAGCAAAGCTTGTAACAACACCTATCATGAAACTTCCAGACCTTAGTAAGGAGTTTGAAGTGATAACTGATGCTAGCATGCTTACCTTAGGATGTGTGCTTATGCAAGAAGGTCATCCTGTAGCATACTCTTCAAGGAAATTGAAGAGCCATGAAAGGAATTGTGCTACCCACGATCTGGAGCTGTTAGCTGTCATCCATGCTCTCAAGCTTTGGAGACACTATTTGTTGGGTAATAAGTTTACCTTAGTGACAGATCATAAAAGTCTCAAATGGATTTTTACCTAGAATGAGCTCAATATGAGGCAACGTCGATGGATTGAAGTGCTGGAGGAGTATGATTTTGAAATCAAATACCGGCCTGGAAAGGAGAATGTAGTTGCCGATGCACTTAGCCGCAAGGCATTTCTAAATTCTTTGATTTTGCAAGATCCATCAATAGCTAGATCCCTAGCCACAAAGGTATCCATGCCAAACAACCCAATTCTTGAGCTAGCTAGAGAAGAAGCATGCCATGATCCAACCTATCAGAAGATGCTAAGGGAGATCCCCATCGAGGATTAAGACCCGAAGCTACAAACAAAGTATCAATAATTCTCTATCAATACTGGACTTCTTGAGCTAGCTAGAGAAGAAGCATGCCATGATCCAACCTATCAGAAGATGATAAGGGAGATCCCCATCAAGGATCAAGACCCGAAGCTACAAACAAAGTATCAAGAATTCTCTATCAATAGTGGACTTCTCTACTATAGAGCAAGATTATGTATACCGGCAAGCTAGTCACTCAAGCAGAAGATACTTTGGGAAGCCCATGAGTCCCCTTTTTCAGGACATCTTGGCTATGCCAAGACCCTCAACTCAATGAAGTCATAAAGAGCTATTATTGGGAGAGGCTTAAAAGTGATGTTCTCAAATATGTCACTGAATGTTTGTCTTGTCAACACATTAAGGCCGAACATGTTAAAATGCCAGGGAAATTGCAACCACTTGACATTCCCCAAATGAAATGGGAATTCATTAGTATGGATTTCATTGTTGTCATGCCCCAAGTTCAGGGAGGATACAACTCCATTATGGTTGTGCTTGATATGCTTACCAAGGTTGCACACCTTATCCCTGTTAAGACAAACTATAAAACCTCAGACATTGCAAGGTTATTTATCAAGGAAATATTCAAACTGCATGGGTTGCCCAAAAGAATCATTAATGATTGTGACTCTCTCTTCACATCACACTTCTGGAGGGCTATCTTTGAAGCCATTGGGACTCAACTATGTTTCAGTACAGCTTACCATCCCCAAACCGATGGTCAAACGGAGCAAGTCAACCAATTCATTGAGGATATGCTAAGGGCACATTGCTGCCGCAAGCCCAAAAAGTGGATTCAATATTTGCCATTGGTTGAGTTTGCCTACAATGCTTCTTACCAACAAAGTATTCAGATGACCCCCTTTCAAGCATTGTATGGGCACAATTGTCAAAGTCCTTTAAACTTCTCGGATCCAACCTTGAGGGTTGAAGCTTCAAAGCAAATGCTGGAAGATATGGATGACCAAATCAAGTCAATAAGACAGGACATCCAATCCACCAAGGACAGACAGAAGGCTTATGCGGATCTGAAATGTCAAGATAGATCCTTCGTTGAAGGAGATATCGTCTTCATTCGCGTACGTCCAAAGAAGAGTTCCCTATCCTTGGGTGAATGCAAAAAGCTAAGTCCAAGGTATTGTGGACCCTACAAGATCCTCAAGTGTCTAGGGCCTAATGCTTATAGAATGCAACTCCCTGAGAACCTAAAAGTTCATAATGTGTTCCATATCACTCTATTGAAAAATTATGTACCTAACCCTAGTCATGTGCTTGATGATCAACAAGTTGTAATGCCTAGCCAAGGAGTTCTTGAGCTACGGCCTGACGGGATCTTAGATGTTAGGGGGAGGCATTTGAGATCCAGAACCTTGAGAGAATATCTCGTCCAATGGAAAGATTATCCCGAAGAGGATGCCACTTGGATGGATGAAAGTGCTCTCAACCAACAATACCCCCAGTTCTTCTCGAGATGAGGACATCTCGATTCCTCTAAGGGGGAGAGAATGTAATATTTCCACACGAAATATTAAAGATATTTGACCACTAAATGCCCCGTGCAAAAGCAGTGCTAAGTCATCTCCCGCAATGGAATAATGTTAGGGCTAAGTCCTTACCCTGTGTGCTTCAGTAAACAGCTCACCGCGTTGAGCATAGGAGGCCGAGGTTAAAAACCTGTAAGGCCACACACGAACACCCTTTACGGGAAAGGCATGTGGATAATGGATAAGAATTTTGTAGATTTTTCTATGTTAACCCCCTCCCCTCAGCCGATGCATGGCAGGGAGAGGGAGTGTGAGAAAAAGCATGAGTCATGGAGGGCATGGGGAGTGGCATGTAGCCTGACTCATGAGAGGCTATCCCTATTGAGATATCGAGCTCCACTCGTGATATGCCAGGGTGACCGTTGTGCATTTATGTCACCGACTTGTTAGCTACAGATGCGGTTGGTACACCGCCCATGAATAATAGCTAGATGATAGCTATCCTTATCTACTCTAGTTCGTGGCTCAGTTAGTATGCCACCTTGGTTAGTTGAGTTTGGTTTGAGACCCATATATAGGATTCTTATATTTCTGTGTACTAGAGTTCTTTTTGGCTTACATAACTAAGAAGAGAAAAACTGTTTTCAGCCTCCATCTTTGTGTGTATTCCCCCATTGTGTAAGTGAGAAAGCTACAAGTGAGACTCCTTCCTTCTCTCCCACAATCTTGACATGGTATCAGAGCCTGGTTCGTGGTAAGGAGCTCAAGAAAGCAAACCAAGTTCGCAGTGTTCTGGTAAGAGGACCAGTGTTGCTTTCATTTTTCGAGTTTGGGAGCAAGTCTCTGCAGGTAGCACAGCTGGAAAGTGCAAGAGTGCATTATCTCAGATTGAGACGCCCTTCGCAGTGTAGCAAGAGGGCAGTATATGCTGCAGGCATGGACTTTAGCCCTCAGTTGCCTTGTTTTTTTGATTCAAGGCCATTTCGGGGCTTGTTTTGGAGGCAGAAGTTTTTTGCACGCACTCAGGAAAAGGCCCTGTTTTTTGCTGTGCGACCACTGTTCTATAGGTCGGTGAAAAGTTACCATAGAAATTGCATCGTATGCCTGTGCGCAGAGACATTGGGAGTTACAGAATCATCCTTCTTGCCTATTGATGCAAAATCGTCACTAGAAACTGACTGTGTGGTCAAATACCACTTTCGTCAGTTTTGCAGATTTGCCCTTGTGAGACTGAAGCTGTGTTTTTTGCAGTGATAGAATTTTTTGCAGTGTTCTGTAATGGCGTCTGATTCTCTTTCACAGATTGTCACTGAAAAGCTTGACAAGAACAAACTTCCAAGCATGGAAGTTTAGAATGACGAATTTCCTTATGGGAAAAGGATATTGGGAATTTGTTGCAGGAAACAAAGAAGAACTAGTTCTTCCTGATGTTTCCAATCAATAACAAATTCAGGCATTTAAAGGATGGCATGAGAGAGCCAGAAAAGTTATGTACTGGATGTCTATCAGTATTTCAGACTCTATGATTATGCATATTCAGGATGCAAGTACACCAAAGGAGGCATGGGTTACTTTGTCAAAAATGTATAGCACAAATACGCAAGCCAGGAAAATGCAGCTCAAGCAAGAGTTGCACAATGTGCAAAGAGAAAGTATGAGCATCAATGACTACCACATGAAGGTGAAGAAGATTGCAGATGCACTTGCTTCCATTGGGTCGCCAGTGGAAGATGATGATTTAGTTTCTGTGACCTTGAATGGTCTAGGAAAGGATTATGCACAGTTTTGAACATCGATTTCCGTCCGTGAAAGATTTTTTGATTTTGAGGAGTTGATTGCTCTTCTAATTTCTGAGGAGCAGAGAAATGGTGGTGCATCTCATTCAGGAGGAACTTCAAAAGAAGCTGTCTTCTACTCAAATGCTGGAAGAGGTAGAGGCAGAGGTAGAGGAGGCCGATCTGGAGGCTGTGGTAGAAATCAGAATATGCAGCAAACTCAAGAAAACCAGTCCTATGGAGGAGGACGTGGTAACTCTAGATGCAGGGGGAGCCAAAGAGGTCGTGGTGGATGGCAAAGAGGCCAAAATGCAAACAACAATGTTGAATGCTACTACTATGGTAAAATGGGTCATAGGGCTAAAGACTGCTATAAAAAGCAGAATGACATCATGAATGGAAAATTGCAACAAGGAAATTATGCATCTTCTAGTAGACAGGGTGATGACAGAAATGAGCATTTGTTTATGGTGCAGCACATGACCAATTCTATGACAAGTGCAGAAGAAAGCAAGGATGTGTGGTATGTTGACTCAGGTGCATCAAACCACATGACAGGCCATGCATAATGGATGCAGGATGCAAGGAAAATGGAAAAACTAGGATTTGTGGAGACTAGTGATGATACTGCACATCCTATTGTGCAGATTGGAAATATTCATTTGTCTATGCAAGATGGGAAAAAGAAATACATGTCGGATGTATTTCATGTCCCGAATATCACCAAGAACCTGGTTTCTGTTGGTCAAATGGTTGAGCAGGGCTTGCAAGTCAGATTTAATTCTCATGGATGCTTTGTTGAGGATATGAAAAATAAAGGTCACTTGATAGCAAAAGGAAAGAAGAAGGACAGAATGTTTACGTTGGATGCAGACATGCCTGAATTGAGTGCAGCAATGTTTGCACATGGGACCGACGTAGTTGTAGATATTGATATCTGGCATAAACGCATTGGTCATGTTAATGTATAGCAACTTAAATCAATGCAAGCTCAAAATATTTTTGCAGGATTGCCTAAATTCAAGGTTGCAGAAATGCATAAGGTATGTGAAGCCTGTCAATTTGGAAAACAGGCAAGGAAACCATTTCCTAGACATGTTCAAGAGAGTAAGAAGCCATTGGAATTAATCCACTCTGATGTATGGACTACTAAAGCTGCATCTATTGGAGGCTGTCATTATTTTGTCACTTTTATTGATGACTATAGCAGAAAAGTTTGGGTGTATTTTATGAAAAAGAAAAGTGAAGTGTTTGGGCATTTCAAAACTCTTAAAGCTATGGTTGAAAAAGAAATAGGCCTGCAAATAAAATGCCTAAGGTCAGATGGAGGGGAGAGTACCTCTCAAATGAGTTTGCAAGGTTCCTACAGGAGCATGGCATAAAGAAGCAATATTCATGCAGTCATGCCCCACAACAAAATGGAATTGCATAAAGGAAAAACATGCATATTGGAGAGGTATCTCGTGCCATGCTCAATGAAAAAGACTTGCTAGATTTTTACTGGGCTGAAGTAGTTGCTACAGCAGTCTACATAATGAACAGGACTCCCACTACAGCAATACATGGGATGACTCCAAAGGAGAGGTATACTGGTAGGAAACCAGATATTTCTCATTTGAAGATTTTTGGTTACATTGCCTATGTTCATGTGCCAGATGAGTTGAGATCCAAGTTGGATCCAAAAGCTGAGAAGTGCATCTTTATTGGTTACTCTCTGAGCAGAAAGGATATAGATGCTATAACCCTTCTACTCATAAGTTTATAGTGAGCAGAGATGTTGTTTTTGATGAGATGAGTAGCTGGTATAAACCAGTAAATGTGATTGATGATGTAGATGCACAAAATGGTAATGTTACACAGAATTCACAGCAGCAGTCACAAAATATTAGTGGACCTGGAGTGTCCTCTAGCAGTGGTTCACATTCTTCGCCATGGACAGGTAGATTGAGATCAGGAGAATCTCCTCAAAATAATGCAGATAGTGGTATACAGGTTTCACGAAAAGGAAAATAGAAGGTAGATCAGCCCATGTTTGATGTGAATGCAGGTCACTCTTATGTGGATGGTGAATCCAGTGGCTCAGAACAGAGCATTGATGATGAGTTGGGTATTCCTTCTATTGTTACACCTGGAGTAAGTAAGACCAGGGATATTTTGAGAGCACCTGGGAGTGAGCCTACTTTGCGCAGGTCTACCAGAGCTAGGTATCCTATGGATAGGTTGAAATATGATGGATCTATAGCCATTCACTATGCCTATATGGTCAAAGTGATACAGGAACTAGAACCCACTTCTTTTGAGCAAGCCATGGGAAAAGAAAAATGGGAGAAAGCCATGGATGAAGAAATGGATGCCTTGGAAGCAAATGCTACATGGGAATTGGTACCTTTTCCTAAAGATAAGAATGCAATTGGTTGTAAGTGGGTTTATAAGGTGAAACACAATGCAGATGGTTCTGTGAATAGATACAAAGCAAGATTAGTAGTCAAGGGGTATGTACAAACATATGGCATTGATTATGAAGAAACATTCAGTCTGGTTGCAAGGATGGCAACCATAAGAGCAGTCATTGCTATGGCCGCATCAAAGGGATGGTCTTTATATCAGATGGATGTAAAGAATGCCTTCTTGCATGGTGATTTGCAAGAAGAGGTCTATATGGAGCAGCCACCAGGTTATGTGCATGCTGTTCATCCTGAGTTTGGTTGCAGGTTGAAGAAAGCCTTGTATGGCTTGAAGCAAGCACCTAGAGTATGGTCTGACAAGATAGGATAGTATCTTGTCACTATTGGCTTTGAGATTTCCAAGGTAGATTTCTCACTTTATGTGAGAAAAATAGAGAAAGGTATTATGCTACTTGTCATTTATGTTGATGATTTGATTATGACAGGTAATAGTGATGAAGATATCCTTCATGTGAAAATGCTATTGAAGTAGAAGTTTGAGATGAAGGATTTGGGAGAGCTGCGTTATTTCTTGGGCATTGAGGTGATTAGATCACCAAGTGGGATACGGCTCTTGCAAAGGCAGTATGGATTAGACATGATGTCCAAATATGGGATGACAGGTTGTAAGCCTATTTCAGTTCTTTTGGAGCAGAATGTGAAGCTAAGCGCAGATGCAGGTGAGCTTCTGGAAGACCCTACTATGTACAGACGCATAGTAGGAAGTTTGATTTATATGACTATTAGTAGGCCAGATTTGAGCTATGCTGTTGGATTGGTAAGTCAGTTTATGCATGCTCCAAGGAAACCGCATTTGGATGCGGCTAGACGCATACTCATGTATGTGAAGTCCACATTGCAGTATGGACTATTTTATGAGACTGGGGTTCAGATACAGTTGCATGGATACATTGATGTTGATTGGGCTGGTAGTATTTCTGATAGATGATCTACCAGTGGATATATTGTGTTCTCTTTTGGGAGTGCTGCAGTCACTTGGAGCAGCAAGAAACAGCCTACAGTTGCCTTGTCGAGCACAGAGGCTGAGTACAGGGGTGCAGCAATGGCTGCATGTGAGGTAGCTTGGTTGCATAAGCTACTTTATGATATGCATCAGCCTACAGATAGGCTAGTTGTCATTTATTGTGACAACATGAGCAGTATACACTTGGCAAATAACCCAGTTTATCATGCTAGAACAAAGCACATTGAGGTGCATTACCACTACGTGCGGGAGAGGGTTTTACTAGATCTTATTGATCTAGTTTATATCAGCACAGAGGATCAGGTAGCTGACATATTCACGAAGGTATTGGGCGCAGAGAAGCTGCGCAAGTTCAAAGACCTGCTTGGTGTGCAGGAATTGGGATTGAGCTCGAGGGGGAGTGTTGAGATATCGAGCTCCACTCGTGATATGCTAGGGTGACCGTTGTGCATTTATGTCACCAACTTGTTAGCTGCAGATGCGATTGGTACATCACCCATGAAAAATAGCTAGATGACAGCTATCCTTATCTACTCTAGTTCGTGGCTCAGTTAGTATGCCACCTTGGTTAGTTGAGTTTGGTTTGAGACCCATATATAGGATTCTTATATTTCTCTGTACTAGAGTTCTTTTTGGCTTACACAACTAAGAAGAGGAAAATTATTTTCAGTTTCCACCTTTGTGTGTATTCCCCCATTGTGTAAGTGAGAAAGCTACAGTGAGACTCCTTCCTTCTCTCCCACAATCTTGACAATCCCTCCCCCCCTTAGCCCTATAAAACCACCCCCTCCCCAAGCTTGAGGAGGGGGAGAGAGAAAAGGGAGGAGACTGTCGTGCTGCCCAGCCCGTCATCACCGCCACGCCAGGGAGCTGCCACCACATGATGCCTGCTGCCGCCACGCTGGTCCACTGCCGCCTCCACCTCACCATCATCATCATCATAATCATTGCCATTGTCCTCTCCTTCATCCTCTCCATCATCACGTCTTTCTTTCCCAAGTTTCTGTCAGAAGCAGAAGCTTGAGAAGCTTCCTTAGAAGCTTCTAATTTTAAGCTTCCATAAAGCATGATCTCCCGTGCATTGCGGGTTTTGCCTAAAACCACATTCTATAAGGGCCGTGTCCCGTGCAGAATAGAATATCCTGGGCAGAGAAGGATTGATTCGCGAAAGTAACCCAAGGAAAGTTGCTGAACAAAGTATCTACGTCGTCTATGGCTCCCAAGAAAATGGCGAGAGGCGCACATGCAAGAGTTTCCACCCCAAGCACACGTGTGGACAATACCTCGAACCCTAATACCCAGGTTCTTGGAAGTTTAATCCCGCATAAAAGGGAATGCATAAGGTAGGATTAACTTTCATGGGGAAGCTATGAATGCAATTATTTATTCATCTTACAAGATTTAGTTGCATGTTGCACATTACTTGCACGTCCAAGTCGCAATCCTAAAAGCATATTGCTTAAGTAAAAGGTAGATTTGCCTAGATACACCCTTGATTGCCTCGCGAAAGAGAACATCGCATAATGCATTTAGGAAATAACTTCCTTGTTGTGATTCGCATGAGATAATCGTTAACATCCATTAGAATATTGTCCGAAGAATTGCATTGCATGAAAAGAAAACCATGAACTTACTTGTTGCATGTGAGGATGCTTGCATTTTTAAGTCGGATTAAGTACTGCTGAATGGATTAAGTTAACAATAGTCTTATGACATTCGTCATGCATGAACTTCTTTATCGAAGTTGTTTTATAAAAAGATACATTTCATATTAAATCATGAATTCAATGCATTGGACAAAAGGTTTATATGTATAGTTCTTGTTAAAACTCAACGTAGGATTCTGTACAAGTTAGTCCTAAATTGTCATTCATTACAAGTTAAATCATGAATTCAATGCATTGGACAAAAGGTTTATATGTATAGTTCTTGTTAAAACTCAACGTAGGATTCTGTACAAGTTAGTCCTAAATTGTCATTCATTAAAGCTTGGTTCCATTGCATCATTATAGTTTTAGTGCAAGGGAAAAGAAATGATCATTGAAATCTTTTAGCTGCATAGAAGGAAAAGTCTATGAATCGCATATTTGTATGGGATGTTATGTTTTGCAATTATTTACATCTTTTAGGAAAAGGATTTGCATCTCTTCTAAGGAAAGATCACCTCTAGTCGCAAGACCATTAGATCGATTAGGTAATTTTCTTGCAATAGTGTAACTTAAATGATGGTTACCTCAATGCGCTAGGTAGAGTTTAGTATGCTAAAAATTCTGCCTAGTATTGCACTTGGGACGCCAAGTCACGACTTTCGAACCCAAAGGTCCTACCCACATTCACAGAATGTTAGGGTTAGTTAGTCACCCATACAATAACAATTTAGGGTTTTTACCCTAGGGTAAATTGTCCTAATACTAGACTTCCGATTGAGTTTAGAAACCCTAGGGCCAAACGTTGTCGGCCTAGTATGGTTAGGGTTGGGTTGGGTCAAGAGGACTCCCAAACCCTACATCTTGACCAAATGTATTTCTTGACCAAGGAACGTCGTTTGATGGGAGAAATGATCCCACAAGTTAGATGCGACACTTGTCTCATGCAACAAGTTGCAACGTCGCATGGCTTTTGTTGAGTGTGGAAATGATTGGTTTTTGGGCTGATTTTTTGTTGTTTTTGTTGCTGAATGGTTTTTTTTGGTGGTTGATTGTTTGAGTTTGAAGATGTTTTGAAGTGTTTGGAGTGGTTTGAGTATGTTTGAAAGGGTTTATGATGGTTTTTGATGAAATATGTTGTTTTGAAGAGTTCTGTAATTTTCTCTGTATGGTTCTGTAAGGCCTGATTTTCTTCTGTTTTGGTAGTTAAGATGGTTGAATGAATGTTTTGAGAGATGATTGAAAATTTGTGAAAAGGTTTATGAGAGATTGAATTGGTTTTAATGATTTTTATGGGTTTTGTTGATCTTCTGTAAAGTTTTGTAGCTCTGTAGTCCTGTTGCTCTGTTGTTCTATGGTTCTGTGGTTCTGTTTTGTTTGTTTCTGTTAAGTGTTATGATGGATGTATGGATGTTATGGGAAGTGTTCTTGTCTTAGGAAAAGGATGAATGGAAGCTCTATTCAAGATAATTGAAGTGAAGAAGTAGCTGCTGAAGATTTACAGAAGATTTACAGAAGGTTACAGAAGGACAGTGACAGAAGACAGATCTCACAGGACACTATGAAGTCTCTGGTGACCTTTCACATCTCACATACCTTTTGGGAGGTGTATCCACGACCTAATGAGGATTATTGTGAGTGATTATTGAGTGATTTTAGTGAGGATATGATGTAGTATTGAGAGTATACTATTGTGAGAGAGATCATATGCAAGAGATAGTCAATTCTATGTGAAACATTGTATCTTTCTATGAGGGAGAAGACTATGAAGACAATGAAGATGAATACTATGTGATTTCTTTCCATCAAAAGTTGTGTTCTCTTTGTCTATTAATGAAGAATATGAAGAATATGAAGAACATGATCAAGTTTGTTAAAGATAAATCCGTGGGAGATATCTACTATGATGCTGCATGAAGATTTGTTGTGCCTGGTGTTCTTTTCTTCATTGTGATCATATAAAACCTAATAAAAAAGCTTGTTGATGTTACAAGATAGATTTTCTTGCAAGAGAATTCCCTTTTCCTTGGTGTTCCTCTTGGGGCTCCATGTTTTTGGTGCGCAACCGGGGAAACTTGCCATCAACAAGCACCAGAAGAGGCTGAAAATGAAGGAAATGGCATTGCCAAGAAGAGAAGAATTCAATGGATGTTTGTAAAGTTTCTTCTTCCACTGAAGAGTTGGAATTTCTCATAATCAAAGCCACTTTCCACAAGAAGTTCATCCCACAATGGCGGAAACACATCACCATCATGATGCATGCTCTATGTGGTGGATTGTTTCCTCTTCCTGTTGAAGCAGCAGAAACTTGCATCTTGGTGGCAAACTGTTTGGGAACAAACTGAAGAGCAGAAACAGAGGAATGACCATCCACGGAAGATTTGGCATTCATTGAGAAGTTTCCAGACATCATCAAGTGGGAGATTGTGAAGAAGCTTTAGCAGTCTTGGTCTGTGGAGGTTCATAAAAATAAGAAGGAACAGAGTTGAAATTTGTTCGTAGATGCTCAATAGCAAGATACGTGGGATGCTTGGTGTTCTGAAAATCTTTTGTTTGTCCAATGGGCAACCCACTGGAAGTTGGTAGACAGAGTGTTCTTTACAACGTACACTGTTGAAACCATCAGAAGCTGGCATTACTATGATGATGGCACCACCACTATGCTTAGACGTATGCATTTTGACACCTTCAGAACCAAATACCTTCCTCTATGCAGTGGCATGAAAGCAGAATTCAGATACGTTGAAAAGGAAGAAGTAGAAGAAATGTTGGCAAGAGAGTCCTCTAGAGACTGAAGCCTTCTGTTATCCCTATGTGGAGCACTAACAACATTGTGGAGCCAACCCCTTGATGAATGACGCAATAAAGTGGCAAGTATTAGAACGAGTCCAGAGGTACATGAGAAGAGAAAATGCAAAAATCAAAGCTGAGAACGAGCTCACAGTAGAAGCCGCCTTTGACGCCGTTGCGGAACTCTTTACAGAAGTCCCAATGGTACATCAAGCCCTTCCTCCTGCTGGAGGTCCACTTCCAAGCCAGATCCGTCTTGGAAATATTGATGACAGGCCAGCGAATGTAGTCCCGTTGCCAATTTTTAAGGGAGAGTACAATGAAGACCCTGATCTTCATGTAGCAGAGTTTATGGTAGCATGTGTGGCTAACAATGCCAGAACCCCTGAGCATTGGTTAGCAATATCCCCACCACTTTCAAGGAGCTGCAAAGACTAGCCACACTGCAAGCTGTAACAAAAGGTGCAAGACTGTACGATGAAGTGGAAGCTAGATTGGCGATGAATCAAGGAAGAGGAGTCCTACCTCCTCTGATGTCAAGAATGATGTACCCACCAAATGCAATCCCAGGGACCGTTCCCTACCCCTACCAACAAATGCCCCGGTATCACAATACAATGCACAAAATCCACAGTGGCCACAATCAATGCCTCAAATGATGGTTCAACCACAACAACAATGGTCCCAAACAATTTCCCCAATGCCAAATCAGCAGCAACAGTGGAACCCTACCAACTAGAGCCAACAGCCAATAGTTCAAACAGGAGCTCTGAATCAGAATCAGAACAGAGACCCCTCTGCACCAGCCCAACCTGTTTATGCAGTGGTTACAGAGACTCCTCAAAACCCTACTTCCAGTGCCTCAGGAGGAGAAAGCTTGAAGGACTACTTATCCAACTCAGTTACAAATATAAAAAAGGAGTTGATGGATGTGATTACAGAGCAGCTACAGACACTGAAAGTGAATACCGCTAGCATATCCAACGTTGCAGGAGCAGGAAGAGATGTGATGCGGTCAAATACTTGGTGTGGTAAGTGTCATCATGCAGGCCATTTAGCCACTGAATGTACACGAAAACCAACCATTCCTAGAGCTTTCTGTTCCTACTGTTTGCGGAAGAACCATACAGAGGATATTTGCTCGCTAAAGGAGATGCATGATAGGAGAAGGAAGGAAGAAGACGCATGATTCAACTTGTTGGAATCCAAAATGACAACACAGGATATTGGACCAAAACCTAGGGAGTTTGGTCCTAATTTCGGACCCAGAAGATTTCCATTCCAAAGTTACAGAGGAAGACAGTCTGGTGGTGGTCAGAGATCAGAAGTGGAGTGTTACAGATGCGGAGAAAAGAGACACATTTCACCAAATTGTCCCAATCCCAGAAGGTCAGTGGATTACAAGCCCTTATGCAGTCGATGCAAAGGAGAAGGCCACACTGCAAAAGACTGTCCAAGCCCAGCCCCAGTCAAAAACAGTGCTACTGATAGTCCGTCTAAGGCCCAAGAGCCTACCTCCAATTTAGTGGAATTGGAAGTTGCTACCATCACGCGTGCAAAGAAGAAGAAACCACCTGTCCAGAAAGAAAATAATCTTCCTGCCAGAACAGTGAAGTTCAATCTTCCAACAGAAGAACAGAACAGAACAGAGCTTGACAGTGCCGTATAGAGCACTACAGTGCCACAGAGAGTCACAGAGACAGTTCCAGAGATAGGACCAGAGGTCCAGGAGATAGAAGAGGAGGAAGTGCCACAAGTGGTAGAAGAAGGCCCCATGATGCCTTTGTTGGAAGGAAAAGGGAAAATGAAAATGGGTGTCACCCCGTTCCCTAACCGGTTAGAGAAGCCAGTGGATCCTATTAAGGAATACGATCTAGTCAGAGATCTAGATACCTTTAAACCAAACCTCACATTCCGACAATTATTGATGTTGTCTCCCAGTTGCCAAAAAAGGTTCAAAAGTATACTGACAAGAAGATGTGGCTTAACGATTGCTCCCTCAACAGCAACAAAGTCCAACAAAGCTCCAGAGCCTATAAAAGAAATGGATGTGGCTAACGCCTTCCTAGATCCGGGTACCCCATAGACTGGCGTGTGGATAGAAGGCTGCTTTATTGCAAATGCATTGATTGATGGTGGTTCATCAGTGAACATTATGACGGATGTGACAATGAAGGATCTAGGCCTATAATGTGTGCAACCAACCCAATGGCTCATCAGACTGGTGGATCAGAGCAGAATCAAGCCTTTGGGCATTCTCCCATATGTGAAGACTACAGTGGCTGGAAAAGATTATTGGCTAACCTATTTGGTGGTGAAGCCAAACTCTTATGGTACATCCTACCCCCTGTTACTGGGCAGACCATGGCTTTTTGAAGCCAGAGCAAGGACGGATTGGTTCAAAGGAACCTTAACCTTGGGTAGAGGACCCAATAAAGTGGTGTTGAAGCTATATGGTGCTTAAAAAGGACATGGATCTACCTCCTTGGAATTATCTTCTGACTCCCCCAATGAGGCTACAGATGGAACATCAGCAGATGAAGATGCTGTCAAACAGATCCTTCCCAAGAAAACAGTGGCACAGTCCCTGACAGTGGGCACTGTAAGCCAACTCCCAAAAGATGGAAAGCCATTATCAATGGGTAAATACTTCCTGCCTGAACCAGGAACGATTTCCGAAATCACTTCTGACAGTGAGATAGAGGCTTGGATGTACTGCTCTGCCTGCTAGATGGCCACAACAGAGCCAGAGACAGAGGCAGAAGATGAAACAGAGAACCTGTTCTTCTCTTACAGAGCTCCTACAGAGACAGAGACAGAGACAAATACAGAGACAGAGTCTAAAGAGGACGGAGATGATATGAAAGAAGAAGGTTATGAAAGCAAGATGGAAGAGTCTATCCCACCCGAAGAGGATATATATGAAGAAGAAGTTCCAGAAGCATCAGAAGCAGAGGAGCTCATGCTGTGGGACAGAATGGCGATGGTACCATTTGGTTTGGTAAATGGATTTTCTCATATGCAAAATCTTTATAAGAAATGGTTAAAGAAGAACAAGTCGACTTTCAGCAGAGTGGCTCATGCCGCCCTTACCCACCTTTGCCAAGAAAAGATGATGATGATGCACCGTGCCAACAAGCACCAGTCTCACAATTCCAACAGACATCAGAGGGTCCCTGTTATGTGATGTTCCTGGATGCATCATCAGAAGATGAGTCTTCAAGCCAAGAGGTAACTAATCTTGAAACCAAACCCGAAACGGCTCTAATCCCATTTCAACATCTCAAGGAGCAACCTAAGTCTCCACCTAAAGAAGAAGTCGGTTCTAGTGGAACATCAGAAGAGGACACCACTCCCTTGAAGGAGTCGGATTTATACCCAGAAGCAGTCTGTGGGACCTTCATCCGTGAAGTAGAAGGTGAACGGCAGTTAACCTTTGTGGATGCACATGGCACTAAACGCCATTTGAAGGTGGGTAGCAGCCTACCAGAAGAGGAGTTCTCAACCTTGTACAACTTGTTGAAAGAGAATTTGAACGTGTTTGCATGGTCTTACAAAGACCTAAGGGGATTGATCCCACAATATGTCAGCATCATATTGACTTGGAGCCTGATGCCAAGCCAGTACGGCAACGACAGAGGTGAATGAACCCGAATTATTACACATTGATGAAAGCAGAGCTGCTGAAGCTTCTAGAAGCCGAGTTCATCTATCCAGTGGCAAATAGTGAAAGGGTCTCACCCATCGTGGTAGTACCCAAGAAGAATGGCAAGCTTCGTATATGTGTGGATTTCCGCAAGTTGAATTCCAAGACCAAGAAGGATCACTTTCCTATCCCTTTCACAAACCAACTATTGGACACAGTGGCCGGACATGAGCTTTATTCCCTTCTGGATGGATTCAGTGGATACAACCAAGTGCAGATAGCAGAAGAAGACCAATCCAAAACAACCTTCACCACAGAGTGGGAGACCTATGCTTACAGAGTGATGCCGTTTGGACTTTGCAATGCCCCTGCTACCTTCTAGCGAGTCATGATGGCCGCATTCCAAAATCATCTGCACGACTTCATTGAGGTATATTTGGATGACTTCTGTGTTTATAGTTTGATCCGTGAACACTGGGGACATTTGGAATAATGCTTTGACCGATGCCGGGAGTATGGGATCTCCCTCAACCCCGACAAATGCATCTTTGGGGTCTCTTCTGGAGTTTTGCTGGGCCACATTGTCTCTGCACAAGGGATATCAACAGACCCTACAAAGATCGAGAAGATCGCAGCTCTAACAGCACCCACCAACCTCAAACAGTTGAGGGGATTCCTAGGCCATGTGGGTTACTACAGAAGGTTCATATCCCATTTTGCAACAAAGGCAACCTCCTTGCACAAGCTTCTGAGGAAAGATGCAGAGTTTATTTGGACGGAAGAATGTGACAAAGCCTTCAACACTCTGAAGCAGTGTCTGATCCAGGCACCTATTTTACAGCCTCCTGATTGGATGAAGGAGTTTCATGTACACACTGATGCATCAGTTGAAGGGCTAGGTGCTGTCCTATGTCAAAAGGGCCCCTCGAAATTAGATCAACCGATCTATTACGCAAGCCGAAAAGTCACTGATAGAGAGCGGAACTATACAGTGACAGAGCTTGAGTGCTTGGCAGTGGTGTTTGCCCTAGAGAAGTTTCGCCACTACCTACTGTCTACCCACTTTAAATTTTATGTGGATCATGAGGCCCTGTCCTTCCTTTTGAACAAAGCAGACATGAAAGGACGAATGATGAGATGGCTCCTATTATTCCAGGAGTTTGACTTTGAGGTAATTACCAAACCTGGTCGTTCCCATGTTCTAGCTGATCATCTGTCGCGTATCCCACAGATTGCAGACGAGGAGCAGGATGATCCAGACCTCCCTGATGCTTCCCTATTCCTGGTAGAAACTGTAACCCCCTGGTATGTAGACATTGCCAATCTGCTGGCAACCCAACAGTACCTTCCTGGGATTTCTAGTTGGGAAAGAAAGAAGCTTATGTTAGAATCAGCCCCTTACACCCTGTTAGGCGGTGCACTGTACAAGAAAGGCAAAGATGAAGTGCTCAGAAGGTGTATTGCAGGAGATGAGATTGGGATTGTTCTGAAGGCTTGCCATGACGAGCCATGTGGAGGCCACTTTGCAGGAGAAGCTACAGCCAGGAAGGCTCTACTAGCAGGATACTGGTGGCTGACCCTCCACAAGGATGCATATGATTACTATAAAAGATGTGATGCCTATTAGCGAATGGGGAAACCCACCAAAACAAGTGCCATGCCACTGCAACCTATCCTTCCTTTGAAACCGTTTGAGAAGTGGGGCATCGACTTTGTCAGCCCAATTGATCCTCCCACTAGAAGGAAACAGAACAAATACATCTTGGTATGTACGGATTATGTCACATTACCCCCTTCTCGCCCCCCTGTCATACGCAGGGTGTGCATGCGCGCAGTTGTGCTTGTGCGTGTTCGTGATCGCCAGTTCGTGCGCGCTTAGCGGCCGTTCACGCGCGGGGACGCGCGTTCCGCCTTGTCTGTGCGGTGGTGTGCTGACGCCCGCCATTCACACGCAGTCCTTATCAACTATTCACATGCAGCCGGGTATACTACCCTTTTAATTTAAAATCCTGAAAAACCCTAAAAATACATTTAAAAATTTAAAAATTCATTAAAAATCAATTAAAAATAAAAATATACAAAAAAATTCCTTAAAAAATTCCCAATATTTTTGCAAACCATTGACATATTTTTCCAAACTAAAATATTAAAAACAATTTACAAAAAAATTCAGAAATTGAAATTCTTTTCAAAAACATGTAAGAAAATGAAAAAAATTCCTTTAAAATTCATAAAAATGTCGAAATAATGTCAATTTTTTTTTTGAAAATTCTATAAATTCTTTAGTACATTTTGCCAATATTTTCTCATTGAAAATGCTTTCCTTAATTGGCGAAAGTATTAATTGGAATCAAAATCCTAATTGAAAAAAAAAACAAAATTCAATGAAAAAATCATTTTTAATCCCACAAATGAGCTGAAAAAAATGAATTAAATGCGATCACCTTCTTTACACTTGATGCTCATAATTGGTTGCTCATATTTCATGTCCACTTCATTTTTAGGAAAACAAACAAACAAACAAACACATCAAAACACACTTAAAAAAAAAAACAAACAAACAATACAACCAAACCAAACTAAAAAAAAAAACAAAAAACAAAAACAACCCACAAAACCAAACAATCATAATCTTAAATCCCAATCGATCCAAACCCCCAACATCTCCATTTTTTTTCTTTGGTCACACGTCGCATTTGTTTTATTATTTCTTTTTGGTCAATGTGTTAGTTGTTTTTCCGTTTTCCTGTACGACAAGACGACTAGTCTTAGTCAGCCTTTTGTCAGTTTTGTGGATTATCGGTGGATTGCATCTTTCCGTTTTCGAGGCCGTCGTTTCAGACTTTGTAGACAGACCCACACATTGCCAGGATTTTTCTCTTTTTCCCTCTCTCACGTTGCACCATAACACACATTTAAATTGTAATTAAAATCAATTGACCGTTGCACATACACAAAAATTAAACAACTGCACTTCATAAAATTGTAATAAAACGAAACCGAACGTTAATTGTAAAAGGAACCCCGCCGTTGCATGAGCACCTTTGCACCATAACCCACTTAATTTTTGTAAATTAAAACCCATTCGCCAATGCACATGCACACGCATTACAGACACCTTTAACTTGTAATAAAATGAACCCCCCGAAGTCACACATGCATGCACGCAAGTGCCACAGATCCTGTAATTATAACAATGAACTACATTAGTAGAGACCCAGTCAAGTAAAGTCGTGTCAAGTCTGAGAGGGGCTGGGCTACATTTTCGACTCACCATGCATTAATGGATTAACCATTAATAATGCACTATGCTTAATTGATCATTTAAACAAAATGAGTCGTTAGTTTCACCCATCCACTTCACCGCACTGTAGAACCC
The DNA here is from genome assembly GCF_053477565.2 of Lygodium microphyllum. Classification (NCBI taxonomy): domain Eukaryota; kingdom Viridiplantae; phylum Streptophyta; class Polypodiopsida; order Schizaeales; family Lygodiaceae; genus Lygodium; species Lygodium microphyllum. The sequence continues at coordinate 129,110,610 of NC_141145.1, forward strand.
TGAACGTTTACGGAGATTGGGTTTTCTTGGTCAAAGATGTCGGTCATATCTGTTCATGTCTATTTTCCTAGTCTGAGTTTGTGATTCTGTTTGGAGTCTGGTCAGTGTCTGGGTTACGGTATGTGTGACACTTTTGTTTTATTTTGTGTGCTTGATTACGGGGTTTTGGGTGCCTGTTTGTACTGCATATTCACCAAGCTTTCGGTCACATATGTGCATAGGTCATGTCGAATTTTCGGTAGGATGTGGTTTGCTTGGGGTGGTTTAGTCCAGTCAGTCTTGTCCTAAATCTTTCTCCTGTCGATGGTCTCAGTGGTGGTTTTGTTTGTGGGTTTTGCAGGTTTTCTCTTTGATTCCTGGTTTTGTGTGTGTGGTTTTTGCTATAGTCTGAATGGCATCATCATCTTCTTCTTTTCCTCCGATTGTGGTACAGCATGTTCCCCTCACAATCCATGATTATTCTCTCCTTCTAGAGGCGGATTGCATCCGACGTGCAGGCCTCAGACCATTTGTTACCCTTATATTGCCGTTGATAGATGAGAAGCTTTGTTACTCCTTCTTGGCTTCTTATAAAAACCAGTCTGGCATGGTTTATAACCGTACCTTCTACTTATCTACAGCTAATATCCATGAAGCGCTGTACTTGCCCCTTTCTGCTTCCTTTGTGCCCAACGGTAACCAGTTACTTGCTGAAGAGATAGTTACGCTCTTGAAGAAGGAAACTTCTACCCCCTTGCTTCTCAATCAACTTATTAACAGTCCAACATAAACATTCTGCCCTTCTTCTTTCCTTTTGCTATCAAGCGACCTTTATTTTTAATATCCTCAACAAAGCATCCATGAGGATTAAATCTGACCTGCAAGCCCTATTCAACCATTTGACCAACAGAAACCAGATTCTTGGTGATATTCGGGACATGAAATACATCGGACAGGTATTTCTTTTTCCCATCCTGCATAGACAAAGGAAATTTTCCAATCTGCACAATAGGATGTGCAGTATCATCACCAGTCTCCACAAATCCTGGTTTTTCCATTTTCCTTGCATCCTCCATCCATTCTGCATGACCTGTCATGTGGTTTGATGCACCTGAGTCAACATACCATACATCATTGCTTTCTTTTGCACTTGTCACAGAATTGTTCATGTGCTGCACCATAAACAGATGCTCATTTCTGTCATCACCCTGTCTACTAGAAGATGCATAATTCCCTTGTTGCAGTTTTCCATTCATGATGTCATTCTGCTTTTTATAGCAGTCTTTAGCCATATGACCCATTTTACCACAGTAGTAGCATTCAACATTACTGTTTGCATTTTGGCCTCTTTGCCATCCACCTCGACCTCTTTGGCTCCCCCTGCCTCTAGAGTTACCACGTCCTCCTCCATAGGATTGGTTTTCTTGAGTTTGCTGCATATTCTGATTTCTACCACGGCCTCCATATCGGCCTCCTCTACCTCTGCCTCTACCTCTTTCAGCATTTGAGTAGAAGACAGCTTCTTTTGAAGTTCCTCCTGAAGAAGATGCACCACCATTTCTCTGCTCCTCAGAAATTAGAAGAGCAATCAACTCCTCAAAATCAGGAAATCTTTCACGGACGGAAATGGATGTTCGGAACTGTGCATAATCCTTTCCTAGACCATTCAAGGTCACGGAAACTAAATTATCATCTTCCACTGGCGACCCAATGAAAGCAAGTGCATCTGCAATCTTCTTCACCTTCATGTGGTAGTCGTTGATGCTCATACTTTCTCTTTGCACATTATGCAACTCTTGCTTGAGCTGCATTTTCCTGGCTTGCGTATTTGTGCTATACATTTTTGACAAAGTACCTCCTTTGGCGTACTTGCGTCCTGAATATGCACAATCATAGAGTCTGAAATACTGATAGATAGCCAGTACATAACTTTCCTGGCTCTCTCATGCCATGCTTTGAATGCCTGCATTTGCTGTTGATTGGGAACATCAGGAAGAACTGGTTCTTCTTCATTTCCTGCAACAAATTCCCAATATCCTTTTCCCATAAGGAAATTTGTCATTCTAAACTTCCATGCTTGGAAGTTGTTCTTGTCAAGCTTTTCAGTGACAATCTGTGAAAGAGAATCAGACGCCATTACAGAACACTGCAAAAAATTCTGTCACTGCAAAGAACACAGCTTCAGCCTCACAAGGGCAAATCTGCAAAACTGACGAAAGTGGTATTTGACCACACAGTCACTTCCTAGTGACGATTTTGCATCAACAGGCAACAGGGATTATTCTGTAACTCCCAATGTCTCTACGCACAGGCATACAATGCAATTTCTACAGTAACTTTTCACCGACCTGTAGAACAGTGGTCGCACAGCATAAAACTGGGCCTTTTCCTGAGTGCGTGCAGAAAACTTCCGCCTCCAAAACAGGCCCCGAAATGGCCTCAAATAAAAAAAACAAGGTCGTCAAGGGCTAAAGCCCACTCCCGCAGCATATACTGCCCTCTTGCTTCACCGCGAAGGGCGTCTCAACCTGAGACAATGCACTCCTGCACTTTCCGGCTGTGCTACCTGCAGAGATCTGCTCCCAAAACAGAAAATGAAAGCAACACTGCTCCTCTTACCAGAACACCGCGAGCTTGGCTTGCTTTCTTGAGCTCCTTACCACGAACAAGGCTCTGATACCATGTCAAGATTGTGGGAGAGAAGGAAGGAGTCTCACTTGAAGCTTTCTTGCTTGCACAATGGGGGAATACACACAAGGGTGGAGGCTGAAAACAGTTTTTCTCTTCTTAGTTGTATAAGCCAAAAGAACTCAAGTACAAAGAAATAGAAGAACCCTAGATATGGGTCTCAAACCAAACTCAACTAACTAAGGTGGCATACTAACTGAGCCACGAACTAGAGTAGATAAGGATAGCTATCATGTAGCTATTATTCAGGGGCGGTGTACCAACCGCATCTGCAACTGACAAGTCGGTGACATAAATACACAACGGTCACCCTGGCGTATCACGAGTGGAGCTCGATATCTCAACAGGAGATATGGTCTATCTATGCATGATCCGACCAATTGAAGAAGAAGAAAGTGGCAAGAAACCCAGACAACAGAACAAGAAAACAGAAGTGGCAGAAATACTGAAAGAGTTCAAAGATGTGATGCCAGCAGAGTTGCCCAAGGGTCTACCACCCAGGCGAGATGTAGATCACAAAATTGAGCTAATCCCCAGGTCGGCCCCACCAGCTCGAGCTCCCTATCGCATGAATCACACCGAACTAATGGAACTGAAGAAGCAACTGCATGAGTTAGAAGAACAAGGATTCATCCACCCTAGCAAATCCCCCTTTGGTGCCCCAGTGCTATTTGTAAAGAAGAAGGATGGGGGACTCATACTCTGTGTAGATTATAGGGCCCTTAACAAAATCACCATAAAAAACAAATACCCCATGCCCCTAGTGGAGGATCTCTTAGATAGGTTACACGGGGCCAAGTACTTTAGCCTAATTAACCTTAGATCCGGATACCACTAAATCCGCATAGCAGAAGAAGATATCCCCAAAACGGCATTCCGTACCCGATATGGTAGTTTTGAGTGGCTAGTACTAGGATTCGGCCTAAGCAATGGGCCAGGCACATTTTGTGGCCTTATGGATGGAGTCTTTAGACCGGAGATAGATATCTTTGTCATTATCTACATAGATGACCTCCTAGTATACAGCAAAACATTAGAAGAACATAAGCAGCACCTACGCCGAGTTTTTGAGAAACTGCGGCAGCACCAGCTATATGCCAAGCCTGAAAAATGTGAGTTTGCAGTAAAAGAGTTGGAGTTCTTAGGCTTTATGGTAAGAGCAGATGGAATCAAAGTGGATCCTAAGAAGGTCGAAGCCGTCCAAAGATGGCCCGTACTCAAGAATGTAAGAGAAGTGCGGGAGTTCCTCGGGTTCACAGTGTTTTGCAGAAGATTTATAAAAGATTACAGCCTCATCACTGCCCCCCTCTCCCACCTCACCAAGGAAGATCACCCTTTTACATGGGGGAATGCACAACAGGAAGCCTTTGAGCAGATGAAGAAGTGCATGAGCCAAACCCCTATCCTAAAGGTGCCAAACTTTACCAAACCCTTTGAAATTTCCACAGATGCATCCGACTACGGTATAGGAGGTGTCCTGGTACAGGAGGGCCACCCCATTGCTTATGAGTCAAAGAAGTTTACTGGTGCTAAAACAAGGTGGAGCACGCATGAGAAGGAAATGTTGGCAGTCATACACTGCCTTAGAAAATGGAAGCATTATGTTCAAGACAAGCATACAGTCGTCTTTACCAACAACATCTCCCTCAAATAGTTCCAATCTCAGCCCAAATTATCGGCAAAGCAAGCCCGCTGGCTAGACTTCCTAGCCGAATTCGACCTGGAGATTAAACACAAACCCGGCTCCATGAACAAGATAGCAGATGCATTGAGCCGGAAAGCAGACCTAAAAGCTGTCAGTGTGGTCAGCAGGAAACTTCATAGAACTCGTCAAAGAGGCCCTAGAGCAAGACCAAGAAATGCACAAAATAATCAAAGATGTGGAAGCAGAGAAGACCCCACATGAAATGTATACCTTAGAGGAAGGTATCCTCTTTCTAGGCAAGAGATTGTATATCCCCAACAATGTGGAATTGAAGAAACTCATACTGCATGAAATACATGATGGCAAGATTGGAGGCCACAAAGGGCAAAGCAAAACCTTGGAGGCCCTCAGGAAGAAGTTCTTCTGGCCAAACATGAAGGAAGAAGTAATAGACTACATCAAAACTTGCCCCACTTGCCAAATGGTCAAAGCACCACGATCAAGACCAGCAGGTCTACTACAGCCATTACCAGTACCCAGCCGCCCGTGGGACGTCATCAGCATGGACTTCATTGTGGAACTACCTGAGTCCCATGGGTACACAATCATCTTTGTAGTGGTGGACTATTTTTCCAAACAAGCCCACTTCATCCCAGCCAAACCACCACTAAACGCCAAGGAGGTAGCACGCCTCTTCTTCACACATGTATTCAAACTTCATGGCTTACCGCTGGCTATTGTATCAGATAGAGATGGAAGATTCATGAGCGACATGTGGAAGGAACTCTTCAAGACTCTGGAAACACAATTGAGATTCTCATCATCCTTCCACCCAGAGACAGATGGACAGACAGAATGAGTCAACCAAGGCATCGAAGATTATCTCCGAAGCTATGCCCGAGTAGACCAGAAAGATTGGGCATTGTACCTTGATGTTTTGGAATTCCACTATAATAGCTCCATACACTCGGCAACCGGGTACACTCCCTTCGAGTTAGCAACAGGAAAAGAAGTCATAACACCATTGGCTTTAGCATCCGGAGCGGCCAAAGCAGAAGATCAAGATGCAGAAGAATTTTTGAAGAAGTGGAGAGACCGCAATGCAGCAGCTAAACAAAGCCTAGAGCAGAGCAAGATCACCATGACAGAGCAAGCAAACAAAAAGAGAAAGGTTGTACTATTCGCCAAAGGAGACATGGTCCTAGTGAGCTCTAGGAATATGTCACTTCCCAAAAACATGACCCCCAAATTCAATCACCGTTACTATGGACCCTACCGAATCACTCAAGTGCTGAACGAAGTCACCTACAAGTTGGACCTGCCAGATAGTGTTTGTGTTCATAACGCATTTCATGCTCGTCTTCTGCGCAGGTTCTATCCCGACAACCAATGGGGACGGCGCGTACCAATGCTCCATTCCAATGGTCCCTTCAAAGTAGAAGCCTTCCTCTGATGCCGAGAACAAAGAGGCTTCCCCGAATACCTCACCAAGTGGCGCGGGCGTCCACTCAAGGAGGCCACTTGGATCTCAGAAGCGGAGGCCCGCGAACGCAGAAAGGATGCCTTCGCCCTTTGGCTCGAGGAGAACCCCCCAGCTCCTTCCAACGACCCTTGAGCCTTCCCAGTACTTCAACAATAATGCGGTTCTCAAGCATAGACCCAAACGTGCCCCACTCCTCAAATGTAATCGAGTCGAGGGTGGACCCGCATGGTAGCAACAATCCAAAAAACAACTCCAGTAAATAAAAAGCCCCAATGTCCTAGTGCGGCAGACACTGGCCAGTCTGATAGCATAGACTGTGTTAAGACCCCGCGGTCCTTTAGACCGGCAGACACTGACCAGCTTGATAGAAAAAGCTGCGTTAAGACCCCGGATGAGTCAAATAACAAATGCTACCCTTAGATTTCTGAGGTCAACAATCCAGTAAGCGGGGGTGAGTGTAAGGGCTTTGTAGCTATACCATGCCGTTGCTACCGATTGCACCTATATAGGGAGTAGTAGTGACTCAAAGCCCTGCCTTGTTTCCACTCTACGTGTGATTCCCTATGCCCAGTGGTGAACCCTCTTATGTGCGGCGTCACGAGGGTGTAGTCCTGGGATGTGTCTATGTTGTCCCGCTTTTGGATTGAATAATACAAGAGTATACCTTGAGCTCATATCGTGTTACCTTTCTGTGCCGTGTTGAGTGCGTAACGAGTGCAGGTTTATCACACTCCCCCCCCTCCCCCCCCCCCCTCCCCCCCTCCCCTCCCAATTTCATGAGAAAAAAACGTGAAGGAGATGAGTACGACGTGAGCAGGAATGGCGGCCGAAAAATGCGCCATCATCCCCCCCCAATCATGATTGGAGGCTGCAAACAACCTATGAATCAGATATTACCTGCCAACTTCTCCTTCTTGGCTGATGATATTGCCAGTCTTCGCACGAGGAATGGCTATCTAGATGAAGAGATCAGAATCTAGTCTTCTCTCTCCTCCCTCTCTCTCCCCTCTATGGGTTGTTCATGTGTACCATCTTGAAGAAGGAACCGGGGAAGGAGCATGAAGAAAATGGTGATGAAGATTGATGGAGATGCTGAAGATTGAAGTATAGCATTGGATTGAGAGCAATGGAGGCTCCGTTTGCTGATTATGCAGTCATTCAAGGCATCTCGGGTTACGTAAAAACATGGTATGACCATTTTTATGAAGAAAAATGAAGGATTTTTGATAGTTTATGATGATAATTATGTTCTTATTGGATGAAAATTTGTGTGAGTGCTGATTGCATTATGAGTAATTTTTGTTTATCAGAAAATATTGATTTTGCAATGATTTACATGCTCTATTTAATTTTCGTAAACCCGAAATGCGGGTTTTTAGTGGTAAAGTGATAGTTTTTCCGTTTCGGGTGGGTAAAAAAATGTTCCCATGGGGGAAAAATGGAAGACAAATTGAATGTTAGTCTGTTGAAGTGATTGGAACAAGAAAAACCAGAAAATAGCATGTTTTATTGCTAAATAAATCAAGAAAATGAAAAAAATAAGTGGAAAAATAGAAATACGTCTTGGAAAATTAAGAAAAAATATAATGATGGTTTGTGGATGTATGGTAGTGGCGATGCATGAGGTTTAGCCTCAGCTTTCCCTATCTCTTTGTCAAAGTTTGTGATTTATCGCTTTTTATACATCAAAACATGACAAAATGAACCTCTACACCTATGCAACGAAAGCAATACCTAAACGTAGGGGGTTGGGATGTTTGAATGGTGTGATTTGCATGCTAATTGTTACTGATTTTCTGATGCATATCATGACATAGAGTTTGTGGTATTTTAATTAAGAGGATAGTAGCACGAGTGTTGTCTCGATGCTATCCTTACATCGCCGCAACGGGTTAGTAAATGCATTGGAAAGCCTGGTTGTGCAACACGTGTTTCTGATTTAAAATTATGTTTGAGCACTTTAGAATCATCCATTTTTGCATGTGCATGACGATCATGGTATCGGAATAAGAAGACTGGATGCATAGCACCAGTTTTCAATGACAATGACCCATGCTTGAGTGTGCAAAGGCATCCTAAGCCGTAGGATAGACGTTTGTTTCTTGGGGGATTATTTGGTAAGGACACATGGTATCTCGTGGATTACTTGTAAAATGAAAGAGCGGAGTTTGTTCGTTGGTTTTATATGTTGAGCAGCGCATCAAGGGACTAATCCCTACGATGTAGGAGAGTTGCAGTGGGGCCGTGGTGTTTCTACCGAGAGGTTGCCTCCCATGTATGCGATTATCATGGTATTTATTGCCAATGTGTATGGGTTCTCCCTCTGTGGATTTTATAGAAAGGGAAACATTGGACTACAAAACTATGAAACTATAAATGCATAGATTAGGCTTTAGGGCAGTTTGTCCTTTAGCAGTAGATTGACGCTCCTGGCCCACGAGGCCGTGAGGGTGTGTTTGTCTGTTATGAGCATGAGGTCTGGCTAATGCCATAGCCAGTGCCGGCCCATTTGAGGTCCCATCAGTGGTGCGTCTATTAGGAGCTGCCAACAAGTGGCGGTTCTCGAATCTAGGGTTTCTAGGGACCAAAAAGTTGGTTTATGTCCTTTGACAAGGACCGTCAAGCCGAAATACAAAAAGCAGAACGTGCTGAGAGGGCTAGACGATGGTTGGAGATTGTAAGTCGCTATTCTCCTCAAAGGAGTAGCCCGATACACATAAGAGGTAGTGGTCTTAGTAACCCAACTGATGCACATAGTTCTTTAGGTGCAGGAGGAAGCGCAAGTTCTTCCTCTCTTCCACCAAGTCAACCCACTTCAACTGGGGGTGTGATTCCATCAGTCCAAATTCCTATCGTTAATTTGATTGTCGTTATGGCACAACCCATTGCAATTCCTGCAGGGACGCCAAATTTGCCAGCTTTAGGAGTTCCTTTGCCCATTTTTAATGGGTTAGCTGAAGAAGATGCAGAGTTTCACATTTGTGATTTCCAAAGATTAATGTTTAATTACCTCATCCAAGATGAGGGACATCTTATGATGTTCTTTAACATGACATTAAAAGGAAGGGCTGCAGTATGGTATCATAGCATAGAGACTGGAACCATAACCACAATCAATCAATTTTATGCAGCTTTCCGAGGAGAATATGCCCTTGAAAGGGGTGGCCAATACTGGTTGCGTGTTTTGAATGTAACACGCCAAGACCCCCATGAGAATGTGAAAGTCTATGCCAAGAAGCTTAAGGAAGTGTTTCGTAAGTTACAAACTTACATTCCTATTCCGTCGGCTGCCCAATTGCAATACTTCTTGCATGGATTGGATTTCAATATTCAGGTACAATTGAGCAGTGTGGCTTTGGCTGATATAGATCGCCATCAAGCGGGTAGAAGGAGTAGAGTCACAATTACAAATGGCCTACTCCTCTCGAATAAATCTTCATGCAGGTCTAGTACCTGGAGGCAATTTACCATTGAAAAATGGAAGTCAAGGGATGCCTATGAATAACCCTAATGGGAGAGGAAGCATGGTTCAAAATGCACCTTTGCTGCCAGCCCCTCCCAATGTGACTATGCCTATGGCTAGTCAGTTGGCTCCACCAAATATTGGAGGCCAAGTTTCGAACCCTAATGTTGTTCCTGTGAGTCAACAACCAATGCCCAATCAAATTGTTAGGCCAATGGAACGACGGATAGATGATCAAGGCTATGAGTCAAGTGCCTCTAATGTCCTTGGCGAAGTTAAGGATATGATGAAGCATTATACCGACATGATTTTCGAACAATATCGGCAAATAGCTGTTGACGTAAATTTCCTGAAGAAGCAACAGAATCTGATAGGGAGTCGACGCCCTGAAGAGGGTGGTCCCTCAAGATTCAGCTGTAAGTGGTGTGGCGGACAACATTTCCCTAAAAACTATCCAAATGTTAAATGTGATATTTGTGGGAAGTCGGGCCACTTAGTCGCTACTTGTTGGAGTAAGATTTGTTCCCTCCAACAAGGGAGTAAACAGCCAGGTCCAGTTAATCATAGAGCGCAAGGTAATAACCTCCAGCAAAATGATGGACCAAGATAAATATTGCAAAGGGGAAAGACCTCTATAGAAGAGTTGCCACAAGGCAATGGAGTCAGCCTTATTGAGGCTGTATGCGTCAAATGCCGCCGCTGAAACCTCTAACCTATGAGAAGCCCTTGTGGGACACCTCTGATGGAGCTAGCTGATGCATCAAGACCTTAGTTGTCAAATTAGGACCCCGAGCTTGCACGTTGATCCTCATGGGGACAATCGGTACCTTCTGTTATGAGGTGGACTCCGGGAAACCTAGACGATAGACCTTGTGCATTCTCAGGAGTGCCGAGCGAAGCCGTCTAGGATAGTTCTCTGATGGACCATTGAAACATCCTGCCAAGGAATTGTTAGGTAGGCATCTGACACGTGGTATCATGGCATAATTGAATGGAATTTGTTCATGAATGCTCAACAACAGGACACGTGTGATGCATGGTGCACTAACAATCTCCTGTTTGTCCAATTAGCAACCCATTGAAATCTGGTAGATGGATTATTTTTCACAACACGCGCTATTGAAACCATTAGAAGCTGGCATTATTATGATGATGGCACAACAACGATCCTCAAAAGAATGAGTTTTGATACCTTCAAAACGGAATACCTTCTTCTCTGTAGCAGTTTGAAGGCTAAATTCAAAGACAGAAAAGCAAGAAGTAGAAGAGATGTTGACCAGAGGGTCCTCTAGAGACTAAAGCCCCCTCTGATTCTATTTTGTTGAGTATAGACCAACTAGTTGGAGCCAACCCCCTGATGAATGACACAATCAAGAGGCAAGTACTAGAATGAGTCCAGAGATACATGAAAAGAGAGAAGGTAAAAATCAAGGCCGAGAATGAACTTGTAGCAGAAGCCTCCTTTGATGCCTTAAAAGCACTCTTTACAAAAGTCCCCATGGCAACTCAAGGTCCCCTTTCTAGTCAAATCCGTCCTGGAAATATTGATGAAAAGCTAGCAAATGTAGTCCCATTGCCCATTTTTATAGGAGAATACAATGAAGATCCTAATCTTCATGTAGCAAAGTTTATGATAGCATGTGTGGCTGACAATGCCAGAACCCTCGAGCATTGGTTAGCAATATTTCTTGCTACTTTCAAAGGTATCACGCATGAAGGTTTTGAAGAGCGGATGTGAGAGGAGTTCATGAACCTAAGTCAGTCCTCTGGAGAAAGAGTAGAAGCTTATATCTCGCGAATGGAATCCATACTGAAAAGATGGACCAACCATCATTTGGATGAAGGCATCCAGAAAGGAGTTTTCCTTAGAGGCTTACAATCAGAAGCTTGCAAGTTCGTGGAATTGAGAAGACCAGTCAATCTGCAAGCTATAGTAGAAGGTGAAAAACTGTATGACAAAGTTGAAGCAAGGTTGTCAATGACCTCAGGAAGAGGAGTCTTACCTCCTCCCATGCCAGGAATGATATATCCACCAAATGCATTCCTAGGGGCAGTTTCCCACCCCTACCCCCAGATGCAAACATCGCCGCAGTACAGTGCACCTAATCCACAGCGGCCATAGACGAGAATGCCTCAAATGATGGCTCAACCACAACGACAGTGGCCTCAAACAGTTCCTCCACCAATGGCAATGCAATAACAGTGGAATTCTACCCATTGGAATCAATATCCCCAAGTCTCAACAGGAGCTCTGAATCAAAACCAGAACAGAGAAGCAGGAGTTTAAGGAAGACGATTTATTCATTGCTTATGATTCTCGATTTGGCAAGTTTCTAGGTAAGCTTCAACAATGCTCGATGGGCCCTTATAAGGTACTTGCCATCAATCCTAATGGCTCTATCCAAGTCCAGATAGTCGATGCTTTGAATTATCCCTTCCTTATTAATGGCTATTACCTCAAGAAGTATTACCCCCCCTCGAGGATCCTGACAATCACCGTCAATAGCTTCCTCATTCCTTATACGAAGGTCGATATGCCTTTACCTAATGCTCCTAATAACCCTCTTGTTGATCCTGATGATATGGTTCCATTCTAATAGCCCCTCACAGCCACCTTCCCCTCCCCCTTGGCTTCCTTTCCATCTGATATAGTAGTGGTGGTGAGGATGGTTCTCATACATAACATTCTTGCCATTCTACTCTTCAAAAACAATCTAAAAGAGAAAAAAAGAGAAAAAAAGAGAAAAAAATATTAGTCATGGGAGAAAAAGACTTCAGTCCCTGTCATGCTGACCTATTCTTCGAGAAAAGGTGGAAACACCCTTGGGAGTAGGGCAAAATAAAATAAAATAAAAGAAGAAAAGAAAAAAAACATAAAAATAAAATTGTTATGGGAGTAAAGGAAGCAATTCTTATCATAATAGGCCTCATTCCAAGAAAAGGTGGCACACACCCTTGGACGGGAAGCTAGTTGTGGAAAAGGTGGTAACATCCCGCAGTCTAGGATCATCGAATCTCTAGCTGAACTCTTGCAAAAGAAGTTTTTGAGCCGCCTCTCTTGGTGTGCTGAATCTTGTAACCTCATCAGTGGTTCTGATTCCTACAAAGTAGACTAAGTTTCCAATATGCAATCCAAGCACGGAACTTGTTGGCTACCTCCCTGGGTATTCCTCTTCATCAACCAATCCACGTTGACACCATCAACCAGATGAAGCTGATCCTCATCATCGACAAACCTAGAGCGTTGTGAGCTTTCATCTTAACCGGATGGGGATGTGAGTATGGGCTGCTCTCTGCATTCATCAACAGAGTGTGAGACAGAGGGTGGGGTGAGTGACCAGTCCTCGCCCTTTATATCCAACATAGAGGTGAGATGTGTGAATGGAGAGTTGCACGCATGGGATGGGCCTCTCAATGCACAAAGCATAAACTTGTTCCTGTGCATGGCACTATAAGGCTCCCTGGCCTTCCTTCTTGTATCATATGCGAGCACATGGCGGGATGCATCATTGCACCATCAATTGCGCACAAGGCATACACCCTTTGCACAAGTGACAATGGGGATTACATCAAAGGGTTTCACGAATGGGCTGCCCTCCTATATCTATCGACAGAGCATGAGATAGAGGGAGGGTTGAGCGTGAATGATGTTTCCTCAAAAAATTATTGAGAGGTGCAAATTGAGGGATGTTATGACACTTGGTGTCAGGTACATTCTCATTTTCCAATGCATATACGGGATGAGTCTCTGCAATTACCATAGGACACGTCACCCTGTTATGTACACTGCACTACAAGGCTCCCTGGCCTTCCTGTTTGCACCGCCAAACGAGGTTGGATGTACTAATGCACCATCAACTGGGCACACTGGCATACTCCCTCTCTGAACCATCTCCCTTGTCGATTTCTAAATTGGATGTGAGGCTGGGTTTCCATCATTATTCAAGTCGAGCAATGTATGTTGTGGAGCAAGCGGCTATTCTTTCATTCCATTTGAGTGACCGTGAACTGAGTGCAATATCCTTCGCCATTGACAATTTCCCATGATTTTCTCAACAACTCTGCCTCCCTGGGTGCTCCTATGTGGTCCTTGCCACACTAAACATGTGCTGAGAAGACACTTGGGGACCTCCTGCATCTGACAGTGACATCGCACGTGACATCAATAATTAACTTCAAATCTCAACAACAACATGGGCCAAGTTTTTCTAACCCTACACCTTTTATTTTTCAGTGATGGTCATGTTTTTTAAAGTGTGGGGATGCTCTAATACCAAGTGTTATAGACCCTACCGTCTTGAGGTAGGGGAGACCCACCCCGTGAAGCCCACGTCAAGAGGACTCGCCCACTTATCGGCGTGCTCACAAGCATGTGGAAGCATATCATGGCATGTCACAAGGAAACAACAAGTGACAAGGGGCTAAAAATGAAGGACTCCTCTTGAGGGCCCGAGAGTATATTGTAAGGCGGCACGAAGGCTCGCAAGCATAACATGGTGCGAAATGCGCAGGCACAAGGTTCACGGGCAAGTGGTTGGTGCTATCAACGTGCATATCCAACTCAACAAGACACCATGGGTGAGGGAATGACGTCCCCAGTTGGTCTGATGTGTGGTCTTAGGTCCTTGACGTTCGATTCACCCTTCCCAATAAGGCTTTAAGTTTGGGGATGCATCCCTACGCATCTATATTGCATACCTTCATGCATATACTATGATCTGATCATGCATGTATGCCATGTCCTAATTGTACTCTGATGGGGTCCCTTTCCCACCCACCCATCCTTCTTTATCCCCTTCTTGCGGCCGTTCCTTTTCCATTTTCCTTTATCCCTTATTTTGACGTTCTTCCATGTGAATGCATCCTCTGTTCATCGAAACTCCCATCCAACCTGTTAGCCCTGTTTGTCCCTTTGGCTTGGCTATTTTTCCTTTTCACAGCCCCTTGTTCTGAGCCACGGATCTTGAGTTATTAATTTTTGAAGAAATTTCTCTCCTTTCATGTGTTTCCATGCGAATGTACCTTTTTTATATTGGAACTGCCATCTGGCATGACAAACCTAACCTCCATCTTCTCCTGGATAATTTTTCCTTTTCTTACCTATCATTTCGATGGACGGTTTGTCCGTTATTAATTTTTATGTAAAATTGGGTATTTTTGTGTGTATTTTTAACTATTTTTTCCCATGTGAACTTGCCGTAGTTACCTCCGACTTGAATTTTGGTTACATAGCCCTGTCCAGCTTGGCCTGCTCCTACTTTTCCTTTTTCTCCCCTCCTATTTCGGCCTACCAATTTTATTTTATTAAAATTTTCATGCGATTTTATGATCATTTTTTTCCATGTGAACGCCCCCTAACGCCCTCAGAAATGTGTTTTGACTAGACAAACCTATCCCACTCCTTTCCCTTGACATTTTTTCTTTTCATTGCCCTCCATTCTGATGCACGGATTTCTTCGTATTAATTTTGGACTCCGTTTTTAATGATGTTTTTGCTGTTTTTCCCATGTGAACATGCCTTTCCATCCCCAGAACAGTGTTTGACATATCCCATATAGTCCATCCTATTCCTGCGGCCATTTTTTGTGTTCACTTGGCTGCGTTTCGACTACGAGATTGTTTCATATTAAATTTTTTTCCTCATTTTGTATATGTTTTTCCAGTTTTTTCCATGTGACCGGGTTCTATCTCTGTCAAAATGGCCTTCTAAGGTGTTTGCCTATCCGCCACATCATTTAAGATATTTTTCATTTTTCCCACACTTCGTTCCAACATACGGATTTTTTGCAATTAATTTTTGTCTATTTTTATGTCCCGAAGTCACGCGTGTTTGCGTGAGAATGCCCTCGTTTTCGTCTTTCGACGAACGTGTCGCGTTCATGCTGTCGTTTGCCATGCATTTGTTCCCTGTTCCCAGCACCACAAATTTTTTTTAACCCCCCGCCCGCGCCCATGTGCAGGACGGGGGCGGATTGTTTCTCCCCTCTTCTTATTTTGTTTTTTTAAATTATTTGTTTGAATTTTACCATTATTATGTTTTAAATTACCTCATTTCCCCCCCTCTAACCACCCTTCCGCATTCCCTCACCCCCTTTCCTTCTTCCCTCTTCTCTCTTCTCTCTCTCTTTCTTTCTCACTCCCCGACCCTCTCTCTCTCTCTCTCCTCTCCTCCGTCCCCATGTCTTGTTGTCCTTCCTCCTTCTCCTCCTTCTCCTTCTTCTCCCCCTCCCCTCCCCTTCTTCTTCTTCTTCTTCTTCTTCTTCTTCTTCTTCTTCTTCTTCTGGCCACCGCTCCTAGGGCTCCTCCCACTGCCCACCGCTCGCCCACTGCTGCTGCTGCTGCTGCTCTCCGCCCGCTACTCCTTGGGTGTTGCCGCCGCTGAGCCCTATCCCGCCCCGTCGCCCGATGTTCCCCCCCATTACCCCCCCCATCCACCCCCACCCCCTTATCCCCCCTACCCCGCGCCCGCTATTGACCACCCGCACCCCCCACCCCGCCTCCCCCCACCTCTGCAGAAACCCACCCTTATCCCCTCCTAAGCCCCCCTTCCCACCCAAACCCCCAAAAGCCGAATGAAAGAAAAATACCCCAAAACCCCCTCCCCCCCTGATGCAGGCCCTTGTTTCCCATTGCGGTCCCACACCTACCCCGGGCCTCGTTTCTGGCCACCGGATCATGCTCTCGGTGTCTCCATTTTTTGTGTTGTTCGCGTTTTGGATTGCGTCTTGGTGTGTTGGAATTTTCTGTCCATTGGTGGTTGCTGTTCACGCGCTGTGTGCGCGTGGTCGTGTAGGTGTCACGTTCAAGTGCATGTTCACACGCGAGGATGCGCATCTTGTTTCATCTGTGTTGTGGAGTTAGTTTGCGCATACTGTCAGGTACCTTGTTGTCCAAACTTTGATTATTTTATTCCCATCAATTAGAAAACCGTCTTGTTTCATCTGTGCTGTGGAGTTAGTTCGCGCATAGCTACTGTTGGATACCTTGTTATCCCAACTTTGATTATTTTATTCCCATCAATTAGAAAACTTGTAAATTCATTCCAAAAATTGGCAAAATGTGTAAAAAATTAATAACAAATTCATTAGAATGTTGAAAATGACACACTAAAAATAAAAAATTTCCAGTCAATTCTTGAAAATTCAATATTAAATTTCACAACTTGACGAAATAATAATACAAGTTGTAAAATATTTAAAATACAATAAACTTTATAAAAACCCTCAAAATTCATAAAAATGCCATGAAAATGCCCAAATTTTATGAAAAATGTTCTAAAAAATTACTGAAATATTTTATCAACTTTTTGAAAAATTTCAAATTTTTTCTTAGTTGGTAATGAAAACAAAAAATAGAAAATAATAAATAAAAACCTTAATTTTATGAAATTTATCTAAAAATAGTTTTAAAAAATAAAAAAATTCCAAGAAAATTCTAAAAAATTATATTCACATTTCTTTATTTTTTTGAATCATTCACATGTGCCAAAATGATTACAATTAATTGGAAATAATTAATTGAATATAAAAACTTATATTTTCTATTAAAAAGTCTTTTTTCACTTCGAAAATGGCTAGACAATTTTGGAAAAGTTTAAAAAATCGATTGGACCTCTTTGCTTAGCTTTCAACCTATTTTTAGATGAATGAAAAAACTTTAAAAATAGAAACAAAAATAGAAACAAAAAAAGAAGCAAACAATATATTAATCTCACAATCATCTTATAACCGATTTAAACCTAAACCCAACTCCAAATATATGCACACAAATCTTTCAAAATCTAATTAAATTAAGAGAAAAAAGACACACTGCTACATTTATCTAAAAAGAAAACAAAACAGAATAAAATAATAAAAAATGAAAAGACAACTAAGCCCACATATCTAACACATAATTACCTAAATGCCAAACCCTCTTGTGTTCTTGTTTGATTTTATATTTGGATGTAGCATTTTGTAAATTCCAGGAGGGTGACTGCTCTTTGGTCGCCTTGTTGGTTGTGTACAAGGTTTTTTATTGTCTTTTGGATACTTTACAAGTGGGATTTTGCACGACAGACCTTGCGGGTGTCCACACGTTGCCAAGTTTTCCTCTTTCCCCCATTCACATGCACATTAACACACAAGTAATTGCAAATAAAATAACCCGACAGTTGCACCCAAAAAACCCGATCGTTAATTGTAAAAGGAATCCCCACCGTTGCACACGCACTTTGGCACAATAACCTACCTAATTTTTAAAATTTATCCACAGTGCATGCACACACACGCTATTCAGACACAATTAATTTATAATTAAAAAAAATGAACCCCTCAATGTCACACATGCATGCGCTTTGCACCAAAGATCATGTAATTTCTAAAAATGAATTGCATTAGTAGGGACCCCAAGTCCAGTTAAGTCAAAATGAGTGGGGATGGGCTATACAAACGACTCACCTTGCATTAACAGATTAATTTAATAATTAATCGAGCTTAATTGATCATCTAAAAAATGAATTGGATATCGATCACCCGCTCACTTTATCACACCTTAGGTATACACCAGCATTTATGGGGTTTGGGATTTCTTAATCCAAGATGTCGGTTGTATTTGTATGTGTTTATTTTGATGGTCCGAATATGTGATTTTGTTTTGAGTCTATTCAGTGTCTAGGATATGGTGTGCTTGACTTTTTGTTCTTTTGGAGTGCTTGATTACGGGGTTTCAGGGTGCCTAACTATTTGCATCGCATGAAGCTTTCGGTCACATGAGTGCGTAGGTCATAATGACTTTTTCTACGTAGGATGTGGATTGCTTGGGGAAGTCTGGTTTCCGGTCTTGTTTGTTCTTCTATTTTTTCTTGATATTTTTCTTAGTGGTGGTTTGTTTGGGTTTTGCAAGAATTTTCCTATTCTTCATGGGTGTATGTGTGGATATCCTGTGTAGTCTGAATGGCATCTTCCTCTACTCCACGATTGTGATCCAACATGTGCCATTGCCGTTGCATGACTATTCCCTTCTCTTGGAGGCAGATTGTATTTGTCGTGCTGGTCTCCGTTCATTTTTAGCGCTTAAGTTTCCGCCAGTGGACAACAAGCTTTGCTACTCTTTCTTGGCATCATACAAAAAACAGTATGGTCCGACACTTCTGCCTATCCACTGCATATATGATCCTTTCACTTCTTCAAAAGGAGACATCTACCCCTTTGTCTTGCAATGAATTGTAAACCCCCATGTAAATAGACTGAAGACATGAAGTTTCTATTGCACATATCTCCTCTCTAGTCTGGAAGAAACTATGTCAGTTCCTACAAGACAAATTCATGTCTAGAAAGCTTGCTTTCAAATGTCTATCAAAGGAGCTTTTTATCGTGTCTATTTGGATCCTTGAGGGAGCCAAGTCTAATTGGGCTACATTCATGTTGGCCAAGATGGATCAACATTTTCAGAGAGTCAGAAAAGGTCAAGGTAGTAATGTTTCTTATGGTGTCTTTCTTCAAAAGATTATTACTTTTGCCCCTCCTCCTGGTGGTGTGCCAATGGCTAATCCTGCTCCTCTTCCAAAGCAGCCTCCACCTTCTGTTCCATCTCCTCCTCCATTATAGCCGAATTCAAATACGGAGGATGAGCCCCCTCCTAGGTTCTTTCGAACTAAACGTAGATGTATCATAGGGCCGCCTAGCCCCTCTTCAGCAGCTTCAGCTACAAACCCTCCTGTGCAAGACACTACCCTCATGTTTCTAGCAGTTCCCTCCCTTCATTCCTGTCTTGTCCTAACTTATTTGCTGTCTAAAGGGATGGACAGCTAGATCAGTAGATTCCCTCTTCTTTACAGACGATTCTGGCTAGATCTTTGCTTTCTCAGTTGATTTATGGTGTCCAATCTACATTGGAGACTTCCCTTACTTCATGTCTTCCATCTATTTACATGGGGGTTTACAATTCATTGCAAGACAAAGTTGATTCCCTGACTAGTTAGTTGAGCAAAGCTTTAGAGGACTTGGCATTTGAAAAAGCTACCCTCAATGACATTCATAAATAGATGACTAATGCTACTGCTTTGATGGATTTCCAACAAGCTCAAATCAAAGAGTTAGAAACTCAAGTAGCTACTTTGGAAGCTAAGAATGTGTCTTTAACTCAAGAAAAGAATGCAGCTCTGGAGGATATGATAGAATCAACTCGTAAGTTGGGTACTTGTGAGGGTGAGTTGTAGTATTTCCAAGACACTGTTGAATCCCAAAAGAAGCTTATTGAAGAGCTTAATCAATGAATTGATGTTCTCTCTATTCCTCCTTCAGCTTTGGTAGTTTCTTCTGTCTTATCTTCTAAAGAGGAGCTTGATCAGTTTGCCACAAAAGGCTAAGTTGTGTGATGGGTTTTTTGCTAAGGTAGAATGCCTTCAACAACGAATGAATTGTGTACAGGATGACTTTGCTCGCTACGTTGAATTGGTGTCACATCCCCCCTCCTTCTGGATTGAGTATAATCATCAGAGGTTTTCCTTGTACATTTCCTTAATCAATGTGGATTTGGAACCTCCAGAGGATGGGTGGTCGAATCTATGGTCTACACATTCGCTAAGAGTTGTATTTGATAGATTTGTGGATGAGCTAGTTTCACATCAAACCTAGTTATTATCTTTTATGTATCCCACAGGACATCTGCACATTCTTGATGAGGAGGATCTGAATATTTATGTGGGGGATGTCATTTTGCAAGCAGTCACGTATGTTCATTCAGTGGAACTCTTACTAGCAGAAAGCTTGAAGACTTATTATCAGCATACGTCTTGGTGTAGAGGGCATGCTTGGCATTTGCCTTTGGAGGATGATGCTTTAGAACCTTGTCATTTATGAAGTGTCTTTCATAAGTCTGATATCCAGCCATTGCAAACTCAATTGTTGAGCTATATTGCTGATCATCCATTGTTTACTGATTCCTTTTTCTAGGCTCTTAATTTTCATTGTTCTATTTATCAGTTGGATCATACTGATCTCCTTTCCTATTCTCTCATGTCCTATCACTTTCCTGTATATGTTTCCCTTCTTTCTTCTAGCCCTGATACTATTCTTATTTTATCATTTAGTCCTTTTGGATTCCCTCATATTCTTGTTTTTACTATCTATAATTTTCTTGATGATCCTACATCGTCTCCTACCCTTTCTAAACTTCCTCCTATAGTTCCTCCTATTTCTTCTGTTTTCTCAGCGGAATCACTTCAAACATTTTTGATGAATTCTTTGTCTTTTCCATCTTCCTTATCCCTTCACTTACCTTCATTTTATGATTTTTCTTATCCACCTTTGCAATGTTCCTCTCTTATTCCATTACCATCTCCATCTGATTCTATTAACCTTCCTTCCCAATCAGTGCTAGATACGCCTAGATATGACAGTGACATTCTTTGTCAAAGGCAATGGACGTTGTATGATTCTTTGACAAGATTTGGCCTTTTATTCCAAGGTCCTTGGAGATGTCTACTACATGTTCAACTTCTTATCTTCATTTTTCTTGGCGGGTGCATGTTCAATCTGAGGATACTTCTATATGCCTTGCTGCTCACTTTTGTTGGTATCTTGCTTTCATGAATCAATAGTCTCATCTGAATACTCAAAAGAGTATTCCGCAATTGATCATAAATCCAAATGTGGACGTGACTGTTGCTCAAATGGATGTCTTATATTACTTTGCACAAGCTTTCCCTACCAGGTTCCTTATCTTGTTGGAAAGGATGTGTTGTATACAATTCCTTCAAAATGTACCTCCGTATTTTGTAGATGAGAGTAAAGCTCTCGAGCATCTCAAGCTTAACATGTAGTTTAAAAAGAAATATCTTTGTCCTACTTTGAAGTGAAGCCTTTTCTTGGTTGTATTATCTTTTCTTAATGGAAACACTTTTTCTTTGCTCTCCATTTTTTGGGGACATGTGCCATTCAGACTACTTGGTATTGTGTCTGAGAGTTTTTGTATGTTCTATGATGTATGTGGTGTGGTGTATTATTATCCTCTTATGTGGAGTTGAAGATGAAGATGGACTTGGTTGAGAAGCTGATGGATGGTGGTTCGTGATTCTATTTGATTGATGGACGGAAGAACCTTTATATCCTTTACAAATTTGTCATGGTTTTTTGTTGTTTATAGGAGATGTTAATGGATAAAGGGTTTTCCTTTCGTTGTATTCTTTATTAGATACAAGTGATAAGTTGGGGTCGTGGTTGGGTGGTTTCTTGAAGATGCTAAAGAAGATCGAGTTGAGCTCTTTGATGAACTTGTATTCCCTTTTTCTTAGGTTGTGAGGACGCTCCCTTATTAAGTGTGAGGATATGTTGAATGTTGAAATGACTTGATTTTTTGGTTGACTCTTGATGAGTTTTGAGTGATGATTGGTTGTTTTGGAAGTGTTTGAGAGTGTTTTGGATGAGGTTGATTATGTTTTGGAAGCTCATGATGATTTCCAGTAGAGATATGAGGATCTGTGATGTTTTGATAGGTTTTGTTGAGGTTCCGATTGGTTCTGATAGCTTATATTAGCTTTTATTTTGTTTTGTTTTTCTTCTGTATGAAACATGGAGTAATGATTGATGAAGGTTGAGGATGTTTGAAAGCTCATTGAATGGTTTTTGATAGTTTGGAATGATTTGAGTATGAGTTATGTGGTTCTGATGCCTTCTGTTGACTTTCTATAAATCCTCTATTGAGCTTCTGTAGAGTCTCTGTTCCTATTCTATTCTGTTCTGTATGCCTCTGTAAGTGTTATGTAATGTATGGTAGACTCTGGGAAAGTTTTCTAGGCTTGGAAAGAGGCGAATTCAAGTTCAAAAGAGCTCAAGGAAGTGGAAGAAGTAGTTGTTGAAGACTCAAGAGAAGACTCGAGTGAAGTGATAGTGATGAGTTGTGAAGAGTCATTGTAGTGGCTTTGGTGACCTTTCATATCAGAGACACCTTTTGGGAGAGGTATCCACGACCAAAGAAGGATTATGATGAGTGATTATTGAGTATTGTAGTGAGGAGATGATGTACTATTGAGAGAGAGAGAGAGAGAGAGAGAGAGAGAGAGAGAGAGAGAGAGAGAGAGAGAGAGAGAGAGAGAGAGAGAGAGAGAGAGCCAATTCTATGCAAAACAATGTATCTACCTATGAGAGATTGTGAGAGAAAGATATGGAAACTTTGAAGATGAATCATATGTGATATTTTTCCATTCAAAGTGGAGCATTCTTTTGTGTTTTCCATGTCTATCAATGAATTCTATGAAGAATATGATGGATTTTGTTAAAGTTAAAGCCATGGGAGAATTGCTTTTATGAAGCCGCGTGAAGATTTCTTGTTCCTGGTGTTGTTTTCTTTGTTGAGATCATATAAAAGATGAAAAAGATTGTTGTTGATGTTACAATATAGATTTTCTTGTAGTAGAAACCCTATTTCCTTAGTGTTCCTTTTGGGGCTCCAAAGATCGCTACCTTTACACATAGTGCCATTGCTCATTAGGGTAGCTAAGAATATAAGAAATAAATGGATTGACTAGTTGGATTGCGTAGATAGACATGGCATCAATTATGATGAAAGTGAGCATGGAAGGTATAACTTTCCCCAAATTGCAGGCCTAAGGTCTATTCACTCAAACAAAACCTATCTCTTCTAGCCCTTACACCTACTGTGTTTCTTCAGTCACTTTATGTGACATTTTAGGAACAACTATCTAGACCCCTCCCTTATCATGACCTATAACTACCTTAAACTTTTAATCAAGCTATTGCAACATCCCTCCACACCCTATGAAGATGAGCTCTCACCTTTATTATTTGATGTAAACGCATGAAATAATTGTGTAGTGATCATGTGAATCCACCTCCAAGTTATGCTATTATCCACTTATTGTACAAAATTACTAGAATGTATGATGGTTAGTGAGTTTTCCAAATGTACCCATCTATTCTTTCTTGAGTCCTCATTGCAACTTTGTGAGTTTATGAAAGGATTTCGCCTTAGCATCAAGGATGCCTCCAAGGGACACTCCACCCTCTCGTCAAGTAGGGTGCTACCTGTCCACTGTTTATTTGTTTTTATTTCCAAAGAACAAGTGAAAAAAAAAGATAGAATAAAATATGCAAATACAACAAATTTTCACTACACCTAGGGGTTCTCAAACTAGAAGCATTTGGTGGCCTTGGTTGATAAGCTCTACTTCTAACCCCCTGGCCCTTGCCCCACCACAACACAATCTCAAGGCACATCAAGGGTAGTATATCTTGAGCTTTCTTGGATGAACTATCACCCTGAGATCTATACAACACAACATCACTTCACACCAAGTGAGTCCTCAAGTGTAGGACAACATTTTGAGTTTACTTAGGATTTGACCCATCTTCTAGTTACATTGATATGTACACACGTCATTGCATAAGTGATATAGACATTTCCCTTAGAAAGTGTACGAAGACTGCTCAACATCGGTGACCCTACATTTTTGTCACTATTCCATGACCTATGTTGCCTTCTTTCACTATGCAATTACCATTCTTCCACCCTTGAGACCCAACTTGGTTTCAATCCTTCTTCCATAGCATCTTCCATAGCATCCGTTGCTCTTATACCAAGACTTCTACATCACTTGGTTTGTCTTCAATCAATGGAAGCTGTAGCAAGCTACCTTCAATTGAGTGCCATGGGACTAGAGGGGGCATATGTTGAGATATCGAGCTCCACTCGTGATACACCAGGGTGACCGTTGTGTATTTATGTCACCGACTTGTCAGTTGCAGATGCGGTTGGTACACTGCCCCTGAATAATAGCTACATGATAGCTATCCTTATCTACTCTAGTTCGTGGCTCAGTTAGTATGACACCTTAGTTAGTTGAGTTTGGTTTTGAGACCCATATCTAGGGTTCTTCTATTTCTTTGTACTAGAGTTCTTTTGGCTTACACAACTAAGAAGAGGAAAACTGTTTTCAGCCTCCACCCTTGTGTGTATTCCCCCATTGTGCAAGCAAGAAAGCTTCAAGTGAGACTCCTTCCTTCTCTCCCACAATCTTGACATGGTATCAGAGCCTTGTTCGTGGTAAGGAGCTCAAGAAAGCAAGCCAAGCTCGCGGTGTTCTGGTAAGAGGAGCATTGTTGCTTTCATTTTCTGTTTTGGGAGTAGATCTCTGCAGGTAGCACAGCCGGAAAGTGCAGGAGTGCATTGTCTCAGGTTGAGACGCCCTTCGCGGTGAAGCAAGAGGGCAGTATATGCTGCGGGAAAGGGCTTTAGCTTTCGGCGACCTTGTTTTTTTGATTTGAGGCCATTTCGGGGCCTGTTTTGGAGGCGGAAGTTTTCTGCACACACTCAGGAAAAGGCCCAGTTTTATGCTGTGCAGCCACTGTTCTACAGGTCGGTGAATAGTTACTGTAAAAATTGCATTGTACGCTTGTGCGCAGAGACATTGGGAGTTACAGAATCATCCCTGTTGCCTGTTGATGCAAAATCGTCACTAGGAAGTGACTGTGTGGTCAAATACCACTTTCGCCAGTTTTGCAGATTTTCCCTTGTGAGGGTAAAGCTGTGGTTTTTGCAGTGACAGAATTTTTTGCAGTCTTCTGTAATGGCATCTGATTCTCTTTCACAGATTGTCACTGAAAAGCTTGACAAGAACAACTTCCAAGCATGGAAGTTTAGAATGACGAATTTCCTTATGGGAAAAGGATATTGGGAATTTGTTGCAGGAAATGAAGAAGAACCAGTTCTTCCTGATGTTCCCAATCAACAGCAAATGCAGGCATTCAAAACATGGCATGAGAGAGCCACGAAAGTTATGTATTGGCTGTCTATCAGTATTTCAGACTCTATGATTGTGCATATTCAAGATGCAAGTACGCCAAAGGAGGCATGGGATACTTTGTCAAAAATGTATAGCACAAATACGCAAGCCAGGAAAATGCAGCTCAAGCAAGAGTTGCATAATGTGCAAAGAGAAAGTATGAGCATCAATGACTACCACATGAAGGTGAAGAAGATTGCAGATGCACTTGCTTCCATTGGGTCGCCAGTGGAAGATGATGATTTAGTTTCCGTGACCTTGAATGGTCTAGGAAAGGATTATGCACAGTTCCGAACATCCATTTTTGTCCGTGAAAGATTTCCTGATTTTGAGGAGTTGATTGCTCTTCTAATTTCTGAGGAGCAGAGAAATGGTGGTGCATCTTCTTCAGGAGGAACTTCAAAAGAAGCTGTCTTCTACTCAAATGCTGGAAGAGGTAGAGGCAGAGGTAGAGGAGGCCGATTTGGAGGCCGTGGTAGAAATCAAAATATGCAGCAAACTCAAGAAAACCAGTCCTATGGAGGAGGACGTGGTAACTCTAGAGGCAGGGGGAGCCAAAGAGGTCGTGGTGGATGGCAAAGAGGCCAAAATGCAAACAGTAATGTTGAATGCTACTATTGTGGTAAAATGGGTCATATGGCTAAAGACTGCTACAAAAAGCAGAATGACATCATGAATGGAAAACTGCAACAAGGAAATTATGCATCTTCTAGTAGACAGGGTGATGACAGAAATGAGCATTTTTTTATGGTGCAGCACATGAACAATTCTGTGACAAGTGCAGAAGAAAGCAACGATGTATGGTATGTTGACTCAGGTGCGTCAAACCACATGACAGGTCATGCAGAATGGATGGAGGATGCAAGGAAAATGGAAAAACCAGGATTTGTGGAGACTGGTGATGATACTGCACATCCGATTGTGCAGATTGGAAAAATTCCTTTGTCTATGCAGGATGGGAAAAAGAAATACCTGTCCGATGTATTTCATATCCCGAATATCACCAAGAATCTGGTTTCAGTTGGTCAAATGGTTGAGCAGGGCTTGCAGGTTAGATTTAATCCTCATGGATGCTTTGTTGAGGATATGAAAAATAAAGGTCGCTTGATAGCAAAAGGAAAGAAGAAGGGCAGAATGTTTACATTGGATGCAGACATGTCTGAATTGAGTGCAGCAATGTTTGCACATGGGACCGATGTAGTTGCAAATATTGATATCTGGCATAAACGCATTGGTCATGTTAATGTACAGCGACTTAAATCAATGCAGGCCCAAAACATTGTTGCAGGATTGCCTAAATTCAAGGTTGCAGAAATGCATAAGGTATGTGAAGCCTGTCAGTTTGGAAAACAGGCAAGGAAACCATTTCCTAGACATGTTCAAGAGAGTAAGAAGCCATTGGAATTAATCCACTCTGATGTGTGGACTACTAAAGCTGCATCTCTTGGAGGCTGTCATTATTTTGTCACTTTTATTGATGACTATAGCAGAAAAGTTTGGGTGTATTTTATGAAAAAGAAAAGTGAAGTTTTTGGGCATTTCAAAACCCTTAAAGCTATGGCTGAAAAAGAAACAGGTTTGCAAATAAAATGCCTAAGGTCAGATGGAGGGGGAGAGTACCTCTCAAATGAGTTTGCAAAGTTCTTGCAGGAGCATGGCATAAAGCAGCAATATTCATGCAGTTATATCCCACAACAAAATGGAATTGCAGAAAGGAAAAACATGCATATTGGAGAGGTATCTCGTGCCATGCTCAATGAAAAAGACTTGCCAGATTTTTATTGGGCTGAAGCAGTTGCTACAGCAGTCTACATAATGAACAGGACTCCCACTGCAGCAATACATGGAATGACTCCAGAGGAGAGGTATACTGGTAGGAAACCAGATATTTCTCATTTGAAAATTTTTGGTTGCATTGCCTATGTACATGTGCCAGATGAGTTGAGATCCAAGTTGGATCCAAAAGCTGAGAAGTGCATCTTTATTGGTTACTCTCTGCAGCAAAAAGGGTATAGATGCTATAACCCTTCTACTCGTAAGTTTACAGTGAGCAGAGATGTTGTTTTTTATGAGATGAGTAGCTGGTATAAACCAGTAAATGTGATTGATGATGTAGATGCACAAAATGGTAATGCTGCTCAGAATTCACAGCAGCAGTCACAAAATATTAGTGGACCTGGAGCGTCCTCTAGCAGTGGTTCACATTCTTCGCCATGGACAGGCAGATTGAGATCAGGAGAATCTTCTCAAAGCAATGCAGATAGTGGTATGCAGGTATCACGAAAAGGAAAAGAGAAGGTTGATCAGCCCATGTTTGATGTGAATGCAGGTCACTCTTATGTGGATGGTGAATCCAGTGGCTCAGAACAGAGCATTGATGATGAGTTGGGTATTCCTTCTATTGTTACACCTGGAGTAAGGAAGACCAGGGATGTTTTGAGGGCACCTGGGAGTGAACCTACTTTGCGCAGGTCTACGAGAGCTAGGTATCCTGTGGATAGGCTGAAATATGATGGATTTACAGCCATTCACTATGCATATATGGTCAAAGTGATACAGGAACCAGAACCCACTTCTTTTGAGGAAGCCATGGGAAAAGAAAAATGGGAGAAAGCCATGGATGAAGAAATGGATGCCTTGGAAGCAAATGCTACATGGGAATTGGTACCTTTGCCTAAAGGTAAAAATGCAATTGGCTGTAAGTGGGTTTATAAGGTGAAGCACAATGCAGATGGTTCTGTGAACAGATACAAGGCAAGATTAGTAGTCAAGGGGTATGCACAAACATATGGCATTGACTATGAAGAAACATTCAGTCCGGTTGCAAGGATGGCAACCGTAAGAGCAGTCATTGCTATGGCTGCATCAAAGGGATGGTCTTTACATCAGATGGATGTAAAGAATGCCTTCTTGCATGGTGATTTGCAAGAAGAGGTCTATATGGAGCAGCCACCAAGTTATGTGCATGCTGTTCATCCTGAGTTTGTTTGCAGGTTGAAGAAAGCCTTGTATGGCTTGAAGCAAGCACCTAGAGCATGGTCTGACAAGATAGGACAGTATCTTGTCACTATTGGCTTTCAGATTTCCAAGGCAGATTTCTCACTTTATGTGAGAAAAACAGAGAAAGGTATTATGCTACTTGTCATTTATGTTGATGATTTGATTATGACAGGTGACAGTGATGAAGATATCCTTCATGTGAAAATGCTATTGAAGCAGAAGTTTGAGATGAAGGATTTGGGAGAGTTGCGTTATTTCTTGGGCATTGAGGTGATTAGATCACCAAGTGGGATACAGCTCTTGTAGAGGTAGTATGGATTGGACATGCTGTCCAAATATGGGATGACAGGCTGTAAGCCTATTTCAGTTCCTTTGGAGCAGAATGTGAAGCTAAGCGCAGATGCAGGTGAGCTTCTGGAAGACCCTACTATGTACAGACGCATAGTAGGAAGCTTGATTTATATGACTATTACCAGGCCAGATTTGAGCTATGCTGTTGGATTGGTAAGTCAGTTTATGCAGGCTCCAAGGAAACCGCATTTGGATGCAGCTAGACGCATACTCAGGTATGTGAAGTCCACATTGCAGTATGGACTATTTTATGAGACTGGGGTTCATATACAGTTGCATGGATACACTGATGCTGATTGGGCTGGTAGTATTTATGATAGACGATCTACCAGTGGATATGTGTTCTCTTTTGGGAGTGCTGCAGTCACTTGGAGCAGCAAGAAACAGCCTACAGTTGCCTTGTCGAGCACAGAGGCTGAGTACAGGGGTGCAGCAATGGCTGCATGTGAGGTAGCTTGGTTGCATAAGCTACTTTATGATATGCATCAGTCTACAGATGGGCCAGTTGTCATTTATTGTGACAACATGAGTAGTATACACTTGACAAATAACCCAGTCTATCATGCTAGAACAAAGCACATTGAGGTGCATTATCACTATGTGCGAGAGAGGGTTTTACTAGGTCTTATTGATCTAGTTTATGTTAGCACAGAGTATCAGGTAGCTGACATATTCACGAAGGCATTGGGCGCAGAGAAGCTGCGAAAGTTTAGAGACCTGCTTGGTGTGCAGGAATTGGGATTGAGCTCGAGGGGGAGTGTTGAGATATCGAGCTCCACTCGTGATACGCCAGGGTGACCGTTGTGTATTTATGTCACCGACTTGTCAGTTGCAGATGCGGTTGGTACACCGCCCCTGAATAATAGCTACATGATAGCTATCCTTATCTACTCTAGTTCATGGCTCAGTTAGTATGCCACCTTAGTTAGTTGAGTTTGGTTTTGAGACCCATATCTAGGGTTCTTCTATTTCTTTGTACTAGAGTTCTTTTGGCTTACACAACTAAGAAGAGGAAAACTGTTTTCAGCCTCCACCCTTGTGTGTATTCCCCCATTGTGCAAGCAAGAAAGCTTCAAGTGAGACTCCTTCCTTCTCTCCCACAATCTTGACAGCATAATATTAATCATAATGTGAAATATGCCTCCATAAATTTTTGGAGATTTTTTTTTGAAGCTATTATACTATTATTCTTGGATATTTTATGTGAATAATTACTGTGTCAATTGTAAGCAAGTTTGATTGGCACCATAAGATGGAATATAAACAAAAGAATTTGCACATTACTAATAAGGCTTAAGCTAATGTAGGTGCAAGGAATTTGAGGAAGACCAGTCAAGGGACTTGGATATGGGCTGGCTACCCAAGGGGAAGGTGAAAACCCTAATCTTACAAACTTGTTTATAAAAGATGAAATGAATGGAACACATTATTCATGTGTATACTAACTCATGCTTGTGTTAGTGAAGGACAGGGAGTGCATAAGAGAGTGAGGGAGTAGGGGATAGGGAGTGAATATCTCTTCACTCTTTATTTTCTTTTCTCCATCCCATCTTGGTGAATTAAGTATGTGAGTGAGTGTGTGTGTGGTTGAGAGTGTAAGGGAGTGAGGGACACATGGCAAGAAGCTCTCTACTTCTCTTCTTCTTCTCGACCTTACCAATAATGACTCCTCTCTTTGCATGGGAAACACATGAAGCAAGTACATGAGCGAGGACTAATGTATGTGGACCATGGGAGCAATAGTAAGTAAGCTATATGACTACAATAATATGTTAAGTTTGGTAAGCATTCTTGCTACAAGTTCCTTAATTTGATTTATCATTTAAGGGTTAGTTCATTGTGTTTTATGCATGTGAATAGGGTAGCTAAGAGATACTCATTGACTTTGTATATCTAACCTCTTGAAAACAATAAGGGTGTTTCCCATGTTCTCATGTTGAGCTTGTGTAGTGCAATTGTCTATCAAATCTACCACATTTTTCCATATACAACTTAGTGATGTGTAGCTTTTTTTCATGCTTTGTGATCTATACAAAATACGACTCTAATTAATTTTAGCTATCCCAAAAAAATCCATCTTTTCTACATGCATCTTTAGATATACTAGAAAATTTTGACCATCAAACAATTTCAAGTAGCTTTCAATAGCTCCTAAAGCTTTACTAACAATAGATTCGTGCTTCATGGATGTTTGCAATTTTTGTTGCTGCTACTACTACTACAAATATATATTAAAGATATGCAATAATTGTGTAACTTCATTTAAAAAACCTATAGGAAATCATATAGCATCAACTATCCTATAACTCTTCAGATGACCTTTCATGTTGGGTTCACAAATGTTGAGGGGGAATTTAAGTGAAAGGCCCTATTCATAAGGATTCAGTAAGAAGAGTCACATAGAGAGAGATAAGAAATCTCTAAAAGAAAGAATGTATTCTACAATAGAGACACAAGAAGTATTGGAAACCTAGCTATAGAAGATTCTTTGTTTTAGATCTTATTGAGAATACATAAATCCAATTTAGACAAGCCTAAGACAATAGCTCAAGAGAATTTCACTCAGACAATAGCTTATAAATATCTTGTATAAATAAATCTAAAAGCTCCATGTTGAATCTTTTAGAAGACACTTATTTCAGCTCAAAATAAACTTGGATCAACACTTTCAATAGTAGTAAATCAAGAAATCTTCAAATTTTTCCATATTATGTCTCATAAGGATATCTACAAGTAAGAGAAGGCACCTAGATCAAGAGAGCTCTTATTGCCAAAGTTATGGACTGTAATATTAAGCATATATACCTATACTAAAACAATGCTTTATTGTAGATTAGTCTAGAAAAGACCTCCAATAACTCTCTATTCAATCTTTACCCTCCCTTGATGTTAGCCTACTAAGAGTAGCTTCCATTCATGAACAAAAAACATGAGATATCTCCCTTTTCCTTCATGTTTTCGATTAGCCAATTCACAAAAATGGCACCATGTTCTCCATAAAGCTACAATAAATTCCATAAGCCTATTCATGCCAAATTTCAACCCAAAAATCCCATCCTAAAGTCTCCAAAAGCATAGATTAAGGCTAGCTAGAACTCTTTTTGTATAAAGTGTCCTATAAACATCTAAACTTAATGATGAACTATATGAACTTGTTGAGTAACATAAAGAATACTAAAATTCCAATAAGTATGTAAGCTACTTGTTAAATATCTATGTCTAACTCAACTCCTCATGCAGACAACCCAACAAGTGTCAATAGGCATATAAATGGACTCCTCATAAAAGTGAACTCTTTCATTGTTTCATCCATTGGACATGACTGTTGAGATGGCAAGCTCAACACATGCGGACATTGATGATGGACCGCATGGCTAGATGGGTCCGCACATCCACACTTAGCATGTTGGTGGTCATTATGACACTCACATGGTCACTGACTTATCACTTATTATATTTAGGTTGTTACACCTACCTACAACTGGCAAAGATATAGCACCAGCCAATTAGTGTAGTCGGTTATGCACTGTTTGACTTAGAAGGCCACTTTCCTTTATGTTGTATTTTATCTATACTTTGTGTACATTGTATAATGTGTGGAAGAAGAAGAACAAATCAACAAGAAAACGTTTTGGCCTCCATCTCTCTTATTGTGTTCTTGAGTGATCTTCCTCTTGTGTATACAGTGTGTGTTTGGCACAACAACTCAAGCAAAGTCCCCCACCATGCGATTCTTGACACGGTATCAGAGCCGCGCCACTGAGAGAGGTTGATTTTGAAGGCTGAAGTGAAGGAGAAGAAGCAAGGTTCGAGCAAGCAAACAACGGGTAAGAAGCTCTCCCATTCTTCCACTCTCTCTCTTGGATAGTGCTTGTGGAGGCACTGGAAGCAGGGTAGAGCAAAAATCTCAGATTACTGTGAGATTTGGTGTGTGAGCAGAGCACTGTATATTCTGCAGGTAGGGCGTTTGAGGCTATTTCAGGCCCCGTTTTAGAGTTGCAAGGTTGCGGACAGTAGTTTCAGGGTATACTGTGATTTCAGCTGTATTGACCAAAAGTGGGTGCACAAGTTACAGATTTCCAATTTGTAATTTTTGAGGTGTTTGCAGGAAGAAAACATAAGGTTTATCTGCAAACAGGTTGCGGATTACATGTATTATTGAGCAATTAGTGAAAAAGATTTCTTGGTGTATTGCTATGCACATGTTGTGAAAGATTGCAGAAGACTAGCTTGCTGTGTTGTATCCTTGTTTGTGATAATGGCAGAGAATAGTGGAAATCCCATTATTGAGAAGCTTGACAAGAACAACTACCCTTCATGGAAGTTCCATGTGACGAACTTCCTCATTGGAAAGGGCCTTTATGAGTTTGTTTCAGGTGAAGAAAAGGAGCCAGAGCTGGGTATCCCTCCAACTGCAGATGAATTAAAAGCATGGAAAGAATGGAATGCGAAAGAAAAAAAGGTGATGTACTGGTTATCTGCAATCTTTGATAATACAATGTTGGGACATATCAGGAATGTAGAAACTTCACATGCAGCTTGGACAATTTTTGAGAATATATTTTCAGTAAATACAAAGGCACGAAAGATTCAACTCAAGCAAGAGTTGAATGCCTTAAAGAAAGGGAAAATGTCTATCAATAAGTATATGTTGAAGGTGAGGAGCATTGCAGATGCTTTAGCAGCGATTGATGTAATGCCTGATGATGATGATTTGGTTTCATAAACTTTGAGTGGCCTTAATAATGAGAAGGCATGGAATTACTTCAGTATATGTATGAAAGCCATTTCCAGATTTTGATGAGCTGATCTCTCTCATGATTACAAAAGAGATCAATATGTAGGGTGATTCGTCTGAAAGAAATGGTGAACATGTCCAAGCATTTTACTCGAGTTCAGGAAGGGGACATGGTAGATTCTCTTTGAGAGGCCATGGTATGGGACATGCTGGCGATAACCAGCAAAACAAGTTCAATCAGTAATTTGGTGAAATGCAGGTTTCAGGAGACCAAGGAAACTTTTGAGGTAGGGGGAGCTCTAAAGGAAAAGGTGGATGGCAGAATAGAGGTTCTGGAAATTCTACTATTGTTTGCCATTATTGTGGCAAAACAGGTCATATCACAACCAATTGTTATGCTAAGAAGGATAATATTCGCAGTGGTATATTGCAGCAAGGAAACTATGCATCGTCTTCACGACATAATGAAGACAAAAATGAGTGTTTGTTTGTTATGCAGCATATGATGAATGCAGTTACAGGAAAGGGGACACATGATGATGTATGGTATGTCGATTCAGGTGCATCTAATCGTATGACTAGTCATGTTGAATGGTTTGGAGAGATGCGGGACTTACAAAATTCAGATTATGTGCAGACGGGAGATGATTAATGCCACCCAATCTCACACATTGGAAAGGTTCCCTTGTCCTTGTATGATGGCCAGATAAAGAGTCTGACGGATTTATTACATGTGCCATCAGTCACACAAAGAATCTAGTGTCTGTTGGCCAAATGGTAGAGCAGGGATTGTAGGTTTGATTCAATGCAAAAGGTTGTTTTGTAGAAGACTTTAATGATAAGTGTAGGTTGGTCGCAAAAGGAAGTAGAGTTGGCCGCATATCCACTTTAGATGTTTGAATTCCTGCAATGGATGTTGCTATGTATGCTAAAGAAAAACGAGTAGTTGCAGATATTGAAATATGGCATAAATGTATTGGACATGCAAATGTGCAAAGGCTGAAATTAATGTAGTCTAGAGGATTGGTTACAGGGTTGCCTTCATTTAGAGTTGCAGAATTCCATAAAGTCTGTGAAGCATGCTAGTTTGGTAAGCATGCAAGACAAACCTTCTTGCATGACAGAGAAGTGAGTAGAAAAATACTTGATGTAGTACATACAGTTGTTTGGGGGCCTACACAGAATGTATCTTTTGGTGGCAGCAAATACTTGATCACATTTATTGATGACTGTTCAAGGAAGTTATGGGTATACTTCATGAAGGAAAAGAGTGATGTGTTTGAGCACTTCAAATCTTTTAAGGCAGTTGTTGAAATAGAAACATGCTTAAAAGTGAAGTGCTTGAGATCAGATGGAGGGGGAGAGTATCTCTCTAATGAGTTTAGTGGCTTCTTGAGGACTCATGGGATAAAGAGGCAATTTACTTGCATGTATATCCCACAACAAAATGGGATTGCAGAAAGAAAAAATAGGCATATTGCAGAAGTCGCACGGGCATTAATGGCTGAAAAGAATATGCCCAAACATTTTTGGTGTGAGGCTATCCATACTACTATCTATATTATGAACAGAACCCCCACAGCTGCAGTTCATGGGATGACTCCAGAAGAATGCTTTACTGGCAAGAAGCCCGATGTATCCCATTTGAATGTATTTGGATGTGTTGTATATGTTCATGTGCCCGATAAGCTACAGAAGAAGCTTGATCCAAAGGCATAAAAAGGTATTTTTATTGGATACTCTTTAGAGCAGAAAGGGTATCGCTGTTATAACCCTATCACAGGTGAGTTCAGAGTGAGCAGGGATGTTATCTTTGATGAGATGGGTAGTTGGTATGCACCTAATGGTGATGTATTAGATGATGATAATGATCAGGACAGCTATGTGCAGAAAGAAAAACAAGAATCACAGAGTCTTAGTGGACCAAAAACATCATCTGGTACTATATCTACAGTAAGCCCTTGGTTTGGGAGACTAAGGAGTAGCCCCACATCTTTAGGTGGATCTATAAGTGTTGCAGGGAAGGACAAAGAAAAGAAGAAAGTGCTGGATGGTAATGATGCATCTACTAGTAATTTGGGATTTGATAGAGATTTTAGTGGTTCAGAGAGTTTGGATGATGAGCTTGGTATTCCTTCAGTTAGGACACCACGTGTACATAGAGCTCATAGTAATGTAAAGGCTCCATTGAGTGATCCGGTGGTATGCAAATCTAGCAGGGTCAAATACCCTGTTAAAAGATTTGGTTTTGAAGTTATGCAGCTCACCATTTTGCTTAACTAGTTGACGATGTTGAGCCCACTTGTTTTGAGGATGCTGTTGGTCATGCTGATTGGGATTCAGCAATGGACAATGAGATGGCTGCATTAGAAGCCAATAAGACTTGGGATTTGGTACCCTTACCTAAGGGTAAGAAAGCTATTGGCTGTAAGTGGGTTTACAAAGTCAAGCATAATGCAAATGGTTCAATTAGTAGGTATAAGGCTAGGCTGGTTGCAAAAGTCTATGCTCAAACATATGGCATAGATTATGAAGAGACATTCACTCCAGTTGCTAGAATGGCAACTGTTAGGTGTGTGATTGCCTTGGTACCAGCCAAAGGTTGGAGCTTGCAGCAAATGGATGTTAAGAATGCCTTCTTGCATGGTGAATTGCAAGAAGAAGTGTATATGGAGCAGCCAACAGGTTATGAGGATTTAGAGCATCCCACATATGTGTGCAGGTTAAAGAAGGCGCTCTATGGGCTGAAGCAAGCACCTAGAGCATGGTCTAACAAGATTGGAGAGTATATTGTCAATATTGGATTTTGTATTTCTAATGCTGATCACTCACTTTATGTGAGAAAGGGAGATGCAGGTTTGGTCATCATAGTCATCTATGTGGATGACTTGATTATTACAGCTGATAGTGACAATGGGATTGCTGAAGTTAAGGACTTCTTGAAGAAAAAGTTTGAGATGAAAGATTTGGGTGAGCTGAGATACTTTCTTAGTATTGAGGTGATCAGATGTGATGATGTTATATGGCTATCCCAAAGGCAGTATGCCTTGTATATGTTATCCAAGTATGGTATAACAACATGTGAGTCTCTTTCAGTACTATTGGAGCAAAATGTGAAGTTGAGTGCCGACTTTGGGGATGAGATAGAAGACCCTACTATGTTAAGGAGGATAGTAGGGAGTTTGATTTACATGACTATCACAAGGACAGACTTGAGCTATATTGTTGGCCTTGTTAGTCAGTTTATGCAGATGCCTAGAAAGCCTCATTTGGATGCAGTTAGACGTATATTGAGATATGTGAAGTCCACTTTACATTATGGACTTTTTTATGAGGCAGGTAAGGACGTACAGGTCTTTGGATACACAGATGCTGATTGGGATGGTAGCATGTTTTCCCTTGGTAGTGCATCAATTACATGGAGCAGCAAAAAGCAACCTACAGTTGCTTTATCGAGTACTATAGAGGCTGAGTATAGAGGTGATGCTATGGCAGCATGTGAGGTGATATGGCTGCAAAAGTTATTAGGTGATTTGGATGTGTAGGGAGATGGTCCAGTTGTCATTCAT
Source organism: Lygodium microphyllum (assembly GCF_053477565.2). Lineage (NCBI taxonomy): Eukaryota > Viridiplantae > Streptophyta > Polypodiopsida > Schizaeales > Lygodiaceae > Lygodium > Lygodium microphyllum. The sequence goes on from NC_141145.1 coordinate 129,147,307, forward strand.
TGTGACAACATGAGCAGCATACAGTTAGCTAGGAATCCAGTGTTCCATGCTAGGACAAAACACATTGAGGTGCACTAACACTTTGTGAGAGAAGGTACTTGCAGGAGAGATTGACTTGGTATATGTCAGCACACAGAATCAGATAGCTGACATTTTCACAAAGGCATTGGGTGCAGAGAAGCTTTGAAAGTTTCGAAGCTTACTTGGAGTTGCAGAGATAGAATTGAGCTTGAGGGGGAGTGTTGAGATGGCAAGCTCAACACGTGCGGACATTGATGATGGACCGCCTGGCTAGATGAGTCTGCACATCTACACTTAGTAGGTTGGTGGTCATTATGATACTCACATGGCCACTGAATTATCACTTATTATATTTAGTTTGTTACACCTACCTACAGTTGGCAAAGATATAATGCCAGTCGATTAGTGTAGTCGGTTATGCATTGTTTGACTTAGAAGGTCACTTTTCTTTATGTTTTATCTTATCTATACTTTTTGTACATTGTATTGTGTGTGAAAGAAGAAGAAAAAATCAGCAAGAAAACATTTTTGCCTCCATCTGTCTTCGTGTTGAGCTTACTTGGTGTGGGAGCTTTCACTCAACCGCAAAGACCCACGGACTGCTTATTGTTTCAAGCGTTCCAAGCTGAGCACTAATGGCTACCTCTCACATAGCCGACGCGCCAACCATATCTACGGGTGTAGTGAGCTTACCTCCATGCCGTTCGAGTTACCTCCTCTCTTGCACACTCCGGTAGCTCCACGATCCAAGTGCAAGCTTCAAGCAAGCTCCATCCTCAAGCTCCACGCTCCAAGCTCCATTGCTGCGAGCAAGACAAGAGAAGAGAAGAGAAGAGAAGAAGAGAGGAGAAGATGGAGAGCTTCTCCTCCTCGGTCCCTCACCCTCACACACTCACTCCCTCACACTCTCACACTCCCTCTCTCAAGCACAAGCTCAAGCAAGGAAGAACAAGAAGAAGAAGAAGAAGAGGAGAGCTACTTTTGGCCACACACAAGAATGAGCTTCTCATTCACTTTTCAACTTTATATACAAAACCCTAAATCCCTTTTGGGCGATCATCCCTTTTTTCCCTTTTTACATGGTCGGCCGTAGCCTAGGCCCTTTTTCCCATTGTACTTCTATCTTCCTAGCTTCCTTTCCACTGCCCATCTACATTTACAAATTGCACGGGTGAGAGCCCGGTGCTCTTTTACAAGATTTCAGGGTGTGCCTTTTTATTTTAAAATGCACATTTCTCCTTTTTCATTTGCCTTGGACTTTTAAGGTTGCCCTTGCGCTTTTGGCCTTTTCTCCTATTCTTTCTTCAATTGGGCTACCTTTTTTCCGCCTTTACCCTGCGTATTTTTTATTTCCTTTTGCTTTTTCGTGTTGGGGTTAACATTACCCCCCTCCTAGATGAGTGCCGGTCCCATGGCACTCACCGTCGTAGGTAGCAGGCTATAGCATGCACCGAAGACGTGGGTGACAAGGACGCCTGTGGTTTACATGGAGGAGTGTTGGTGGTGGTGTGAAAGAAGGTCTTGGGGGCCTGTTGGTGGCCAAGGTGGCTGGTGGAAGGGTTGTTGGAGTTGTTGGTAGGGCAGTTCTGTGTTGGGGATTGCATTGATGGCCAGCACAAGTGTAGGTTTGTTGGGGATTCTGCACATGACGATTCTTTGCGGGCTTGTTGGATGGTAAGGGATAAGCATTCAGAGTTGGGTGTTGCTAAAGAGCAATTGAAATTTCGTTGGAGGCTTCAATACCTGCAATTTGAAAACCTCTCGTGTGGTCTCTCCCTAAGGGGTAGTGCTAGTCTTCTTATCGTGCACAAGACATATTTGATTAGTTTGGGAGACAGGTCGAACTCTAAGCAAGCTGAGAGTATTGTCCTGCACTTGAGGACCCAAACTGTGTATATACTTTGGTGCAGTTATTATGTAAGTGCTCGTGCATACTTAGATATTACGTAGTTAGAAGATCGTGGGCTAGTTTCTCGTAACAATGTGTGGATGAAGCAAAGTTGTCCATGTTGAGAAGAAGTACATGTGAAGGTATATGAGACATCCTTTGCATTGTGACTGCACGACGGAGCATAATTGAATACAGGGACACCGCACTTTTGGTAGCTGGAAGCTATTGGACTTGCTTGATGAGGACGGTGTATGTTTGATGGCCAATCGTGCGGTGCTTACCACCACTGATTGCAATGGTACTAAGGCAGAGTACAAGAGAGAATTGTGCAAGTGGGTCAAGGTGACATGTCTAACCATAGGCGAGACAAGCTCCCTAGGTATGTCCTGCCCTTGATGTGCCCTGAACAATTGTGGCTGATGCTAAAGGGCTAGGGGACTAGGGACGGAGCCAATCGACCAAGGTCACTGGATGTACCTAATTTGAGGACCCCTAGGTGTTGTGTTGTGATGGTGGGTGCTTCTTATCTTTTCGTTCGTTTCTTTTTTGTTTTTCTTTCTTTCTTTTTGTTTCTTTTTCTTGTGCTTTTTTTTTTCTTTCTTTCTTTCTTTCTTTCTTCCGTTCTGTTCTCTTTTTTTTTTTTGGGACTTGCGTGAGTACAACCATTACAATATGTTGAGGCTATCAGCCTTTCAATGGGTTGGAAAATGTCAAGCTTCGAAGGCTCAGGAAATGGATATTACAGTGATGATTGTGCCCTAGCCTCGTTGTTAGAGAAGCAGTTGTTGAGATGGGGAGATACACTTGAGATATTGCAAACCTCCTTGCGACACACGCGATGTTGGTACAATTGAGGTAACGACTGCCGTGAGCCAACTATAGAGCTTGAACCAGAAAGAGAGCGTAGCCCATGAATATGCTTTGGGCCATGCAATGTGGGCGGTCGACAAGGGTGATTTTTGCTTTCGGCAGCGTGGCTTTGCCGCGGCTCTTTGTGGGGTCGATGGTCTTACGGTGATCGGGCATTGAACACTTTCGCACAAAGACCTGTATCATCCTACATCCACTCGTCACTTCATGAAAGTATATGCATGGTATATGCCGCAACTATAATAAACCAGTGCAACGCAAGGAGACATCACTTATATGAATTCTATGGTGTTGACTTAGATATTTATCACCTGCGCTTGATTAGCTTTTTCTTTTGCTAAAGACGTAAAATACATTAAACGTAGATATGAAAAGTTCGCACAATTCGGGAACATGTCAACACTGAACCATTTAAAGGAAAAAAGTCCTGGGCAGGTAGCATTTGATAAGCCTTTATTCAACATGGGGCTACCCCATTTATACGAGGCGGGGCGAGTCTGGGTGGTCGGGTGACTAGGGCTCTACTGGTGCAAGGCTCCCATGGGGTTGGGCAGGGAACATGTCGGCCGGGACATGAATAGTGTAGTCCCGGGCTGCCACCATTTCCAAAATGCCTTTAAATAGTTCATTGAAGTCTTCCCTGTCCCGAGCTGCCCTTTCTGCCCTTGAGCATCTGGTGCCGAGCGTACATTGGGGGTTTGTGCCACTGGTGTTGCCACATTGTGTGCACCTCCTTGAGCGTTCGGTCCCCTGGCCCGCGGATTCTTCGGCCTTCGTCCAAGACGGTGTCGCTTGGGGCCGCATTTCTTGGCATACCTTTTAAGAGTGGGCACGTAGCGCACCGGTGGAGGGGCGTGTGCTGCATGTTCCCTGGGCTGCGGAGAGCATCCTTGCAAGCTAGTTGCCCTTGGTTCTCCATGTTTTCCTCATGGGGGGCCTATAAGACGCGAATCAAGGATTAGGATTTGTTACATGATAAGACCATTCATATGTAAGGGATTATAGTGCAGGTTATCAAGCGCATAGGACGAGAAGGGGAGGGGTGGGGCATGTAGTTTTGTTATAGAGGGATGGCCCCTGTGATGTATATTTAGCCTCCTTCCATTAGCAGATCTTGGTTCACGCCGAGTTACGCCAGCTGGTGGTCATGGATTTATGCAGGGCTCCTCCTCGGAAGGATAGACCGGAAAGGGAAGAAGGTGTATAGAAAGGGACTACACCATGTCTACACCATCATAGTTGTTGGTCAAGGCTTCCTATAGCGGTAATGTGGGTTGCATGCCCTTCACTTGGAGGTGGGTATGGTCACATGGCTTTTAAATGCATGATGAGAGGAGGACTTGAGGAGCTTAGCCTGTCACACCCAACTCTTCTCCTTGTGCTTGACTATCATTGATTGTGTGTGTTGATATTGTTTATACACAGTGACACAAAAATCAGTGTTTATTTATATACATATTTATGAATCCATGTCACGTCACAAGGATAAGAACCAATTGTAGAACTCGGGGTTGTATTGGAGCATGGCACACGCATCCAGCACTCATGGCAGCTTACTTAGTGCCGATAGATATTTTACCACATCGAGCAGCATGGACCCTTGTCCGAGTCTACTAGCAACATGTACCTCCTCCTCAGTGAGAACCTTATCAAACAGAGAGTTTTCTTGGCTAGGTTCAGCCAAGTCTGTACCCCGAATGACAGTTAGCACTCGAAGGGAAGTTGGTGCCATATAGGTTGGGTCTCTTTGGGATCGCCATTTGGCCAATCGCTCCTCAGAGACTGTCATGATCTGAGCCCCTAGTTCGGCCATTACAACGTGGTTCTCACACCAACGCTGTTCAAATTGACTTCGGCTCTCTGTTAGTCGCTTTAGTTGCTCTATCTCTAAAAGATTTGGTTGGCAGAGCACATCATTGAACGTGACAGTTAAGCGCAGTTCGTCGGCTTCCTTGTCAGAGATGAGTCGCATGCACCTGTCATAGTGCTCATTAAGATGTTCTTGCTCTTCCTAGGATAGAGGAAAGGGCAAGTAATCTCCAAGCTGCTCCTTGGGGATTGTGCCCACGTCTGCAAGGACGTAAACTCGTGCGAACACCTTGAGCTTAGCATCCAACTCAGCTAAGCATTCTGCGATACTTCTATGTTTAGCGAGGGCTTGCTCGGTTGCCATCTCATGCAAGGTTCTAGGAGTTTGTCTAGGCTTTAGCATAGCTGGGGGTTCAGGCCTATATGAGGAAGATTGGTCAACGCTAGGATTGCTCATGCTCTTGGGGTTTCCATGTTTCTCTTGAGGCTTCATTATTGCGTCATGGTTCTCCTTGGGTGTGACTGGTGTGAATTCGTCATCCTGTCGTGACAGTGTTGTATCCACTCTTGATTGGTCGATGTGAGTTCTATTGTCAGTGGATTGAGTGTTGAAAGCAACTGTTGATGGCAACAGCTGCTTTGATTTTTTAGAGCACACAAATGTGTCTGAGGTTTCACCGCTATTAGGAGAGACATCAATGGATTCATTGGTGGATGGACTTGATGCTTTATTCCCCATCTCTCCAGCACTCTTAGTCTCAACGTTCTTGGGGTCCACAACCACCTGCAACTGTTGTTGTTTTCGTTGTTTCCTCCTCTTTTTCTTGGTCAGCACAGGTGCATCTAACGTCTCAGGACCCTGGGCTATATCGGCCGTTGATGTGCTTGGTCGGGCCTCAGCATTTCCCTTCTCTAGAGGGTCCTCATGGGACCTAGTCGTGGTGTGTGGAGTAGCCTTTCTAGGTTGCCTGGCTACAACTGTCTCCCTTTTGGGGGAGTCTAGCTCTTTCGCCCGTTCCCCTGTGCTTAACTCCTTCAACCCATGTTTTGGGCATTTTGGAAGTGCTGGAGTTATTAAGGAGGTAGGTCACGACACCTCCTTCATAGGTAAACAACTAAGGACACGTTCCGCAAGGGGCCTTGTCACAGCCAAGGGCTATGACTGCTGTGATCCTTGATTTGCAGTAGTAGCAGCTAGTTCAGTGGACTTGCTACTATTGGTGGATTGCGGTGTCAAGTCCTTAGGTCGATTGGAAGTGGTCATGCCTTTTTTTGCCCTTGAGCATTCACCTGAGTATCAATTGAGCTAGCCATGGTGGATTGCACAGGCATATCCTTAGGTTGAGAGCTAAGGGGGGTGTGGCGTCCCACCTCTTGGACATTTGGAAGCTCTGATGTAGGTAGAGATTGGGATCGAGTAGCCGCACTTGATGAGTGTTGTGCTTTCTGTGTCCGTTTAGGGGAAGAGGGTGTAGGAGACTTGGGACTCCTAAGTGGCTTTGACACTGGTTGGGAGATTTGCTCGTGGATGTTAGATGATTTTGCTATGTGCTTTATTGAGCATTTAGCCTTGCCATGAGCAATGTTGTGCCTATGATGCCTACTATCCTCTTGGGGAATCAAAGGCTCCTTGGGCACTAGTGGCTTTTGCATATCCTCAACGATTACATCTAATGTCTGCTTGTCAAGCACAGTAGGCTGAGGATCTACCCTCCAATTGGTCCCGTTGGGTTTCTTGATTTCGACCATGAGGGGCTCGGTCACTCCACTGTTTTTGACTTGGGACTTGGTTTTTCGTTTAAATCTCCTCCTACGCTTTTTTGCTCTTGATACGTCCTGGCCTTCAGTCGACAAAGGAGGTTTAACAGGGTGTTTTGGTACCCAAATCCAATGGTTGCCTGCATAATACCCTTGAGCACGTAGCAATGCTTTGGATATCCATCCAGCGTTGTGCTGACTCTCCATCGATGCCTTCGTCTATAAGGCTTGGGCTTCTTTTGGGGTCTTCTATGATATTTGTAAGTCCAAAGGCCGTCGGCATTGTCTCCTGACCTTCTTGTTTCCGGCATGGCCTCACTCACTGGTTCTCGTTGTTCGACCTGTGCTTGTATTAACTATTCCAACAAGTCCTTGCTCTCGTCAGCAGGCTTAACTGTTATGTCAGCATCTTGCTTGGCTTTCCCTCGAGGTTCGATGAGGTCACCCTTGCTAAAGGTCGTGACTATCCTCACACCCGGTAGTGTCAGGTGTATCCTCTGTGCTACATAGTCAGCCTCACACTTGGTCACCCTTTTGAAGGGTCTTCCTAGGTGGGTTTCTTTCCCACAGCTAGCACTATTTGGAGGAACATGAAATAGGATAGGCAAGCTTTCCGTTTCAATTGTCGCAAGGATCTTGCACTTCCCCATGAGTGTTTGTGGGCGTCCCCCATAGGCATTGTAGTCCTATTATGTATTCTCCATAGATTAGGGGCATAAATACTTTGGTGATCCTACCACCATTGTCAGTTGAAGCTTTGTGAAAAACCACTTTTTTAAATGGAAAAAAACAAATTTTTTGCATGAATTTTCAAGGGTTTTCTGTCTATATACCCTACTATTATTTCTCTATATATTTGGTTTAAAAAACTAGCAAAAACAACCTTGTTTGATGGTAGAATTTTGAATTTTTTGTATGAAATAGTGATACATTTTCTAAAGCAAGATGATGCAATTCCATTAATCCTACTCTACATCTTTGTTTTTAAAGCCTAACAAAAAATTCTTTTGTTTGACACTAGAAATTTGAAATTTTGATTAAAACCTAAAGCAATGGTGTATTTCTTGAAGCAGAATGATGCAGTTTGAAGGTCTAATTTTGCAATTTTGCATATATGTGAGACAATTATCCGCATCCCTCAAATGTCATCTTGACTAGAGCATGTCTAGAGAGTTAAGAGAGTTATTGGCAAGACAATAGCAGGGGTTATTGCAGAATGATGATGGAGAAGCTAGAGAAATTAGCACATTGGATGGAGCAAAATCTACAACATCTAGAGAGGAGTACTAGGATGTCGATATCTCTGCAGGTACTGCTACTATGTATCATTCCCTTGGTACATCTACAGAATCTCCTCAATTTTCTCTTGAAATGGAAGGTGTAGTGCTTAACTTGGAGGATTAAGAAACTCCTCCCAACCATGTGGCAAAAATGTTGTAGCATCTGGTACTAGGAAGTACGGTGCTACTAGGAAATAGAGTAGCTACTATAAAAAAATCTCAATTTTGATCCTCTACCTCCATTGAAAAAGAAAAAGCCAAAAGCCATGAATCCCAACCCACCAATAAATCCTAAGGTTAGAGCTTCTAAGTTCTTTGGGAAGAAGAAAGAGGATCTAGACTACCATGTCACATAGTTCTAGACAAGGTGGGTGGCTAGTGGTTTCAACAACATGTTTGGGGACTAGGTCAAAGCTGCAGTAGTAGTTTGCAAACCTTCATATGTAAGGCCATGGATTGGTACATCACTTATTATGCTAGATAGTTTACCACATATGATGGACTTAAAATTTATTTTCTAAGTAGATTTAGAAAACATAAGATAGCTATGGATGTGTTAAAGAAGTTCAAGAAAATCAAGTAGAAGACAATGCTAGTGTAGGACTATGCACAAAAATTCAAGAACCTATCAAATAGGTTGAATGTAGATGTGATAGACCTTTGATAGATCTATAATGCTCATACTTTATAAAAGGATTGGATAGAACTATTTACTGGGGTAACTCCCAATGTTGAAAGGCAAGGAAACAACACAATAGATGTGCTGGTTGAAGTAGCACAATAGGTGGAGAAAAGACTTGACAAAATCAAGTCTAAGAAGAAGAGTAGTAAAGATTACTTAGTTTTTGATTTTGATGATTTTGATTTAGATGACAACATTGATGAGAAGGATTTCTCATCAAGTTTTGAGTCAAATCAAATCAAGCAACTCCGATGATGATAGGAGTAGACAAAGGCAAAAGTAGTTTAAGAAGAAATCCATGAAGGATAATAGTTCTTTTGAAGATAAGAAGAAAGGAAAAGAAAAAGAGGATTAGATGGCTTTGGAAAAAAGGTTATAAAAGAGAATAAAGAAATAGTTGTTAAACATGGGAGTTATTAATACTCCCAAGAATGTGAAGTCATGCAACATATGCTAGAAGATAGGCCATGAGGCAAGAGAATGCTGGTATAGCCCAATGGTGTAGAATGCAAGAGCTCAATTAGCACCACCAATAGCGCCAATAAATAAAATAGCACCTAAGATGGCACAACAACATGGATTTATAAGTTTTGGCAAGAAGGGTCAACCACCTAAGCAATGGGGCAATGACCAGGCAAGGTAGTGGATATATTGCTCAACAAAGGTAACAAGGGCCTTGCTACTACTTTGGTAGGAATGAACATATGTGAGGACCCAACTATGAGCTATGGGTATGCCATAAGCGGTTGAAAAGGGAATGCAGACCAAAGATCAATGAAATGCAACCGGCATGACTATCCTGTGGAAAACAACCACCAACACCTACAACAATGCTCTTAGTCAAAATACTTGTAGAGATCGCACAGGGCTAGGTAGTAGGCAAACAATTAGAGTAGCAAATTAAAGAAGTTATTCAGAAAGGTGTGCTAAGTAAGGGTATTTTAAATGTAAGGCAACATGGGTTAGAGCTTTAGGTCAACTGTGATTGTTCAAACTGTATAATTATGGAAGATTGTTTGAAAGAGATAGTGGTCTTAGCCATAACTGGGGCTAAAGCCTAGCATAAGATAAATTGGAATGATTAGGAGAAGGCAAGGGAAGTAGCCTCTAAAGAAATTTAGAAGTTGCACAAGAAAAAGTAGTCAAAACAACTCAATTCCACATATTTGTTATATGAAGTGCAAGGGAGTTAACTACAACATGTAGAAAAGCAAGAGGATTTTTCACTCATAGGGTTACAAGTTTGTGGCCAACAACAAAGTCTCGACCTTTATGAACAATCCCAAGGTTCACATGAGTTATTTGCTACATTAGCTCGATCTTTGTTACAGCTCACTTTAGAATAGATTTGTGACTTTATTCCAAGATTCAAGGAAAAACTCTTAGTAAAGATTATGTTGAATCAAGGAAAAGTTTGGAAACACTATGTTGCCAATAGCAAGGAGATTTCTGAATGCAAACTGTCATCCCCACACAATTTGAAGTGGTGGATTACAAAGTAGCAACCATACAAGTGGAATACTTGGGCATTAAATTTGATGATGCTTTACAATATGGAGGTTCGGGAGTAAACATTATACCTGAAGAGTTGTATCTTGCACGCAAATTATAGGGACTTCTACCACCACTGTTTCAAGTCAAGATGCTGACCAACAGAGGCTTTAGCCTCTAGGGATCCTAAAGAATCACTCAGTCGAGTTGTAAGGCTGAAATTTGGGGCAAGTTTTTTTGTCCTCTACATGGAAGGTTTGGAAGAATCATAGCACATGCTATTGGGAAGGGCTTTGTAATATCCCCGCTCATGATGCATAGGAACCAATCCCCCCTTTAAAATTAATTGAATCCCCCCTTGTCATCATCGATGATAGGTGGTGGGGGGGGGGGAAGGGACGGAAGGCAAAAGATGGCACCATTAGCAACGTGGCGAAGGGGAAGAGGATGATGTTGGCATAGTCAACAAACCTAGAGTACTAGAGGACGATGATAGTGTTGCAGATGATGATGATGAGTGTGATTAAGGAGTCGACGATCATCATGAGACTCACGATGAAATTGATGGGGGGAGGGGCACACGTGTGCCACCTCACTCCCCCCCACTATCTATTTCCCCCCCCATAATAAACCTCCCTCCCCCTTATAAAACCCTCCCCCTCATCCTTAGGCGAGAGGTACCACCCCTTGCCCCCCTTTTGGTACCATGGGATAGAGAGAGAGACCTCCCCCTTTTGCTGCTGACGGAAAGAGAGAGGGAGAGAGAGAGGAGAAGAAGAGTAGAAGGAGGAGAAGAAGAAGAGGGAGAGAGAGAGAGAGAGGAGAAGAAGAAGAAGAAGAAGGAGGAGGAGGAGGAGGAGGAGGAGGAGGAGGAGGAGGAGGAGGAGGAGGAGGAGGAGGAGGAGGAGGAGGAGGAGGAGGAGGAGGAGGAGGAGGAGGAGGAGGAGGAGGAGGAGGAGGAGGAGGAGAGGAGGAGGAGGGAGAGAGAGAGAGGAGAAGAGGAGGAGGAGGAGGAGAGAGAGAGAGAGAGAGAGAGAGAGAGAGAGAGAGAGAGAGAGAGAGAGAGAGGTTCTTTGAAGGAACCCATTTCTCTTCCCCTCCGTAGAGGGGGTCCACAAGCATTCCTTTCTCTCTCGTTGGCCTTGGACCCATACCCCGTTTCCACATGATTATCCTTCAACCCCAAGCTCATCTCACTCCCCAACTAGCCCTCACTAATCGAGTACAAGATGCGGAAGTCTTGTGCGATGCATGTCTAGAAGAGAAGATATCGGGAGACTGGAATAGATACAAACAACTCTAGGCCTCAAAGGAAAATGAAGAGCTCAAGGGTTAGGAAATCCTAAGTCAAAGGAAAGAACGATGCTTTTGTACTCGTTAGGAAGAAGTTTTAGATCAATCAAAGTAAGGGATTATTAGAACTCATGTCTTGAGTAATGTTGAAAGCTCAACATATGTCCTAGTAGCTGAATGGAGGAAGTGTTAAGTAAATTTTGCATGGAATCACTTAGATCCCAAGGGGGAGAGCAAATACACAATGGAAAGGTTATCACGACTAATCGTGCAATGTTTGGAAAAGGATACCATTATTTTTGTTGATTGATTAAATGTCCCAAATGCTTTTGCATTAAACTGATTGTGGGATGTGAATTGGATGATTATTCCCAGTGCTCGTGTTTGATGGTAAATGCATGGTAGGGGTATGTGATGACAAGTTGCCATGGGAATAAATGAATGTTTTTCTTAAAAGATGATATTAGGATGATTGTCTTGATTGTGCTTGGTTCTTAATTTGATTAATTAAGGAATGATATTTTGTGCAAGTAGATCATCTCCAAGGTCATGCTGTGTTTCAACCTGAGAGGGCATTGCTCGATTCACAGGCCGAAGGTCGAGTGGTGAAAAGGCCAACCACGGAAATTGTGTCTGTTCCTAGATCACTTGGGATCAGTGGAGCTCTGGACACCCCTTGTGGAGTCCAAGACGGAGTTGTAGACTATCGTGAGCCCAACGTCTGAGGCATTGGAAGATCCTATTCTAGATAATGGATGGAAATTGTGATGCCATGTGATTTGGACTAGTTACTTCTGCAGGGCATAAGGGGTACTTCTATTGGATAGAAGGGAATATATCATTTCTCTTGTATGGGCAAGAGACAAAGATTAACTGGAAAATAAGTTAACAAACTTTCTTGTCAAAAGGATTGCTTGCTCTGTATTCGTGTTTGTGTTGTAGATTATGCAAACAAACCCTATTCGCTAAGAGGCTTAATTAAGGAAGCTAATTTTAAATGTCACCATAAATGTGATAGGACCTAATTAGAAAACTAAATCTATCAAAGGAAGTGGGTGGGCGGAACTCCCGATGGGCTTGTCCTATGATAGGGTGATCCCAAAGAACTGGGAGGCTTCTCACAAGGTTTTACCATCATTTGACCTTTAGGTATTGTTAGGTTAGAACTCGATTTCATGCCATTTTAGGGGACCAAAATGGGACTATGCCCTACGGGCAAAGAGTTTAAGTGGCGCATCCCTCTCATTTCCCATTCTCTTTGAACCAAGTGTGGCATGGGTCTGGATTGGGTATTTGTGCGTAAAGTAGAATGTCCAAGACTCGATGCTAGAATGTTGTTAGGAGACCTTGACCAATAGAAGCCCAGATTTCAAGTCGATCCTAGTGGGTTCAATCGCAAACATTCTGTCGCAAGGCAGACTCTGGAAACCTTAGGTGACAAACCCCGTAACATTCCATGGGAGTGCCAGGCAGTGACACTTAGATTCGTTTCTCGATGGACCGCTAAAATGCACTTGGATAGTCAATAGATGGTCACATTACAATTGGTATCAAAGCAAAACTTTGTAGTCATATGCGATTGTTTAATGTATGGCTCGTAGACATATCCTAAATAGAATAACCTAAGCGGTATGGTTTGACTGTCAGGAACCTTCTACACGCACGAATGCTGACATGCAAGATAAGAAATTCCTTCTCAAGTAAATTAAGGCATCCGAGTTTGACAAGGAAGGAATAGATGTCGTAGCAAAGCCGGAGATATGGATTGAGTCGATGGATGATTATTTCTCTGCTTCAGGAACCACATTCTCCAATCAAGCAATGATAGCCAAACTTAAGTTAGTTGGCCATGCTCGGATATGGTGGAAGTAATGGTGCAAAGATTAAGGTGTTTCTAAAGCTGCTCTCACTTGGGCTCAGCTAAAAGATGCTATGTGCGGATGATACCTTTTGCCAACCTACCAAACTTTGAGAATGAATGAATTCTTCAAGCTCAAGCAACTAGAATTAACCTTGGAAGCCTATTACTTGAAGTTTGTAACCCTACTAAAATATGCACCGCCTATGGATATTGCACAGCAAGTATCTAAGTTTTGCCATGGCCTAAACACTCCTCTGAACTACCGCCTTAAGGCAATGAGTCCAATAGACTTGCAAGATGCATTACTTCGAGCAAAGTCAATCATCCTAGAACTTAATTTGGGAACTTGTGACAAAGATGATTCCCAAGATCAGGGCAAGAGATGCCACACATACGAAGAGATAGGGCACATCCATAAGAGATATCCCTACCGTCAATGATTTCATTGCAATGAGCTAGGACATGTCCAAGCAGATTGCCCTTACTTAAACCCAAAAGATATTGAGCCTCCAAGAAAATTAAGGTACACAAGTGCAGTCTTTGGATATATAGAGGAATCAGACGAAGACGAGGACCTAGAACCCACTATACCTCTTCAGGATGATTAGAAATCCTAGAAATTTTATTGACATGTAGTACAACTTGTATTGGGCTAAACCTTACTCTTGTAACTACAGTTAACCCAAGTAATATGAGTTACATCAATTTTGGGGCCTAAAACTTGCAAATGATTAGAGATACTCTAGCAAGGAATGACAGTTATAACTTGCAATGAAATTTCCTTAAGTGTTCTTCTCGACTAATATAGATTGGGTCTTGCCAGAATGTCAAAGTTTAGGAGTACTCTTTTATATTACAAGCAAAGATGATTGACCATGGACCTCAGTCCAGATATAAAAAGATGACAATTTGGAAACAAAGTTTCTGCGATAAAGGACCACTTCAGTTTGCTGAAAGGATCCTAGGACAATTTGGTTTAAAGAAGAAAATCTTGCCAAGGACAACCAGGAATCTTGTGACTCCAAGTGATAAAGCTTCGTGCTGTTTCTATTGCGGGGAGTTAGGTCATTTCAAAAGGGAATGTCCAAAGAACCCTAAACATTGATGCTCCGAGTGCCACAACATTGGGCATAACCATGTCAATTGTCCCAACAAAATCAAAGAGAACTTGAACTTACAAGGTATGAAATTATACAAGCTCTAGTGGTCCAAAATACACACGGTACTTAGGAAAAACCTATAAGATATCCATGAAATGTAGCTACAATAAACTCCTCTGTTGTAATCCAAACTCGGATAGATCTAATACAATAAGTTGTTTCAAAAGACCGCATAATTATGAGTGATTAGAGTAGCACATCGGACGCATGGTGGGTCCTAACCCACAGGCATTGAGCCTCATTAATGCTTGTCTTCCCCAGTTCTTCCAAGATGAGGACATCTTGAGTTCTCTAAGGGGGAGAGGATGTAACATCCCCGCTTGCGATGTGTAGGAACCAACCTCTGTTGAGATATCGAGCTCCACTCGTGATATGCCAGGGTGACCGTTGTGCATTTATGTCACCGACTTGTCAGTTGCAGATGCGGTTGGTATACCGCCCATGAATAATAGCTACATGATAGCTATCCTTATCTACTCTAGTTCGTGGCTCGGTTAGTATGCCACCTTAGTTAGTTGAGTTTGGTTTGAGACCCATATATAGGGTTCTTCTATTTCTTTGTATGAGAGTTCTTTTGGCTTTCACAACTAAGAAGAGGAAAACTGTTTTCAGCCTCCACCCTTGTGTGTATTCCCCCATTGTGCAAGCAAGAAAGCTACAAGTGAGACTCATTCCTTCTCTCCCACAATCTTGACATGGTATCAGAGCCTTGTTCGTGGTAAGGAGCTCAAGAAAGCAAGCCAAGCTCGCGGTGTTCTGGTAAGAGGAGCAGTGTTGCTTTCATTTTCTGTTTGGGAGCAGATCTCTGCAGGTAGCACAGCCGGAAATTGCAAGAGTGCATTGTCTCAGGTTGAGACGCCCTTCGCGGTGAAGTAAGGTTGAGACCCTGTTTTTTTGATTTGAGGCCATTTTGGGGCCTGTTTTGGAGGCGGAAGTTTTCTGCACGCACTCAGGAAAAGGCCCAGTTTTATGCTGTGCAACCACTGTTCTACAGGTCGGTGAAAAGTTACCACAGAAATTGCATTGTATGCTTATGTGCAGAGTCATTGGGAGTTACAAAATCATCCTTGGTTCCTGTTTATGAAAAATTGTCACTAGGAAGTGACTGTGTGGTCAAATACCACTTTCGCCAGTTTTGCAGATTTGCCCTTGTGAGGGTGAAATTGTGTTTTTTGCAGTGACAGAATTTTTTGCAGTGTTCTGTAGTGGCGCCTAATTCTCTTTCACAGATTGTAACTGAAAAGCTTGACAAGAACAACTTCCAAGCATGGAAGTTTAGAATGACGAATTTCCTTATGGGAAAAGGATATTGGGAATTTGTTGCAGG
This sequence comes from Lygodium microphyllum, assembly GCF_053477565.2. Lineage (NCBI taxonomy): Eukaryota > Viridiplantae > Streptophyta > Polypodiopsida > Schizaeales > Lygodiaceae > Lygodium > Lygodium microphyllum. The sequence goes on from NC_141145.1 coordinate 129,162,750, forward strand.
AAATGAAGAAGAACCAGTTCTTCCTGATGTTCCCAATCAACAGCAAATGCAGGCATTCAAAGCATGGCATGAGAGAGTCAGGAAAGTTATGTACTGGCTGTCTATCAGCATTTCAGACTCTATGATTGTGCATATTCAGGATGCAAGTACGCCAAAGGAGGCATGGGATACTCTGTCAAAGATGTATAGCACAAATACGCAAGCCAGGAAAATGCAGCTTAAGCAAGAGTTGCACAATGTGCAAAGAGAAAATATGAGCATCAATGAGTACCGCATGAAGGTGAAGAAGATTGCAGATGCACTTGCTTCCATTGGGTCGCCAGTGGAAGATGATGATTTAGTTTTTGTGACCTTGAATGGTCTAGGAAAGGATTATGCACAGTTTCGGACATCCATTTCAGTTCGTGAAAGATTTCCTGATTTTGAGGAGTTGATTGCTCTTCTAATTTCTGAGGAGCAGAGAAATGGTGGTGCATCTTCTTCAGGAGGAACTTCAAAAGAAACTGTCTTCTACTCAAATGCTGGAAGAGGTAGAGGTAGAGGTAGAGGAGGCCGATTTGGAGGCCATGGTAGAAATCAGAATATGCAGCAAACTCAAGAAAACCAGTCCTATGGAGGAGGACGTGGTAACTCTAGAGGCAGGGGGAGCCAAAGAGGTCGTGGTGGATGGCAAAGAGGTCAAAATGCAAACAGTAATGTTGAATGCTACTACTGTGGTAAAATGGGTCATATGGCTAAAGACTGCTATAAAAAGCAGAATGACATCATGAATGGAAAACTGCAACAAGGGAATTATGCATCTTCTAGTAGACAGGGTGATGACAGAAATGAGCATTTGTTCATGGTGCAGCACATGAACAATTCTATGACAAGTGCAGAAGAAAGCAATGATGTATGGTATGTTGACTCAGGTGCATCAAACCACATGACAGGTCATGCAGAATGGATGGAGGATGCAAGGAAAATGGAAAAACCAGGATTTATGGAGACTGGTGATGATATTGCACATCCTATTGTGCAGATTGGAAAAATTCCCTTGTATATGCAGGATGGGAAAAAGAAATACCTGTCCGATGTATTTCATGTCTCGAATATCACCAAGAATCTGGTTTCTGTTGGTCAAATGGTTGAGCAGGGCTTGCAGGTCAGATTTAATCCTCATGGATGCTTTGTTGAGGATATGAAAAATAAAGGTCGCTTGATAGCAAAAGGAAAGAAGAAGGGCAGAATGTTTACATTGGATGCAGACATGCCTGAATTGAGTGCAGCAATGTTTGCACATGGGATCGGTGTAGTTACAGATATTGATATCTGGCATAAACGCATTGGTCATGTTAATGTACAGCGACTTAAATCAATGCAGGCCCAAAATATTGTTGTAGGATTGCCTAAATTCAAGGTTGCAGAAATGCATAAGGTATGTGAAGCCTGTCAGTTTGGAAAACAGGCAAGGAAACCATTTCCTAGACATGTTCAAGAGAGTAAGAAGCCATTGGAATTAATCCACTCTGATGTGTGGACTACTAAAGCTGCATCTCTTGGAGGCTGTCATTATTTTGTCACTTTTATCGATGACTATAGCAAAAAAGTTTGGGTGTTTTTTATGAAAAAGAAAAGTGAAGTTTTTGGGCATTTCAAAACTCTTAAAGCTATGGTTGAAAAAGAAACAGGTCTGCAGATAAAATGCCTAAGGTCAGATGGAGGGGGAGAGTACCTCTCAAATGAGTTTGCAAGGTTCCTGCAGGAGCATGGCATAAAGCAGCAATATTCATGCAGTCATACCCCACAACAAAATGGAATTGCAGAAAGAAAAAACATGCATATTGGAGAGGTATCTCGTGCCATGCTCAATGAAAAAGACCTACCAAATTTTTATTGGGCTGAAGCAATTGCTACAACAGTCTATATAATGAACAGGACTCCCACTGCAGCAATACATGGGATGACTCCAGAGGAGAGGTATACTGGTAGGAAACCAGATATTTCTCATTTGAAAATTTTTGGTTGCATTGCCTATGTACATGTGCCAGATGAGTTGAGATCCAAGTTGGATCCCAAAGCTGATAAGTGCATCTTTATTGGTTACTCTCTGCAGCAAAAAGGGTATAGATGCTATAACCCTTCTACTCATAAGTTTACAGTGAGCAGAGATGTTGTTTTTGATGAGATGAGTAGCTGGTATAAACCAGTAAATGTGATTGATGATGTAGATGCACAAAATGGTAATGCTACACAGAATTCACAGCAGCAGTCACAAAATATTAGTGGACCTGGAGCGTCCTCTAGCAGTGGTTCACATTCTTTACCATGGACAGGCAGATTGAGATTAGGAGAATCTTCTCAAAGCAATGCAGATAGTGGTATGCAGGTATCACGAAAAGGAAAAGAGAAGGTTGATCAGCCCATGTTTGATGTGAATGCAGGTCACTCTTATGTGGATGGTGAATCCAGTGGCTCATAACAGAGCATTGATGATGAGTTGGGTATCCCCTCTATTGTTACACCTGGATTAAGGAAAAACAGGGATCTTTTGAGAGCACCTGGAAGTGAGCCCACTCTGCGTAGGTCTATCAGAGCTAGGTATCCTGTGGATAGGCTGAAATATGATGGATTTACAGCCATTCACTATGCATATATGGTCAAAGTGATACAGGAACCAGAACCCACTTCTTTTGAGCAAGCCATGGGAAAAGAAAAATGGGAGAAAGCCATGGATGAAAAAATGGATGCCTTGGAAGCAAATGCTACATGGGAATTGGTACCTTTGCCTAAAGGTAAGAATGCAATTGTCTGTAAGTGGGTTTATAAGGTGAAGCACAATGCAGATGGTTCTGTGAACAGATACAAGGCAAGATTAGTAGTCAAGGGGTATGCACAAACATATGGCATTGACTATGAAGAAACATTCAGTCCAGTTGCAAGGATGGCAACCGTAAGAGCAGTCATTGCTATGGCTGCATCAAAGGGATGGTCTTTACATCAGATGGATGTAAAGAATGCCTTCTTGCATGGTGATTTGCAAGAAGAGGTCTATATGGAGCAGCCACCAGGTTATGTGCATGATGTTCATCCTGAGTTTGTTTGCAGGTTGAAGAAAGCATTGTATGGCTTGAAGCAAGCACCTAGAGCATGGTCTGACAAGATAGGATAGTATCTTGTCACTATTGGATTTCAGATTTCCAAGGCAGATTTCTCACTTTATGTGAGAAAAACAGAGAAAGGTATTATGCTACTTGTCATTTATGTTGATGATTTGATTATGACAGGTGACAGTGATGAAGATATCCTTCATGTGAAAATGCTATTGAAGCAGAAGTTTGAGATGAAGGATTTGGGAGAGTTGTGTTATTTCTTGGGCATTGAGGTGATTAGATCACCAAGTGGGATACAGTTCTTGCAGAGACAGTATGGATTGGACATGCTGTCCAAATATGGGATGACAGGCTGTAAGCCTATTTCAGTTCCTTTGGAGCAGAATATGAAGCTGAGCAGAGATGCAAGTGAGCTTCTGGAAGACCCTACTATGTACAGACGCATAGTAGGAAGTTTGATTTATATGACTATTACCAGGCCAGATTTGAGCTATGCTATTGAATTGGTAAGTTAGTTTATGCAGGCTCCAAGGAAACCGCATTTGGATGCGGCTAGACGCATACTCAGGTATGTGAAGTCCACATTGCAGTATGGACTATTTTATGAGACTGGGGTTCAGATACAGTTGCATGGATACACTGATGCTGATTGGGCTGGTAGCATTTCTGATAGACGTTCTACCAGTGGATATGTGTTCTCTTTTGGGAGTGCTGCAGTCACTTGGAGCAGCAAGAAACAGCCTACAGTTGCCTTGTCGAGCACAGAGGCTGAGTACAGGGGCGCAGCAATGGCTGCATGTGAGATAGCTTGGTTGCATAAGCTACTTTATGATATGCATCAGCCTACAGATAGGCCAGTTGTCATTTATTGTGACAACATGAGTAATATACACTTGGCAAATAACCCAGTCTATCATGCTAGAACAAAGCACATTGAGGTGCATTATCACTATGTGCGAGAGAGGGTTTTACTAGGTCTTATTGATCTAGTTTATGTCAGCACAGAGGATCAGGTAGCTGACATATTTACGAAGGCATTGGGCGCAGAGAAGCTGCGCAAGTTCAGAGACCTGCTTGGTGTACAGGAATTGGGATTGAGCTCGAGGGGGACTGTTGAGATATCGAGCTCCACTCGTGATATGCCAGGGTGACCGTTGTGCATTTATGTCACCGACTTGTCAGTTGCAGATGCGGTTGGTACACCGCCCATGAATAATAGCTACATGATAGCTATCCTTATCTACTCTAGTTCGTGGCTCGGTTAGTATGCCACCTTAGTTAGTTGAGTTTGGTTTGAGACCCATATATAGGGTTCTTCTATTTCTTTGTATGAGAGTTCTTTTGGCTTTCACAACTAAGAAGAGGAAAACTGTTTTCAGCCTCCACCCTTGTGTGTATTCCCCCATTGTACAAGCAAGAAAGCTACAAGTGAGACTCATTCTTTCTCTCCCACAATCTTGACAACCCCCCCTTGAAAATTAATTGAAATCCCCCCTGTCATTGCTGACGGCAGGTGGGGAGGGGGGAGGGACGAAAGTTAAAAGATGGCGCCGTCAGCAATGTGGCGAAGGGGAGAGGATGACATTGGCATAGTCAATGAAGTTGGAGTTGCAGATTATGATGACGAGCGTGATCAAGGAGTCAACGATCATCACAAGGCTCATGGTGAAATTGATGGGGGGAGGGGCACGCGTGTGCCACCTCACTCCCCCCCACTATCCATTTCCCCCCCATGATAAATCTCCCTCCCCCTTATAAAACCCTCCCCCCCCTTAGGTGAGAGGTACCATCCCTTGCCCCCCTTTTGCTACCGTGGGATAGAGAGAGAGAGAGAGAGAGAGGAGGAGGAGGAGAAGAGGAGGAGGAGGAGGAGGAGGAGGAGGAGGAGGAGGAGGAGGAGGAGGAGGAGGAGGAGAGAGAGAGAGAGAGAGAGAGAGAGAGAGAGAGAGAGAGACTCTTTGAAGAACCCATTTCTCTTCCCCTCCATAGAGGGTGTCCACATGCATTCCTTCTCTCCCATTGGTTGCAGACCCATTCCCCATTTCCGCATGATTATCCTTCGACCACAAGCTCATCTCACTCCCCAACTAGTTCTTGCTAATCGAGTACAAGACATGGAAGTCCTATGCAAAGCACATCTAGAAGAGAAGAGATCAGGGATGGCACCCAATGGAAATTGTCGCACCTAGATGGAAATCCCTAAACAAGCAATGAAGCCTCGAGCGAGGGCATCACTGCCAATCCGCATGCGATACCAGTCATAAGTAATGTATTTCCAAATTAATAGATACTTGCTTTGATTTCCTACGTGAGGAGCATTAGACTCGTATTATGCCATGCGAGAATAGGACAATGAAAATGATAAACTACATCACAAGTATTCGAAGGATTGAAATCCCCAAATGCATGTATCAAGAGAAGTTAATTGTAGCTAGACCCTATGTGATGAATTCATAAATAACATTTAAGGCTTCAAGCATGTCCTTGCAATAGTAGGTGTGTTTTCCTAGCTTTGAAGGTATACGTTGAAACTTGCATGTCGGAAGGACTCCATGGCAAACAACATAGTCTAGAAAAGAATCGTTATCGAAGCTTTAGACCATTGTCCAAGCTCTCGTTAATATCTTATGTTAGATAGAATGGGAGTCTTAATGTTGTGTGTAGTTAACACAAACAGTGATCAGAGGGGCTAAAACTGAGATGCATTGAGATCTGTCTGATAGCTACGATGTTATCAATCTGGAATAGATACAAAAAACTCTAGGCCTCAAAGGCAAATGAAGAGCTCAAGGGTTAGAAAACCCTAAGTCAAAGGAAAGATCGATGCTTTTGTACTCATTAGGAAGAAGGTTCGGATCAATCAAAGTAAAGGATTATGAGAACTCATGTCTTGAGCAATGTTGAAAGTTTGACATATGTCCTAGCCAAATGGAGGAAGTGTTCAATAAATTTTGCATGGAATCACTTAGATCCCAAGGGGGATAGCAAATACGCAATGGAAAGGTTATCGCGACTCTTCCTGCAATGTTTGGAAAAGGATACCATTGTTTTTGTTGATTGATCAAATAACAATCTAAATTCTTTTGCATTAAACTAATTGTGGGATGTGAATTGGATGCTTGAGTTTGATGGTAAATGCATGGTAGGGGTCTATGATGACAAGTTGCCATGGGAATAAATGAATGTTTTTCTTGGAAGATGATATTAAGATGATTGCCTTGATTGTGCTTGGTTCTTAATTTGATTAATCAAGGAAGGATATTTTGCATGGGTGGATCATCTCCAAGGTCATGCCGTATTTCAACCCGAGAGGGCACTGCTTGATTCATGGGCCAAAGGTCGAGTGGTGAAAAGGCCAACCACGAAAATAGTGTCTCACTCCTAGATCGCTTGGGGTTAGTGGAGCTCTGGACACCCCTTGCCAAGTCTAGAACAGAGTTGTAGGCTGCCATGAGCCCAACGTCTGAGGTGTTGGAAGATCCTATTCTAGATAATCGATAGAAATTGTGATGCCATGTGATTTGGACCAATTACTTCTGCAGAACAGAAGGGGTACTTCTATTGGACAGAAGGGAATATATAATTTCTCATGTATGGGTAGGAGACAAAGATTAACTGGAAAATAAGTTAACTTGTTTATCAAAAGGATTGCTTGCTCTGTATTCGTGTTTGTGCTGTAAATTATGCAAATGAACCCTATTCCCTAAGAGGCTTAATTAAGAAAGCTGATTTTAAATGTCACCATAAATGTGATAGGACCTAATTAGAAAACTAAAGCTATCAAGGGAAGCGGGTGGGCGGAACTCCCGAGGGGTTTGTCCTATGATAGGGTGATCCCAGAGAACTAGGAGGCTTCTCACAAGGTTTTACCATCATTTGACCTTTAGGTATTGTTAGGTTAGAACCCAATTTCATGTCGTTTTAGGGGACCAGAATGGGACTATGCCCTATGGGTAGAGAGGTTGAGCGGCACATCCCTCTCATTTCCCATTCTCCTTGAACCAAGTGCGGCATGGGTCTACTTTGGATTGGGTATCTCTGCATAAAGTAGGATTTTCAAGACCCGATGCTAGAATGCTATCAGCAGACCTTGACCACTAGAAGCCTAGATTTCAACTTGATCCTAGTGGGTTCGACCTCGAACATTCCATTGCGAGGTTGGGACTCGAGAAACCTTAGGCGACAAACCACGAAACATTCCGTTGCGAGGTTGGGACTCGAGAAACCCAAGTCGACAAACCACGAAACATTTCATGGGAGTGCCCAAGTGGCGACGCTTAGATTCATTTCTTGATGGACCGCTAAAACATGATTGGATAGCCGATAGGCGGGGATGTTACAGCCTTGGTTTAAACTATCCAAATTGAAGTAGGACTGGGATGCAAATATGATAATTATTCTCCATGGTAGTAAAAAGGTAAAGTGATCTAGAGTCAATCAAGTAGTATCAAAACTTAAATACAGTCCATTGGTTACTTAGATAACAAATGCTGCACCCAACATTAAAGATGATGAAGAAGAAGTCTTTTTATAGGCTTATCCTACCATTGTACTGATTTTTTAGGTGGAACTTGAAAAACGTCTATCTAAATATAATGTGTTTGTAGCAACATCACTACAAGAAGCAAGTTCATTGCTATAGGTAGAAGGGTTATTGCTACATGTAGCATGTCCACTATTGCAAGAAAACAAGGACTTGACGCAAGGAAACAATGATATGATACAACAAGATACTAAATGGAATGGAGAGAGCAATGATTATCCTATGGGAAATAAAGAGACTGATATGGAGACTCTAAAAGAGTAGGAAAATGATTTATTAGAGATAGAGAAGGCTTTGGATAGAGCTAATAAGCAAGCTATCATTGATGCTGAGTCAAAATATGAGCATATTATGAGTAAGTTAGCCAAAGTGCTTGAAGATGATGCTCAAGAAGTGTATTCGGATGCTGAGTTAAGCTTTAAACCAATTAAGAAGAGTATTTTTATCGAGGAAGACGTTAAGTAGCAATTGATTCAATTATGCGAAAAATTCCATGACATTTTTGCTTGGGAGCACATTGACATGAAGGGGTTTGATCCAAGGGTGTGTTAGCATAGGATTAATTTGAAGGTAGATGCTAAACCTATAATGCAAAAAGGGTGCTTTATGAATCCAAACTATGCTAAATAGGTGAAGGAAGAGATTGAAAAACTACTTAGGGTTGGCTTTATCAAGCCCATTACTGAGGTGACTTGGCTCTCAACTATTGTAGTAGTGCCCAAAAAGAATGGCAAGATATAGTTCTATGTTGATTAAAGAAAATTGAATGCAACAACAATAATTGATCCATTCCCTCTTCCCTTTATAGACTCTTTAGATGATGTGGTGGGTCATGAGATCTATAATTTTCTAGATGGTTTCTCATTATATAATTAGATTTGAATGCATCCACATGATATGGATAATACTACTTTTATTATGGAATGGGGAGCATTTGTGAGTACTGTTATGAATTTTGTATTAAAGAATGGACCATCATAGCTTTGAGGTGTAGCACATAAAACCTTTGATCCATACCTCACTACTTTCATGAGACTTTTTATCCATGGTTTTTGTGTGTTTAGTAAGAAGGCCAATCACTTGCATCATCTTAGGCTGTGTTTTGAAAGATGTTGCCAATTTGGGATGTATCTTCACCCATTTAAATTAGTTTTTGCTATTAAGAGAGGGGTTATGTTAAGCCATATTATTTCAAAGGAAGGTATGGCTATAGATCCAAGGAAAATTAAGGTAGTTCAAAAGGCTATTGTACCTACAACAATTCAAGAAGTGATGCAATTTTCGTGGGGCAAGTGAAGTGGCACAATAGGTATCTTTGGTATTTAGCTCATATCTATGCTCTACTTTGCTTACTAGAAGGGAGTCCAATGTGTATACAGGTATGATCAAGATAAATCTTTTAGTGTACTAAAGAAGATGTTCTTAGTGGCATTGATTTGATACCCCCGGACTAGGACATTATTTTTCATGTATTTTTTGATGCCTCTGATATTGCAGTGGATACAGTCTCGATGCAGGAAAAGGTTGCAGGTTGGTTCAGGCATGTCTATTATGTGATTCAAAGGCTTACAATACTGAAAAGAACTACACAGTGGACTGAGAGAGAAGCTCTTGAAATGATATTTGCATTACAAAATTTTAGGCATTACTTATTGGGGAACCAAGTAATTTTTCATGTGGATCATCAAGCTTTATTGTACCTCATTAATAAACCATAGCTTATAGGGAGATTAGCAAGGTGCATGCTTCTTTTGCAAGAGTTTGATTATAACATAGCACATACACTGGGGAAAGATCATGTTGTAGCTTATTTCTTGAGCAAGATTGAGTCAATGGACCTTATATAAGGGGTAAATTATCAATTACCTAATGGAGAGCTATTTAGTATTTAGGTATATCAATCCAATTCTTTCTAGGATCAAACACTGAATTTTCTACTTGATGGAGTAATGCATGTAGAATTGTCTAGAGATCAACAAAAAAGGTTGGAATTACAAAGAAAACACTTTCAAGTTATCATGGGACTACTCTATAGGAGGGGCAGTGATAATGTACTGAGAAGACGTGTATTTGTTGAAGAACAACAGCTCACTATATTGCATGGAGCACATGTGGGACTAATAGGAGGTTATTTCTTTGGTGAGATCATAGGTAAGAAGATTCTTCAAGCTAGTTTATGGTGGCCGATGGTTCTCAAAGATGCTCACCAATATGAAAAAGAGTGCATTATATGTATGTAGGATGGTCAACCCCAGCCTAGAGACAAGGGATGCAGGATCATCCGATTTTGCCTCTAGAGCCCTTTTGTATTGATTTATGTTGCACATCCACACATGGAAAAAACTGCAGAATCTCTACATGATTTATAGGAACCAGGATTGGTTTACCAGAATAGTCTGAAATCTCTAGTATCATGTTTAGATGACTTAATTTCCACTTTAGATGGATCCAAATATATACTGTGACTTATTTTGAAGGGGATAAGTCGTCCAAGACAAAAGATAGATAAAAATAATGTGATTTAAAAAAAATGTTATTTTCGTCTATTTTTTATGGATATTCGCAATTCTACCCGCGTTGGCTTGTCGACCAGATACATTCGATTGTTTTAAGTACCCGAACATCTATATTTGGAGATCATACGACAAAGTTATGATCCAAACAAGTTGCATGGTAGAAATAAATGAAAATCTTTGTCATCAATGATGTCATCAAAAATGACAAAAAGCAAGCGCCCTCTCTTTACCCCCCCTCTCATTACTATATAAACAGGGGTAGAGCATCATGTGAAGGACACACAATGACTCATGCAGAAGTCTCTCTGCTGCTATTGACGCGACGAAGCTCTGCTACAATCAGCCTATACTCTCTCTCTTTCTCTCTCCCTCCAACTCTACGCGGAAGTGCTGCCCATCAAGCTTCTCCCGTGGCTCCTAAAAGAGACGACAAGATGTTAAGCAAGGTCATGCTCAGAGAGCTCCCCAACACGAGGAAGTGGTCACCGGTGCTGCTGAGGGAACTCAACACGATGCTGAAGCACAAGTGGAGGCTAACCCCAAACCCATCCAAACCGAAGAACTAGCTATCCCACAACAAATTGAGATTGGGGCCATAAATCATAATCACGATGGATGGCCAAATGGAGATAATCAGGTTTAGTACATAAGAAAAGCATTGCTTTTTTAAGTTATTAATTCTACAATTTTCTAATAAAGGATAAGTTAGTCTGTTACATAGATTATGATCAGTTAGAAGGTACTTAAACTTACAAAAGAAACATGTTGCTATTATCAAATGATTCTTAGGAAGGAACAAGGAAATTGATGGAGGGGATAAATTCTCTGCATTGCATTGACAATTGTGTTAAAATGTCTTATGGTTATGATTGCTTTTGGATTTGTGAATGATGAATTATGGCTCTTATGATTCCGATCTTGCATAGTCGGACAAATTGTGGATTGTGGTGGTTTGGGACATTGGGGTCCCCCAACCCAATGCTCCCTTACACTTTGCGGAGTGTGGAAAAACTCACCTGCTGCGGGTGGGGGTCCTACGCTTCCGAGGGAGGTAGATGTTTTTAATTTTGATCACTCGAGCACTTGAGAGGGCAAAGGGCCGAGTGGTAAGTGCCCCTGTTATGTAGGACGGCTCCTGAAGGCTCAGGGAAGCTTAGAGGGGCTCTGAGCCAGTAAATTTCCCTGTTGACCGTAGACGGAGTGCAATCACATATAGCCCAATCCAAAAGAATTGGAAGGTCCTATCCTAGGCTGGATGGTGTCTTTCTGTAGAAAGACAATTTTGTAACACTCTGTGGAGTGATGGCTCTGGATGTTATTATGAAATAAAATATCTGATTTTTCGAATTGTTTGTTATGTGCTAAAGGTTGAGTTTAATGAACCTACTCTAACGGAGTAATAAAAGGAAGCTGATTTTATATGTCCAAATAGTGTGGTAGTATTCATTGCTAATTAGAAAACTAAGCAAACCCATCGAAGAAAGTGGGAGGCTTCGATCCTGACGATTGGACGCTTGTGGCTGGGTGGACCCATAAGTTGGGTAACTTTCCAAAATTAGATAGAGCCGATTAAATTGTGACCCTCCCAATATCGATAGGATTAGTTATCAGGTTTAACACCGTTTTAGGGGGCCGGAGCTGAGATTTTACCTTATGGGTAGGGGAATAGAGTTATACTCTCCCCCATCTCTCACTTTCTTTGAACCAAGTGTAGTGTTAACCTCACTCTTACCTTGGATTGATTATAAAGTGGTCTTTCTTAGGTGAGCGTTAGATTGCTGTTAGGGGTGACTTGTCCAGGCTTCCCTTGTGAAGTAGAACTGAGATTCGCATGTTCAACTATTTCCAAGGTTTCCCATGCGGATGGGATGGTGATGTGTATGGATATGAATTTTGGTCGACTACTAGAGGACTCTTCCGGATCTGTTTGGAGGAGGAACCTCACACCTTTCAAAAGTGGAGCATTGACTTTATAGGTCTTATTAAACCAGTAGCTTGTCAAAGTAAAAACCATTATATTTTGGTGTGTACGGATTATTGCATCGAGTGGATTGAAGCCAAAGCTTTGCGGAATAATAAAGTAGTAAATGTAGCTCATTTTCTCTACTTCAATATAATGAATAGGTTTGGCTGTCCTATAGAGTTGGTAAGTGAACATGGTAAGCATTTTTTGAATGAAGTAATTAATAGGGAGTTGACTTCTAACCATATGATTTTGTATAAAAAATAAACATCTTACTACCCTTAAGAAAATGGGCAGGGCTGAGAGATCTAACACAATTTTTCTATGGGGAGTTGAATTCTAACCACATGAGTTTGTATAAAAAATAAACATCTTACTACCCTTAGAAAATGGGCAGGGCTGAGAGATCTAACACAATTTTGCTATGGATTCTTAAGAAAGTAGTGACTGATAAGTATAAGGATCATGATACTAAACTAGATTCCACACTATAGTCTTTCTACAATACATACAATGTGTCAATATGTTTAACCTCATTTAAGTTAGTCTATGGACTTGAAGTAGTTGTCCCAATGGAATTCTTAGTTCCTAGTCTGAGAGTGGTAATAACCCATAGATTATCTCATGAGAATTTAGTACAGGATATGTTAGACAAGCTGATGCAACTTGAAGAGGATCGGATTTTGGCTCACTACTTATAAGTGGTAGTGTATTCAAGTCAACAAGCATGGGTCAACCAACACATCAAAAAGAAGATTTTTAAGGGAGGAGATCTTGTGATGCTATATAATTCTAACCTTGATATGCACCCATGGAAATCAAAGCTGTGGTATACAAGTTTGTATCAAGTTGTCAAGGATGTGGACCAATGAACTTTTATTTTGGCCACACTGCAAGGTGAGATTATTAAGCCAGCGATTAATGGATTCAGATTATCGCAAAGATGAAGTACAATCAGATTATAATGATCCAGCTCAAGAGGCACAAGGAAAGTAAGCAATTGCAATTAATTTGGTTCAGCCTTCAACAATATTGCTTGATACAACACCCTATGATTTTCTATTGGATGCGACAATCTATGATTTTTTGACTTTTATGGTTGGAATGATTTTCTACATGGAGCACCACTATATCATAGTGAGATTGTTGATGATGTCTTTATCTTTCAAATTATTTTTTATCCTCACCTGAAAGCCATACAAGTCTTGATTTTGCTATGTGAGGTGCAAGATGTTTTGGATATGTTTGCAGTCATTTTGCAAGTGATGTAGGACCTTGTGAAGCAATGGTATTTGGCATAATTAATATTTGTTCATGGGAACTTAGGCCATGGAGACTATAATTTTAAAGGCTTTTAACAAACCATCATGATATGGAAGAATATCATCATGATACGTACTCTTTGAAAAACGTTCTATTTTTGAAGTTTTAGTTATGTGAAGGCCAACTGAAGGACCAAAAGTCAAGTGTCTGATTCATTCTAAGTACTTTATGTAATTAATATATGTAGACCAATTTCTCTTTTTGTGGAGTTATATTGATTGCGAGTTTGAAAAAGGGGAAAAAATGGGGGTTATAGCAAAGAGGCGATCATGTTGTCTTGCCATGCATTTGGAGAGTTGAGTGATCAGAACCATCTCTCTCTTCATTGCCTTCATTTCTCATGTGATTCTGAGCCTCTTTTATAGAATGGTTTTTAGCAGGATATTGTTGGTGAAATTATAGTTAAAATGAAAGGAAAGAAGGCATAGAAGTTGCTTGTGAAGAGGAGGCAACAATAGCAAAATGAAGCACATGATGAAGAGGAGGATTGGAGTGATAGCCCTCTTGAAATTACACCTTCAAGAGCAAAGGAGGCAACCCCTAAATCAACATTGACCATGTCAAGAAATGAGGATGGTGAGTTAGAAACTCCTTTGATTGACTACACCATTTACATGGATACATCATCAGAGCCCAATACAAGGGGATGGCTAATGCAAATTGGTCTTTTGGGCTTTGCCAAGTTGCCATGGGAGTCATGGAAAAACAACTATCATGCAAAACAATAGTTAGCTATTCTTTAAGAGAGTGGTAAGATTGGGGAAAATTTAGAAATTAAACCTTCATTCTTGTCTCAAATATTTTCTCTTGAACTCAATAATCAAGTTAATAATTAGCATTGTAAAAATGAAGCAATGCAACGTGAAATTGGAAATGCTACAAGTGCAGGGAATCAATATGTACTTAGGCATGCTGATCCCAAGAGAAGGTATTTTATCAAGTGGTTTATGGAATGTTTTCTTCTCTTCATAAAGATGGAGACAATCACCATGGACACATTTGATATCTTATGGTATGTCAAGAATAAGGCCATTCCTAATTGGCTAGGAACTCTTCATGATAGGCTTATGCAAGAGGTGCATGTTCCTATTGTTAGGAAATAGTAGTAGAAAAGCCGGGGATTGGTTTGATGTTAGCAGCTTTGTATGCTCACTTCCAAGTTGCATGTTTGACCATTCAGTCATCTTTAAGGGATTCACAAAATGGTGAGAAGATTAATACCTTCAAGAAATAGAAATTGGTTGATGGTATTCTTGTTTATGTATATGACAGAGATTTAGGTCATTTTGGTGCATTGCTAGATAGTGAGCATGATAATAGAATCAAGCTAGTTACTCCATTGAGTATGGGATTTACCTTGCATGATGTACCACATGGTGATGGTCTTGCAAATACTATGCCCTTAGACTTTGTAGATTGGTTAACTGATGATTCTAAATAGGACATGGTTCAAGATGATGTTGTCATTATAGGTATGCAAAAGTAGTTTTGATTTTCTAAAGTGGAGATGGAGGCTATGCCTAAGAAATCAAATTTGATGCAGTAGGGAGAATCTATGTATGATAATAGGAAATCATTGGTTGCAGGTTATGTTCCTCATAGTCTTGATGAAGTATGTTCCTTTATGTCTGGTTTGCATAAGTTTATGCTTGATATAAATGCATGTGGTGTGGTCAAATTAGATGTGGTTAAGTCATTACAACAATATTTTTCTTTTGTGAAGACAAAGAGGGATACCATGATGATTGAAATGGAGAAAAGGAAGAAATTGCATGCAAGTGAAGTGGAAACATTGAGAAGGTAGATTGACAAGTATGGTGACGTATTGTCAAAATGTAAGATATCATGGGTTGCATTTAAAGTGTGGATAGCTACTATGCACGCTAAGTTTCAGAATGATATTGATTTAATGGCACAAGAAAATTCTAAGCTCAAAGCAAAAAGGATTCTCTTAGATACACTGTTGGAGTCTCTATTAAAGGTTGAAAAGTAACTTTTGAATGATTTAGAGGTGGACTTAGAAGGTTCTATTTTTATGCAACAAGACTTGATTACTATGAAGAATGCATTGGTTAAGGTTATGTATGATCAATGGGTTTCCATTGTGCTGGGAGTATGTCTAAAGTAATCACTTGGCCATATATAGTTGTGTAGCAAGCACTTGTTTCAGAATACTTGAAAGCCTTAATTCATGAAAATTATGTTCTTAAGGAGAAGCTTGATGGATTGCAAGCTAAATATGATAGAATTTTGGGTATGATTACTAAGTTGCAAAGTGTCAAGCAACTTGAAAATGTTGAAAATTAGTCCTTTGATTATGATGTTGTGAAGGTTGATTCACAGAAGTATCACATGATATCAATCAATAGATTAAGACACGGGAACTTACATCTGATAGACTTTATGAATTTGATGTTCTACCATTTGTATCACATGAACAACAACATGCACAAGAATAGTCCATCATTGATTCTCAATATACTCATGAGCCTCATAGCTCATGAGGTTCTTTGCCTATCACTATCAAACTATGTATTTCCATCATACTATGATATATATGCCTTTTTTTTTGTCTTAGCTGTCTTTTGGTTGGCTTATGCAACTACATTTGAGCGCTATAAGTATCCTACTAGAGAGGCTCTACTTATCATTTCTCTATGTGGCTTACTTCACTGTGCAAGGCTTTGGGTAAGGCATAACCTATCTCACTTGATCAATCTCTTTTGATAAGTCATTTGATACTGTAACATGAAAGGGTTCAAGATGGGTGTGCCATGGGCTATACCAAGTATTAGCCATTGGCTTGACACATTATCTTTACCCAAGTTAGCATGATCTACTACCTTAGTCTTTGCTATTTCCTATATGAAGCAATCTTTAAATGTCTCATGAAGTTATATGCCTCATGAAGTATAGCTATGTAGGTAGTTTTTGGTCATGGCCTAAAGGAGTATTATGAGTATCTCATATTTTTGCTCATTCTTGATGCTTATGACCTATTGTATGATGGATATTTTTTTATATTACATGAGATCTTGCATTTGATACCATGATTCTCTTTGTGTTTCTGCTTTACTTCCAACATATCCTTTGATTTGTGTCTCTAATTTGTTGTTATTAGTGTTGTATGATGTATTCCCATGTTTTTATGTCATTATCTTTGAGTTTCCTATGAGTTTCCTGATGTAGTATTAGGTGTTTTTTGCACTCCCTATAGTAGTTAAATGTATTTTCGTATGGGGCACTGCAGTCCTATTATGCATTTTGCATAGATTAGGGGCAGCAACAATTATGAACACCCATTCACACCATACATCTTTTTAGAATTATTGAACATCACTAAGCTTGACCTCCTATGAGACCCTACTAACTTCCCTCTTTTGCTGCTGTATATATCAATTGCTCCTATGTTGACGTGCGTTCTCAAAAAAGCAACAACCTCACTAGTATAAGTCAAGTGGAAACGATTTTGCTTCAGTAGCTCATGAGCTAGAGTCCTTTGATGATTGCCCAACCCCATCATACTTGAGAACAAAAAAAACTCCAATTCATTTCCATGCTAGTAAGGTGCTAGTATCTAATAACAAAGTAAAACACTTGCTTTGCTTTAAATTGTGAAGCTATATCATCTAACCAAACATAGTGTTTTTAAAAGCTAAGCTCTAGATCTCATAAACACTAAGCATATAATATAAAAGGATGCTACACAAATAAGGTGCCACATTGTTTATCATTTGAGACAAAAAAGTGCACTGTCTTTTTTATTGCACCACCCAATGTGATATGGAAATAAGTAATCATGATAAAGATAGTGACTAGTGTATTAATGCATCGACTAGATCCAAATTTTCTCCTTGAAGGGGTAGCTCTCATATAGAAACAAACAAATGTAGTCCTTGAACTATTGTGCTTGCCTCTTAAATATGAAAATGTGAATGATATATTCACTTGGTCTAGATATACCAGCAAAAGTTTTGTAGGTACACGACAAAGCATTAGGCCTATAAATGGTTGTATTGATGCATTTTTTGAACTGGAAAAAAAATTACGGGCATGTCTATGATCCCTATTAACCACACATCAAAAGGTCCATGTCCAAAATTGTGCTTATATTATGAGATACAATAGCAACTTTTTGCACTTATTTTAACGTGCTTAAAATTGTAATTTTCATGGTCCTTTGAATGTGAAAAAGAACACAGTTTTGCCTGTAATTTTCACTCATTTTTTGTTGTTTTAAATGTGCTCATTGTGCAAGCAAAAAAAAAAACGAGGGGGCTATTGGTCTAGACTTGTACCTCCAACCACAATTTTGCAACTAGCAAATCCTTGGCTTTTTTTAAGCCTTTATTGTGTACTCTTGGATATTAAATTTACAAATTATGTTCATATACTAAGAAAAATATACATGCATTAACACATTAAGTGTACACACAAGAAATGAGTAAAAATAGCTTATATTACTTGGAATGCACAAAAGATAATCTTTATATGACTTTCAACCCTTTTTTATGGCTTCAATACCTAGGATGCCAATATATGAAACAAAGGCTGTATATCCTTCTAAGAGGTGACACCACTACACCCTCCCTCTTCATTATCATCTCCATCACCCTGATCATCCTCATCCTCATTGCCATTGCACTCCTCAACATTCTACTTTTTGTCCTCCATGTGATCCCCTCCATTTCTCTGTAGCCACCTCATTATGTTGTTGCCCACATAGACATGTATAATTCAAGCTTAGAATACTAAGAAATTTCAAAGTATTTCAAAAATAAATAACTTAGTAAATTTTTTGTATTTAAATTTCATACCATTGTTGCTTTCTCATAACACCCTATCTCACCAAGTGCATCCGTGTGTCCAACCTACTACGTCAACATGTATTGCTCATCTCATGATGACTCGAGAGGACTAGTGGCCTTTACCTTAACCACCACTCTCTCATCCTCAAGGTTGGGATCTTGAGATGATAATATCCACCATATCAAAATTTGTATTAAAATGAAGAGAAACATCTATACAAATCACACTGCATAAAAACTTGATTATTACTATAGCAAATCATGATTATAAAAGAATAACCAACCATAAAACTAAATATAAGTAACCATACCTTTGAACCATACCTTTGATTAGTTTTGATGATTTCACTTTCCATTTCTCTAAACACATAAGAAATTAACAAATATATAATTTAGTAATGAAATCATTGGATCTATACTTAGATAATTTAGCAATTAAATCTATGCTTAGCCTAAGCTTAGTGAGGCCTCGTCTAAAATAACTTTAGCATAGGCAAGTGTAGCCAATCACCATGGCATGGCATAGTCTAAACTTAGTGAAGCCTAGCCTAATATGGCTTTCCTTGCCCACTTAGTATAGATGAATATACCTAAGCCTAGAATAATTGGGTATAGCATGACCTACACTTAGTTTGCATCTATGTTTCACACATGCTTATCATCAAGGCTAGCCAAAGCCTAGTCTAGAAGATGATGTGGATAGTCAATAATATGATAGATAGTTAATTATGAAGCACATCCTATGGTTTGCAAGTCAGACATGGCTTGACATATTTTAGCATATACTTATCCTATGCTTATTCTTGGATTTGATATAACAAAGCCTAACATAGCTTACATTTGGCCTATGTCAAGAATCGCGTGATGGGGGGATGTACTTGAGCTGCTGCGCCAAACACACATTGTATACACAAGAGGAAGCTCACTCAAGAACACAAGAAGAGAGATGGAGGCCAAAACGTTTTCTTGCTATTTTTTTTTTCTTCTTCCACACACTATACAATGTACACAAAGTATAGATGAGATACAACATAAAGGAAAGTGGCCTACTAAGTCAAACAGTGCATAATCGACTACACTAATTGATTGACGCTATGTCTTTGCTAGCTGTAGGTAGGTATAACGAACTAAATATAATAAGTGATAAGTCAGTGGCCATGTGAGTATCATAATGACCACCAACCTGCTAAGTGTAGACGTGCAGACCCATCTAGCTAGGGGGTCCATCATCAATGTCCGCACGTGTTGAGCTTGTCATCTCAACACTCCCCCTCAAGCTCAACTCTATCTCTACAACTCCAAGTAAGCTTCGAAACTTTCGAAGCTTCTCTGCACCCAATGCCTTTGTGAAAATGTCAGCTATATGATCCTGTGTGCTAACATATACCAAGTCAATCTCTCCTGCAAGTACCTTCTCTCTCACAAAGTAGTAATGCACCTCAATGTGTTTTGTCCTAGCATGGAACACTAGATTCCTAGCTAGCTGTATGCTACTCATGTTGTCACAATGAATGACAACTGGACCATCTCCCTGCACATCCAAATCACCTAATAATGTTTGCAGCCATACCACCTCACATGCTGCCATAGCAGCACCTCTATACTCAGCCTCTGTACTCGATAAAGCAACTGTAGGTTGCTTTTGCTGCTCCATGTAACTATTGCACTACCAAGGGAAAACATGAATCCACTTGTAGATCTTCTGACTGACATGCTACCAGCCCAATTTGCATTTGTGTATCCAAAGACCTGTACATCCTTACCTGCCTTATAAAAAAGTCCATAATGTAAAGTGGACTTCACGTACCTCAATATACATCTAGCTGCATCCAAATGAGGCTTTCTAGGCATTTGCATAAACTGACTGACAAGGCCAACAACATAGCTCAAGTCTGGCCTTGTGATAGTCATGTAAATCAAACTCCCTACTATCCTCCTGAACATAGTAGGGTCTTCTATCTCATCCCCAACATCAGCACTCAACTTCACATTTTGCTCCAATGGTATTGAAAGAGGCTTACATGCTGTCATACCATACTTGGATAACATATCCAAGCCATACTGCTTTGGGACAACCATATACCATCATCACATCTGATCACCTCAATACCAAGAAAGTATCTTAGCTCACCCAAATCTTTTATCTCAAACTTCTTTTTCAAGAAGTCCTTAACTTTAGCAATCCTATTGTCACTGTCACCTGTAATAATCAAGTCATCCACATAGATGACTATGATGACCAAACCTACATCTCCCTTTGTCACATAAAGTGAATGATCAGCATCAGAAATACAAAATCCAATATTGCTCTTGGTAAGTTATCACACAAAACTAATTATTGATACCATACCACTTGTAACTGGTAGAGTATCACTTGTAACTAATCACACACCTCTTTTATTAGCAGTAGTAAGACACTATTAACAGTGTTGATCACTTATGAGTCATAGTGCATCATTTGTATCTAGCTCAAATAAAATGAGAAGAGATAGAAAATATGGTGTATACAATAAAACACTAGTTTAGAGATAGTATAGAGTTGTAGCACACCACTTGTAGCTAGAGAATGAAAAAACTAGTTTAGAAATAGAAAAGAGTGATGTATAAGCACAATGATAAAGTGCTTTAGAAATATTTAGTAATACTAAAGCAAAACAAAATTTAAAGTATCACAAACTAGTATGGTAAATTGTGAGATGTAGGTAATAGACCATCAGCTTCACTTTCCGTTATTACTAAGTGATATTTGGCTACATATGAGTTTCTTTCATGGATTATAACAAGCTTGGTAGCTTGTACTATGCTTATGATAGAGCTTCACCCCCTCACCAATATCACCACTTTGAAAGCAAATAAACATTGAAGCATAATTACATTTCAAATTGCTAGATACTAGGATACTAAATGTTTGAAAACTTGTTGAGGGACCAACTATTGTAAAACACCAAAAAAATTTATAGAATTAATAAACAATGTTATATATAGAACTAATTACTTACTTGAGGCTTGTCTAAAAGGTAGACTGGATATTTGACATATGAAAATCTAGCAATTCTTTTATTGCAAACCTCATTTTTGTTGGATGACACCTTGTCTTATCCATCCAAAATTGAAAGAAAAACTCTTTGGCAATGTGAGTGATGTTGGTTCTCTATCCATCTTGTCTATGATACACAAATGCAAAGAATAGATCATCAGATTCAATTGCCATTGCTAGGTGATTTTTGGTTGCATGCAAGTTCCTTTTGTGGATTCTTGGTAGCTTGTGATATGTTGATGTTAGTGCTTTTCCCCTCACTTTTAGCAATCATCGATATCAACATTTTTTATATATTCATTAAAAACTCATTTGAAAATTTTGGGATCCTCATATGATTACAATTTTGTGGATGTTTCTCAATGTAATTGCTTCCAACTCTTTGGACTTGCTCTATATAGCATAAAAGCAAGGATGCTGAAGAAGTTCATCAAATACTTCCTTTCAAGCACATGCATCCATTCTAATGGTTAATTTCTCAAATTTTTCTACCATGGTTGACATGTCATGCATTCCTTTCATTCATCCAACACCCATCATCTCATTCCATCCTAGAGTTGGCCATTGCCATTTATTGTATTTGCTTCTGAGAAGCCTAATATTCCCTCTTTGTTTTTCTATACTAAAGTTTAATCTCTCTATTCATTAATGGATAACTCTTAAAGTGTTCCATTATTGCAAGTCATACTTTCAAGGATTTTTCTACAAGAAAAACAAGACCAAACATTATTAGATGCTCTATTTTTCACTGAAACATGAAACTTCTTGCATTCATTTCCAATAATGTTAGCTATGCATAAAGGAGTCATCAAACATATCTCAATGTAAGGTGCCCACCCATCGACTGTCTAGGCACGCTTTTAGTGGTCTATCGAGAAACGAATCTAAGCGTGGCTGCATGGCACTCCCATGGAATATTTCGGGTTTTATCACCTAGGGTTTCTCGAATCTGCCACGCAATGGAACGTTCACGGTCAAACCCACTAGGATCGACCTGAAATTTGGACTCCTAGTGGCCAAGGTCTCCTAACAGCATTCTAGCATCGAATCTTGGACATCCTACTTTACACAGAGATACCCAAGCTGAAGAAGACCCATGCTTCACTTGGTTCAAAGAGAATGGGAAACAAGAGGGATGCACTACTCAACCTCTCTGCCCATAGGGCATAGTCCCATTCCGGTCCCCTAAAACGGCATGAATCAAGGTTCTAATCTAGCAATTCCTAGGGGTCGTTGAACGTCGGTAAAACCTTGTGAGAAGCCTCCCAGTTCTCTGGGACCACCCTACCGTAGGACAGACCTGTCGAGGGTTTTGCCCACTCGTTTCCCTTAATAGCTTTAGTTTTCTAATTAGGTCCTACCACATTTATGTGTGACATTTAAAGTCAGCTTCATTAATTTAGCCTTTTAGGGAACATGGTTCATTCGCATGACTTATAGCACAGATACGAAAACAGAGCAAAGCAATCTATTGAAAAATAAGTTCAAACAAGTTCCTTAAATTATCTTCAAGTTAATACCCATACAGGAGAAATTGTGTATCCTTTCTATCCAACAGAAGTATCTCTTCTGCCCTACAGAAGTAACTGGTCCAAATCACATAGCACCACAAATTCAATCCTTTATCTAGAATAGGATCTCCCAACATGCCTAGACATTGGGGGCCACGGAGGTCTTCAACTCCATTCTAGACCTAGCAAGGGGTGTCTAGAGCTCCAACTAACCCGCAAGCTATCTAGGAGCGAAACATCATTCCCGTGGTTGGCCTTTTCAGCACTTGACCTTCAGCCCATGAATCGAGCAGTGCCCTCTTTGGGTTAATCCGAGGTGCAATCATGGAGATGATCCACCCGTGCAAAATATCCTTCCTTAATTAAATCCTTTAAGAATCAAGCACAAACAAGGCATTCAACCCTAATATCATTTTCTAGGAAAACATTCCTTTATCCCCATGGCAAGTTGTCATCACAGACCCTTGCCATGCATTTACCATAAATCACAAGCACTTGGAAAAATCATCCAAACAACAACTAACAACCAGTTGAATGTAAAAGCATTTAGGATGTTGTTAGATCAACCAACAAAACCAATTGCATTCTTTCCAAACAATGCAAGAATAGACAATATAACATTTCCATTGTATATTTGCTCTCCCCTTGGGATCTAAGAGCAATACTATGCAAAAATGTTTCTTAACACTTCCTTCTTCGGCTAGGGCATATGTTAAGGGTTCAAACAATATTCATGATGTAAGTTCTATAGGTCACTTACCTTGATTGATAACCCAACCCTAAATTTGGATTAGTAAAAGCCATCATTATCCGATGGATCTCAAGGCATCTTAGTTTTAACCCTTATGGTTAATTTATTGTACTAGCTCTTAGTCAAGTCATGAGGCAAATAGAAAATCATCCTCATATATCAATATATGTTATAGGCATAATGTGTAAATACTTGATAAGATAAGTGGGAGATTATCTCAAGTAATTAGACTCCAACAAGCCTTTCCTTGAGCTAGAATCTAGTTCTTCTTAATATTTGGGCTCTTAGGCTAAGTACTTTTGAAGTATCTAAACCAGTACTTTCTATTCATGATTCTTAATGTCATATTCTTTTAGAAATTATGCTATTTATAACCCTTGACTATGCTTTAACCTAGCACGTGTATGCACAATATTTTAATGTCGTTTCTTTTAATGACTATATCATTCATAACCCTTGACTAATTCTTCCTTGTAATTTCTCTATCAACGAATAAGCCATATGAAACTAGGTGCAATTAACTTTCCTTGATATATGCACTTCATAAGCTCCATCTTATGAATATGTGAGATGAAATGATCTATACTCGTGCATCATAGTATGGGCTTAACATATCTCATACAAGAATCAAGGCAAGCATCTATCAATTTGAAAATACATTACTTACGATCGGTACTGCAGTTGGATTGACAGTGATGCCTTCGCTTGAAGCTTCGTTGTTGGTAATGGGATTGCCATCCGCAACATTCTTCTCTTGGGGGCCATCGTCCGCAAGTAGACTCAAGGGATTAAGAAGGCAGAATAGATTCGAGATGGGAGAGCATAAGGGAAGTTGGCTAAGTTGAGGATCGGAATAGAGGGAATTGAGCTAACTCTCTCCCTTGCAGCCTCTCGGGGTAACTCTTCTCTCTCTCTCTCTCTCTCTCTCTCTCTCTCTCTCTCTCTCTCTCTCTCTCTCTCTCTCTCTCTCTCTCTCTCTCTCAAGCTCTCTTTCACAATCTCTTGGAGGAGTATCCTTCTCTCTACCTTTCTCTTGCAGCCTCTCGGGGTCTCCTTATCCTCTTGTGCCTCCCCATGCCTCATATTTATAGTGGATTAGAGAAGAGGGCTTGTGGCTGAGAAGTGGAGCTCTTTGTGGAGGGGGATCTTGGAAAGATAAATGATCTAATGCTCAGATCATAAATCTGATGGTTCCATTGGCTCCGAAAGGGGGGTAAAACTTCAAGACACTTGGTTAGAAAGCTCTTAGTTCACTCCTTCTTTTCTCTGTTCGAAGTGCTATTTTCTGTCTGTGGACTGTGATCGCGGCGCACGTGATTTCGCAAATTCCTCTCTTTATTTTTTCTTTTTATAAAATCTCCAAAACTAACTAAGACATCACTTGTCTTTTCTTTTAAACGACATCCAGTTCTAGAAATCTCCATATCCTTTTTAAGATAATATCTAAAATATCTAAAATATACTAGTTTTACCCAAAATCTAATATTTTTTTACCATCCAAACTATACACATTAATACTAGTGATTCATATAGCTCATAAGTCTCGTTCTCGTTGTAACTTACATAAAGGGTGGCTATGGTCCTTGTCAATCCGTGAAAAATATCATATTTATAACTCTCGATTTTTTAAACATATATTTTTGATTAAATAAAAATTATTAGTTATTAATGTCAGTTAGTTTTTACCTTAATTAGTCTTTAGTTAGTAATCTTACTAACTTATTATTTGACTAACTAACTTTTGAACTAACCAACTAACTTTTAATTGTATGGAAATATTACACTCAAGGACAACATAGAAGAGGAGTCGAGAAAGTGCTTCCTAGGACTACATGAACAGTGACTGGAAGGTGGATGCATGAGTGGAAGTAAGAAGGGAGAAAGAGCTATGGAAGGTGACTACATGAATGGTGATTTGAAGGTGGAAGCATGAGTGGAAGTAAGAAGGGAGAAAGAGCTATGGAAGGTGACTACATGAATGGTGATTGGAAGATGGAAGCATGAGTGGAAGTAAGAAGGGAGAAAGAGCTATGGAAGTTCAAGCAAGAAGAGAGTAACCCAGCATATGGGAACTCCAATGATCACAATGTGTGACTTCCCTTCCCTTATTCTATTTCTTCTAAAAGAATAAAGAATAAAGTGATAGTGATGGGGCGTCCATCACCTATATTATACATGTGTGTGGGTCTGTATACAAGTAAATGTAGGTAGCTAAGGTCTTTAACTCCCAACAACCTCCCACTTAAAGGCAAACATGCTTGAGTGAGAAGTGAAAGAAAAAGGAGAAAAAAGTGCAACATGTACATGAAGTACAATAGAATGAGAAAAGGCATCATCTCATCCTATGTCAGTCATCTTCCTAAGGAAAGCATATCATTCCACTAGGAGATTTTTACTAAATAGATTTACAAGATTTTTATCCATAGGGATCTTAACAAGCTCAATAGACTTTTCTCTATCATCTCTCTAATGAAGTGAGAGCACACCTCAATGTACTTTGTCTTCACATGCAAAACTGGATCATGGGCCAATTGAATGGCACTCATCGAGTTTGAATGTAGTGTAAGAGTCATAGTCATATAAGATTTGCAACTAGATAACCTAACCGTAGGGCCTCCTTGCGAGCCTTAGTGGTTGCAAGGTACTCAGTCTTGGTAATAGACAATGCCATGCATTTTTTTACCCTCAATATTCAAGATATAGGACCTCTAGAAAAGGTGAAGGCATACCCAAATATGGACTTCCTATTGTCTGCATGTTCTACATAATTTAAGTCAATATAGCCCATGACTCTTATATCCTAGCTATCATAGCAAAGACACACATGTACAATACCTTTAAGATATATCATGATACTCTTCACAACATCCCAATGTCACCTACTAGGTGTACCCATATAATGTGCCACAACTTTTGTTGCAAATGATATGCTAGGGCGAGTAGCTATCATGGCATATATTAAATTCCATTATGGATGCATACAGAACCTTGGCTATCTTGGCTCTCTCCTCATCTGATTGAGGATAATCATCCTAACTAAACTTCACATGAGAAGGTAAAGGGTAGCCAATAGCCTTACCATCTTGCACATGGAATCACTTAAGTACTTTATATATGTACTCCTTTTGGACAAGTAGAGAAGTCTCTTAGAGCGATTGTACATAATGCGCACACCATGCATATATGAGGTATATCCCATATCCTTTATCTAAAAGATCTTCTTGAGCTGAGTTGTTGACTGCTGAAATGACTTGATTTTTTAGCTGATTTTTGAAGAGTGAATATTTGATTTTTGATTGATTTTATATTATGATTAGTTGGTTTGGAAGTGTTTGAGAGTGTTTTGTATAAGATTGATTAGTTTGAGAATATCATGATAGTTTTTAGTGGAAATATGATGTTCTGATATGCTCTATTGAGTGTCTGATTGGTTCTGATTAGGTCTGTTGAGCTTTTGTTTTGTTCTGATTTCCTTATGTATGAGAGTTTGGAATGATTATTGATGGAGTTTAAGATTTTTTAGAAGATTATTTAATGATTTTGATTGGTTTTAGTTGAGCTAAATGCTTTTTGATGACCTTCTATATGGTACTATAGACCCTCTGTTGAGCTTCTGTAGAGCCTTTGTCTCTGTTCTGTTTTGTTCTGTATGCCTCTATAAGTATTATGTAGGATGAATGTCTAGCTTGGGGAAGATTTCTAACCTTAGAAAGAGATGAATACAAGTTCAAAATAGCTCAAAGAAGTGAAAAAAGTAGCTGTTGAAGACTCAAGTATAAAAACTAAAGTAATAGTGATACTATTGAGCTACGAAAGGACACTGTAGTGGCTCTAGTGATCCTTTATATCATCAAACATACCTCTTGGGAGGTGCATCCATGACCAAAGAGAGGTTATGGATGATTATTTTTTATTATTCCATTATACTATTGAGATAGAGGATGAGAGAAAGAGAGAGTGAGTGAAAAATAGCCAAATCAATGCAAAACAATGTATCTATGAGTGATAGATCAAGAGAGAGACCATGAATACTATGAAACTATTGATGATGAATACTATGTTATGATTTCCATTCAAAATGGAGCATTCCTTTGTGTTCTCTTATTCTTTTGATGAAGAATATGAAGAATGCGTTGAAATTTTGTTGTGATAAATTTGTGGGAGAATTGTTATATGATGATGCAAGAAGATTTGAGAAGATTGGTATTGTTTTTCTTGTTGTGGTTGATTAAAATATGAAGAACATGCTTATTGATGATACAAGATAGATTTTCTTGTACTAGATTCCCTGCTTTCTTGGTGTTTCTCTTGGGGCTCCATGTTCTTAATGCACCCATTTATGTGCCCTTAAGCCCTCATAATAGTGATTGCTTTGTTAGGATCAAATGTTATTTCCTTGAGGAGCTGTCCAAATCGTCGTCATATTTTAAAAGTCTGTTTGTCGTTTGTAGTGGCTCCGTTTACACTTCCAGATATTCGATGTTTATTTGCAATCTGTTTACTTTTCTATGTTTCAATAGAGTTGACCCTCTTTGCAGCCTTAATGATAGCGGTTTGTGAGAAGTAATTATCTGGGGCCTTGTAAAGGAACTGGTTTGTTAATCATAGCCTTAGTCAGGCCACAGTTGGGGAAGATTGCCATCACAACATGCATAAAAAAAGGGGTTGAATTTGCATGAAATGGCATTGCTGAGAGGAGAAGAATTCAATGGATGCTTGCAAAGTTCCTTCTACCACTAAGGAATTGGAAATCCTTGTTGCCAAAGCCACTTTCTATAAGAAATTCATCCCACAATGGCGAAAACATATTACCATCTTGATGCAGGCTCTATGTGGTGGACTATTTCCTCTTCCTGTTGAAGCAACAAAGATTTTCTTGTACTAGATTCCCTGCTTTCTTGGTGTTTCTCTTGGGGCTCCATGTTCTTAGTGCACAGTTGGGGAAGATTGCCATCACAACATGCATACAAAAAGGGGTTGAATTTTCATGAAATGGAATTGCTGAGAGGAGAAGAATTCAATGGATGCTTGCAAAGTTCCTTCTACCACTAAGGAATTGGAAATCCTTATTGCCAAAGCCACTTTCTATAAGAAATTCATCCCACAGTGGCAAAAACATATTACCATCTTGATGCAGGCTCTATGTGGTGGACTATTTCCTCTCCCTGTTGAAGCAACAAAGACATGCATCTTGGTGGAAAACTATTTAGGGGCAAACAAAAGAGCATAAACAAAGAGGATGACCATCCATGGGAGATTTGGCTTTCATTGAAGAGTTTTCAGACATCATCAAGTGGAAGATCGTGAAGAAGCTTCAAGATTCGTGGCCAGTTAAAGTTCACCATAAGGACAAGAAGGAAAATAGTTGGAATTTGTTCGTAGATGTTCAACAACAAGATACATGGGGTGCTTGGTGCATTGATAATTTTCTATTTGTCTAATTAGCAACCCACTAGAAGTTAGTAGATAGAATGTTCTTCACAACATACACTATTGAAACCATCAGAAGCTGGCATTACTATGATGATGGCACCACAACGATGCTCAGAAGAATAAGTTTCGATACCTTTAGAATTGAATATCTTCCCCTTTGTAGCGGAATGAAAGATGAATTCACAGATGTTGAAAAGAAGGAAGTAGAATAAATGTTGGACAGAGAATCCTCCAAAGACTGAAGCCCTTCTAATTTTATTATGTTGAGTATAGATAAACTGGGTGGAGCTAACTCCCTGATGAATGACGCGATCAAGAGGCAAGCACTAGAACGAGTCCGGAGGTATGTGAGAAGAGAGAAGGAAAAAATCAAAGCTGAGAACAAGCTAGTAGTAGAAGCCTCCTTTGTTGACGTCCTAGTGGCACTCTTTACAGAAGTCCCCATGGCAACTCAAGGTCCCTTTCCTAGTCAAACCCATCCTGAAAATATTAATGATAGGCCAATCAATGTAGTCGTGTTTCCCATCTTTAAAGGAGAGTACAATGAAGACCCCAATCTTCATGTAGATGAGTCCATGTTAGTGAGTGTAGCCAGCAATGCTAGAACCCCCAAGCATTGGTTGGAGATATTTCCCGCTAATTTTAAAGGCACAACATTTCAATGGTATGAGAGACAAGCAGCAGGAACTTTTGGCATGTGGGATAAACTGAAGTTGCCTTTCTCACTAATTTTAGGTGTAAAGGTTTTGAAGAGTGGATACAAGAGAAGTTCATGAACCTAAGTCTGTCCTCTAGTGAGTGGGGGAGCATATGTCTCTAAAATGGAATCCATATTGAAGAGATGGACCAACCATCACTTGAATGAAGACACCCAGAATGGAGCTTTTCTTAGCAGCCTACAATCAAAAGTTTGTTTGTGAAAGTACGAAGACCACTCAATCTACAAGCTGCAATGGAAGGTGCAAGACTGTATGATGAAGTTGAAGCAAGGCTATCGATGACCTTAGGAAGAGGAGTCTTACCTCCTCCCATGCCATGAATGCTATACCCACCAAATGTAGTCCATGGACAGTTCCCAACCCCTACCTTCCGATGCAAACAATGCCATAGTATAGTGCACCGAATCCACAATGGTCATAGATGACAATACCTTAAATGATGGTTCAACCACAACAACAATGGCCTCAAATAGTTCCCCCAATGGTAAATCAACAAGAAAAATGAAACCCTACCAACTAGAACCAACAACCCCGAGTCTCAACAAGAGCTCTAAATCAGAATTAGAACAGAGGACCCTCTGGATCAACCCAATCAGCCTATGTAGTGATTATAGAGGCTTTCCAAAACCCTACTACAAGTACTCCATGAGGAGAACATTTGAAGGATTATCTATCCAATTCTATCACAAGCATCAAGAATGAGCTGATGGATGTGATTACACAATATCTGCTGACGCTGAAGGTGAATACTACCAACATATCTAGTCTTGCAGGAGGTGGAAGAGATGTGATGTAATCTAATACATGGTGTGGAAAGCGTGATCAAGCAAGACATCTAGCCAATGAATGTACTTGAAAACCAACTAT
This sequence comes from Lygodium microphyllum, assembly GCF_053477565.2. Classification (NCBI taxonomy): domain Eukaryota; kingdom Viridiplantae; phylum Streptophyta; class Polypodiopsida; order Schizaeales; family Lygodiaceae; genus Lygodium; species Lygodium microphyllum. Next base: position 129,193,313 of record NC_141145.1, read on the forward strand.
CATTGGAGCCTTTTGTTTGTACTGTTTAACTTCTAGAAGAAAGAGGAAAGATAAAAATAGGCATTGCCCCATTCCCTATCCAATTGGAGAAGCCCATGGATCCTATTAAAGAATATGACTTAGTCAAAGACCTAGGCACCGTCAAACCAAACCTAACATTTCAACAGTTGCTTATGTTGTCTTCTAGCTATCGAAAGAAATTCAAAAGCATACTGACTAGAAGAAAAGGCCTAAGGATTGCTTCTACCATCGCCCCCTAATTCTAATAAGGCCCCAAAGCCGATGAAAGAAGTGGATGTGGCTAATGCCTTATTGGATCCTAGCACCCCAAAGAATCGGCGTGTGGATTGAAGGTTGCTTTATAGCAGACACATTGATTGATGGAGGTTCATCAGTTAACATAATGAGGGATGTGACAATGAAGGATTTAGGATTCCAAGGTATGCAACCTATGTAGTGGCTTATCAAATTAAGCCTTTGGGTGTTTTTCCATATGTAAAGACAACCCTCACGTAGGAAGAGATTATTGGTTGACCTATCTAGTGGTAAAGCCAAATTCCTATGGGACCTCATATCCTTTGCTCCTAGGAAGACCATGGCTTTTTGAAGCAAGAGTACATAAAAATTGGTTCAAAGGAATCCTAACCCTAGGAAAAGGACCCAAAAAAGTGGTGTTGAGGTTTTTATGGATCGCAAAAAGGTAATGGAAAGTTGGATGGATTCTTCCAATGTGCTTTTATAATCTTATTCAACACTGTCATCATTGTCCTCTTCGGAATCTGTCTCTGCCTTTGTAGGGGCTCTGTAATAAGACAAGAAAAAATTCTATGTTGTATCCTTTGTCTATGCTTCTGCGTTTGTCTCTGCTCTCATATTTGTCTATGTTAATTCCATGTAACATGGAGAACAGTACATCCATGCCTCTATCTCACTATCAGAGGCAACTTCAGAAGTCATTTTAGGTTTAGGCAAGAGGTATTCACCCATTGCCAAAGACTTTTCTTCTTTCAAGAGTTGGCTTACAGTGCCCACTATTAGGGACTTTGCCTCTATTTTCTTGGGAAAGAGAGGATACAAATGAGGAAGAAGTTCGAGAGGCTACAGAAGCTACAAATCCCATGTTGTTGGATAGAATGACTCTAGTACCCTTTGGACTAGTTAATGAGTTGCATCATATGAAAATTATCGTTAAGCAATGGATTAAAAAGAATATGACTTCCTTCAGCAGTGTCTCTTGTCGCCCTAATCTACCCTTTTCAAGATAGGAGGATGCTAATGCACCTTGCCAACAACCATCAATTCGACATCCCAAATAGAATTTTGAAGATTCCTATTGTGTGAGTTCTTTGGGTGCATCCTCAAAAGACGAGTCCTCGAGCCAAGATGTAACTAATTTCCAAACCAAACCCAAAATAGAAATGATACTCTTTTAGCATCCCAAGGAGAAAGCTAACTCTCCACTAAAAGAAGAACTCGGTTCTAGTGGAGCATTGTACGAGGAGACCACTCCCTTGAAGGAGTCGGATTTATACACAAAAATAGTCTTTGGAACATTCATCCATAAAGTGGAAGGTGAAAATCAATTAATGTTCGTGGATGCAGAAGGGACTAAACATCACTTGAAGGTGGGTATCAGTCTTCCAAAAGAAGAGCTTTTGATCCTGCATGACCTACTGATGAAGGAGAACTTGGACGTGTTTGCATGGTCCTACAAAGATCCGAAGGGGATTGATCCTATGGTGTGTTAACAGCACATTGACCTAGAACTTGATGCCAAGCTTCTGAGGCAAAGACAGAGGCACATGAATCTAAATTACTTAGCCTTAGTGAAAGCCTAATCACTGAAGCTCGTTGAAATTGAATTTATTTAACTAGTGGCCAATAGTGAATGGGTTTCGCCCATTGTGGTAGTACCCTAGAAGAATGACAAGCTACAAATACATGTGGACTTTTGAAAGCTAAACTCCAAGACTGAGAAGGATCATTTCCCTATCCCTTTCACAGACTAGACATAATGGCAGACCATGAGATTTATTCTCTCTTGGATGGATTCAATGGATACAACTAAGTCGAGGATGGCACAAATGAAGATCAATCCAAAATAACCTTCACAACAGAATGGGGAACCTATGCTTATAGAGTAATGCTACTCGAGCTCTATAACACTCCTGCCACATTCCAACAAGTGATGATGGCCGCATTCTAAAATTATCTGTATGATTTTATTGAGGTATAATTAGATGAATTTTGTGTCTTTAGCCTAATCCGTAAGCATTGGGGACACTTGGAACAATGCTTTGATAGATCCCTTCTATCTCTTACCCTTATGGTAAACTTTTGACCCTAAACGCTTTGATAGTGGTGAACCCGATGTGAAAGTCTGCAGCAGGTGCATAAAGATGGGGGATTTTGTAGGTTCAAGTGGTGGTGATGCTTTACAAAAGATGATTGCTTTGTTGTAGCAATAACAACAGCAGCTGTTGTTGTTACAATAGTAGATGCAAACTCGGCAAGAAGAAGAAAGAATCGATTCCTTAGGTATGAATGCATTACAGGCAGTGAGATAGGAATTGAAGTAGTTTAAAGGCCAAAATGTTTCGGCCTTCATCCGAATGTATGAAGAAAATATGTTGTTTCATGGGGTACCATAGTATGCATGGAGTCAGTATTTTTTCCATTTAGCCATGCATGCATTGCATGATCATATTAATTAGCTACATAGAAGAGATGCTGATTGGGTGGCTTTTAAGAAAGATTTGAGAGAAGAGTTTTTCTTGGAAGATGCAGGATTGGTAACTAAAAAAACATTTACAGATTGGATCGAAAAGCCCAATAAAGGGTTGGCTGCTACATCTTTGCTCCATGAATTTGAAAGTCGATATGCGCAATTGGATGCCGATGAGCAGCAATCATTAGAGAGTCAAAAATTTGATTTGTTTCTGAAGGCTACAGATCTTGTTTTGCACGAGAAGCTAATTGATCATTTACAAGATGACTCTTTTGAAACGGGCCTGAAATATGATTGAGCTAATATAATTGAGGCAGTAAATATGTTGGTAAAGAGAGAGCGGATGAAATTAAGATGGGATACAGGCACCACACCTGCCAATTCTCAGAAGGGGGATGAAATTATAATCAAGGCACTTGTGGCTATGGCTGAACAACAACCGGCTAGTACTTAACGGAGGTCCAACTCTTAAAGGTGATGCTATGGATGAATTAATCAAGGGCATGCATGATTTGAGGTTGAATTTGACAGAAATCAATGCAAAGGTCAAAAAAATGTCAAGGTAGAAGAGAAGGGCCAGGCAATAGTCCAAAGGCCGTATAAAGAAGGATACAATAGGAGATGCATTTGGTACGACGGTTTACAACATGAAAAGTTAGACTGTACATCCTACTGTGAAGTGAAAGTGAAAAGGTTAGTCTTTTGGAAAGATGGTAAAATACATGCAAAAAAATTGGCCTTCCAATAGAGCCAAATTTTGGAAATGGTAGTATGCAGAAGAGGTTGGAAGAGATGGCTGTAAGGACAACATTTGTAGCCATAGATGCAACCACATATGGTTTGAGAATTGAAAGGACTGATGAAGCTCGTAAAGTATGCATGGCTGAAGCAAAATCTCGCATTTGGATGCAAGCATTAGATTGCATGGAAAAGGGGAAAACAACAAAGGCAGAATTGGCTAATACAAGTCAGAGTATATGAGGGAGAACAGGATGGAGTGCACCAGTGGATTCATTTTCATCCTACGCTTATTTGGTTGAGGTTCATAATCAAGAGGCTCTTGTGGAAGAAAAGAGAAGAAGATATGAGGACACTACTGGTCCTTCCTCTTCAGACCCATCTAAACGCATAACACAAAGTAAAATGGAGCAGCAAAAAGAGGCTGAAATTTTCATACCTGAACATGTTATGGAGGATGCATCTCAAGAGATGAAACAAGAGGGGAAGAAAAGGGCCAAGCAGCTCGATTAGAGGCTATAATCGGATCTTGAGATTGCCACAAACCTTTAAAAAGTCTTGGAAGAATGCATACTTGGTAGTAGAGTGGAATTCACATTGGCAAAGTTCTTGGAATCGCGAAGCGTGAATTTCATGATTCAATCATTGATATGTTGAAATGAAAAAGATAGTTTGATGGTGAAGTTTTGTAAGCATTGATGTAGGTTGATAAAGACATAGATAAACAACTTCAAACGGAGTATGATTATGCTTGCAATGCTATTTTGGAATAGGCTAATGTTGAAAATGGAATTGAATGGAAGTGTAGAGAGCAAGCTTGTGGTATTGAGGGCAGCAGTAAGCACAGAGAGAAGGCTATGTATAATGGAGATGTCCATCAACAAATACATAAAGAAAAAGATGCTCATTTTATTCCAACCAGTCATTATTCACGAACACATTTGGCTCGTACTACAACAGAGACAATTGTTAAAGTGACAGAAAGAGAGATACCTTGCATAGCTCTCTTGGATCATGGTTCCGAAATCAATGTTATGGCACATAGCTTGTATGAGAATGGAGGTTGGTCGATTGATGTAGATCCGGAAAGGCGCATGTGCGCAGCAAACAATTCATCAGGGGATCTTTATGAAGATTGTCCAAATGTACCCGTGACTATTGGAGATGTTAGGGATGAGTGTCATTTTTTTGTGCAAGATTCATGTAGCTATCCAATGATTTTGGGGCAGCCCTATATGTTGGAATCAAGATTGGAAACAAAAGCCTTGGATGATGGTTCAGGGTGGTACGAAGTAAAGACAATACAAAGGCGGTACAGTTTATCATTGTTTGTGTGAATCGTCCCCGCAATCAGGATAGGCTGCAGGATAATCCCATGCCACCTAATGCACAAGAGTTTAAGGGTTTTTAGACAACACTATTGTAAGTGGAAACTATGGCAGTGCCTCTAAAGAGATAATTATGCCTCCAAGAAAGGGGGAATTTGTGATTGTGTCTAGAATATAGGAATGGACAACATGTAGTCTTGGCAACTTTAAGAATATTTCAGCCATATGCAGGGCTAAAAAGAAATATCTTGGATGGGTTGAAAAAGAGTTGAAGACAAATGGTTTGATGGCTACAAATGAAGGCATTTCAGGGCTATTTTTAGGGTTGGTTGATGTTGATACTGTGGTTGAAATTTCTACAACAATTAAAGCTGAAAACATGGTTGAAAAAGAGGTTATTTATGTTGATACTTTAGAGATGTATGAATTCATTCAACAATTGACTGAGCATGAATGTTATGGGTTGCAAAACAGGGTTTTGACAAAGAGTACAAAATAGTTGCAAAGAAGGTTGAGCCTGTGGCTTTGCCTTTACCACTTGAAAGTGATGGATTGGCTAAAAAAGTGTCTCAACAGCCTAGCTTGCGGAATCCACATGAAGTAGGACATAAATTTATAGCTGAAACTTTACAAAAGATGAAAATTGGTGATACATGCTTTCTTTTACTTGCAGAAAGAGCTTGTTTCTTGCAAATGTTGGCAAGGCATGGGAAAGCCTTTGCATTTCACCTAGATGAAATTGAATGTGTGATGACACTCAAAAGAAGCATTAAAAAAAGGCACAAAAATATCCATGCATATATCATACTTTCATCTTTTGTAAAGGGGATAACATTTACATTGTTCCAAAATCACTAAAATACACACTTACATGAGGGGGCCACATCCACATCCACATCCACATCCATCATAAATAAATTGTCTACACAAAAGTGTTACGTGCATGCATTTGTAAAGGGTAGGAATACTCAAAATTAAAGGCCAAAGGCCTCATAATATCAAATGTATCAAAGTTTCAAAGAAATAATAAAATACGAAGGGGTGTGCTTTTTGGGGAAGAGGTTGTTTATTGTTGCTTTGGCAGAGCCTTAAAAAAACTGCATTCCTATACTCAATCCACCCTAATACATTCAGTGCACAACTCTCATCACTCTGACAACACTCTTACTTCACCTCAAACATACACACGATTCCGCATGACTATTACTCTCTCTCTGACAGAATCCGCACTGAAAAACGGAATGGGAAATAGACAAATAAAGAGACTAGAAATTGCCAACAAGACTGTCATAACTGTATTCCGCCATAGCTACATCAGAAAATCCGCCAAGAAACTAATAGACGTACACAAAACTCAAACAACATCATATATATAGGCATACCTATGACCATCCAACTTCCAAGGTCCGAAAACCAACTAACTTTCAAACTTACAAAAGACACTTTAAATATTCAGAATTAAATCCGCCCAAGGTCTAGCCTAAACAGAGGTGGGGTGGAGTGCATGAGTGGTTATGTGCCTCTTTCCCTTCCCTCTCTCTTCTCCAATCGCATATTCTCTTTTTGGTGGTGCCAAAAATTTGTTCTCTCTCCTCTCTCCTCTGTCTTTTGTGCAAAAAGTTCTCTTTTCCCTTTTGTTCTTGCATAATGGTTGAAGCTATGGATGAAGATGATGAAGATGACAATTTTGTTTTTTATTAAAAGAGAGATTTATGGTTTATTTTCAGTTTTAAGATTAATGGCAGAGCCATACACATAGATTTTGTGTGCTTTGTGCCCCTAGTTTTACGGTTGATTATGTTCGTGGGAGGGTTGTTGTCATTTTGGTGCACAGCCGGGGAAGAAGGTGATCTCAACAACTATTTGATTGGGATTATACATTAACAAGCAATGCTAATGTAGTCCTGGAATGAGAAGCCGATGGAGAAAAAATCCTCCTGCCATAATTGGCTATTTCTCAGATTTGATGGAAGAAGAAGAAAATGATTCAAGTTTTTTGGAGGTGGAGGCGGCACATTTTTTCTAAAGAAGAAGAAGATTATTCTCAAGTCCTTTGTCACCATGTATTATCATCCCAATAAGGTTGTTGCAAACGAAGACCTCATCTTCAAGCAACACCAATATGAGAGTTCCTTGTAGGACAAGATCTATTTCGTCCACAAATATGAGAGCCTCATGCACTATGCCCAATTCAAGAGGTTAAATGAACCCCGGATTGGCCATCGCTTCCTCACTAAGAAATTGGAGGCCATCTGAGCACAGCAAGAGCAAGCACTCTTTGAATGCCGATAGAAGCTCCACCATCTCCTCAAAGATGAAGATAGCATGCTCCATCCTGAGATGCTGACCGAGAGCATGAAACTTGTTGAAAGAATAGCATGGCTCAAAGCCCAGGCATGGAATTAGAACATCCAGAGACAAGAAAAGATAAGAGAACGAGAATCTCTAGCAGCAACAACAAAAGGAGGGTTTCACTCCTAGTTATGCTTATCTCCTTCCTCACATCGATCATCACCAGCAGCGTTCCATTGCAGCACAATAGAAGAGGTGGCCATCTCCTCTAGAGAAGACATCAAAAGGGCAAAGACAAAAAGAAAAGGGGGAGGGTGATGAGGGTTTTGAGGAATTCGACTGAGAATAGAAAGAAAGAAGAGTAGAACAGAGAAAATAATGAGCAGGCCATGGATCCTTGTTGGTACCTGCTTCCATATCCTGAGAAGAAGAAGAAGAATTAGGGCTACAAAGAGAAAGGACGATCTTGTCTCCATCGCTGTCCCAGGAATCCCTGGGTCATCTTTCACCATCAGGCCCCAAATTCTTGGTCAGAAAGAGAGAGAGTAGTGCTTGAACTCGTATGTTCGGCTCCTTTTTGAGATCCCTGTGTACCCCCTAGGAGAAACAGCCAGAGAGAGAGCAGGAGGTAGCACACTTCTAAGTCTCTGGCCTCTCAAGAGAGTGGAAATTTGAGGTTAACCCTCGCTTTTCAGCCTCAACAATGGCTTTGTGTTTCCTTTCAAGGCATGGCCACTCGCAAGCAGATGCTCTTAAGGTCATCATGGGCCCCAAAACTCTAGTAAACGAAACCATGCCACGTCCGGTTCTAAAAACACGCACACACACTTTTGCATGTGAGAGAGGAAGAGAGAGGAAACAGTAGAAGACACCAAAAATAGGGTCACTGATGGCCGCTTGTTGGCCTCGAGGCAGAGAACAGGCGACACATGCGACCGTGTCTCTCTCTTCCTTGCCGCCATTGGCCCAGGCACAGCACACCGGGCATGCTGATGCAGTAGAAGGCACTGCCTTGCAGACTGCCCCTGATTGTTACTCCAATTGGTGCTTCTCATGCAAGTTCATTGACCACTGCTCCCCCTCTCAGAAGGATGGCATCGACCTCAAGCAAGAGACTTTTCTCAGATGGTTGTATTCGGTTTTCCTATTCGATTTTCCTACAAAGACTCGAGAAGGAGCTTCACATTCTAATAAATCCATCAAATCTCCTATCTAAATCTAAAGGGGAGAGAGAGAGAGAGAGAGAGAGAGAGAGAGAGAGAGAGTGTGTGTGTGTGTGTGTGTGTGTGTGTGTGAGTGTGTGTGTGGCTGTGTGTAATCGGTAAGAAGAAGGGCAAGAAGAAGAAGAAGAAGAAGAAGAGCATTGTAAAACAGGGAACGCGAATGGAGGTCTAGGGGTAACAGTAGCTAGCCCTCACATCCGCACTAGTCTTGGGATTGCATGCATCATTGGGAGCAGCAAGTCCCTCTGCAAGATGATGAGTAGGTGCAAGAAGAGGCAAATGGGTATAGTTTTTTAGTTGAAGATGAAGAAAGAGAGAAGATGACAATGTTAGAACCCTCAACTATGGTTCTTACCTATCCGCCATGGTAGCCATTTGCATCTTGGCAATGGTCATGTCAATGACACCCCTGTGCCTCCTCATCCTCCACGCGAAATCATAACCTTCCCTCCCCTATCAGTCATCACAAGGAAACCCTTTTCTGATGTAGGAGTTTCATGAAAGTTCATGGCCTAGACATACATAAGTTTGGAGCACATTTGCCAAGATCAAAGAGAAGTATTGGTGGCAGAACATGTATAAAGATATGGACATTATGTGGAATCATGTAGTGTCTGTCAGATGTATTCCATGGTAAAGCATAAAGATGGATTGCAACCCATTTTTCCATTGTCTATGCATTACAAATGGGTAATTGATTTGGTTACCATGCATATATGTTTATGGAATATTAGATATCTTGTACTTGCATGAGAAGAATTGACAAATCAAGTGGAAGATCGAGCTTAGTACAAAGACTACTCAAGTAGTTTGTAGGTTCTTATTGGAAAAAGCCTTTTACAGGTATGGTTGTGTTGGTAAAGTGGTTTTGATAGAGGAGAATTTGATGTGGATGAGGTTCATGACTTCTTTTCATGATTGGGTATCAAGATGGCTTTAACTTTAGCCTATAATCCTGAAGAAAATGGCAAAAGTGAAAGGAGTCATCAGCCTATCATTAAGGCATTAGCAAAGTCATGCAAGGATAGGATGAAAGAGTGGCCAAGAATATTACCCTTTGCTTTGTGGGCTGATAGGACCACTCATAGTGCAGTTATAGGGTATATGCCTATTGAATTAATGTATGGATAGCATCCAATCATGCCTATTGAGGAGACTATTGCTACTTGGAGTGTGTTACCATGGGTAGAGGGTCTGAATAGAGAAGAGTTTCTGGTCCTAGGCATTAGACAATTAGAAAGAAGGCCTGAAGACATTGAGATAGCCATGAAAAAGCTCAAGACTACAAGAATCAAGAACAAGAAGAGGTTTGACAAGTGGCACAAACTTCAACTATGAGCTATACATAAAGGGGCTTGGGTGGTGGTTTATGACAATAGTTTGGAAAATCAGCATAGTGCCAGTCGAAAGATGGCAAAGCAGTGGTTTGGTCCATATGTGATAAGGTTTATTTTTGAAAATGCTACTTATGCATTAAATGAGATGGATGGGATAGCTCTAAGGATTCCAATGGCTGAAAAACATATCAATCTCTTTAAAAGTAGGGAGTTTTCAACATATGAGTTGAAGGAGTTGGATACTAAGCATGAACATGAGAATATGGAAGAAGAAGAGCAAGAAGATGAAGACATTGACATGGAAGAGGATACTTCTTCTAACACTACAGACCCATAAGACTTTGGCACATGCCAAAGGATGTGCAGGTTAGGAGAGGGTAGATGTCATGGGATTTTATATTTACAAAGTGAAAAACAAAGATTCTTTGGATTATATAGGTCTGCATACTTAGTCTACAGGAGCTTCAAGACAGGTCACAGGATAGAATGCAATGACTCTTTAAGTTCATTTTTGCTAGGAAATCACTAACTTCAACAAGTAAACTAGGTTTGAGCACAGGACTTGGAATAAGCCATGTTAGTGACTTAGGTAATTGAAGATTGTATGTATGAAAACTTTGAGTTGTATGGGAGAGAATAGGAAGATTAATATGTTTTGCATCGCAAATCACGGGCATTGACTGCAGGGATAGAGTTGGACCATAGGTGGAGCTACCAAGGGCATACAACTGGAGTTTAACTAAAAAATGGGCAAGAGGAAGGAGGGGAAGGTAAGGTGTGTTTATTGTATGCAATTTGGGAGAGAGGAGGGGAGCTATGGTGTTGTCTTGAATAGGGAAAAATAGGGAATCCATGACCAGCAAGGTCTCTTCTAGCTTTGTCTTCATTCTCATGACTTTTCTTGATGCCCAAAGCTTGAATCTTGCTCACGAGATCTAGTGTACCACTTGGGGCAATCAAAGGAGTGATTTTTCTTGGTCTATGGGCTGTTTTGGACTATTCAAAACTATCACAAATAGGGCAGCCCACAGTCCACTCAATTTGGAAGAGCTTGCAAGTGATCTAAATGCATGTATGTATTGGATACAGTCCCTAAACAGCAAGGCAACCTTGGGCATTCATTAGAGGAGCTTATGATTGGATTTATATGCATTTTGAAGCCTTGATTGAGGGATGGAGTACATTGTTATTGACAGGGATGAAGTACTTCATTAGCTTTGATAGGGATTTTTTAAAAGTATTTGATATATGTCTTAATTGTAAAGGCTTCTACCACTACTAGATTGAAGCTACATGTACTTTTGGGGTGAATACCTATGGCAATCAATGGATGGCAACAACATGGATAATGGATTATGTATATGGGTTATTATATGTATTTGTGTATGAGTTGAGCTATTGTCTCAGTGTGTCTTGGCCTTCAACCCTCCTTTATTTGGATATATTTGGTTATGAGCTATGATTATGAGCTGATGTCTTCCATGTATGACAAGATGTTGAAATAATTTGATTGGATTCACCTCTATCAATTCATTTCTACATCTCCTATTTCTTTAATCCCCTTCTCTTTTGTCTACTCATCTCCCTAAATCTCCCTTCACCCTTCTGTCTCTTACCCCCATGGTAGACTTTCTCCCCCAAACGCTTTGACACTGCACTATGATATTATCAGAGTACCCAGCCTCAAAGAATCTCTTAATGAAGAGACTCTTGAGGTTGATGAATGTAACGTGTCCACCTGTTCACTTGTAGGGCACCTCTTAGCAGCCCATCGGAAAGAGAGTCCAGAAAGTGCCGCCCGGCACTCCCACGGAATGTCATGCGGTTTGCGATCTAGGTCTTTCCGAGTTTGCCACGAAGCGGAAGCATTCCGGCTGTTCCCACTTAGGACCGACCTGAATCAGGGTTTTTCTAGTGGTCAAATTCCTAGAACGTTAGCTAGCGTCGAACCCGAGGCGAACTACTTTATGTAGAAATGTCAGGGTCGAAGTGGATTCATGCTGCACTTGGTTCAAGGAGAATGGGAAACAAGAGGGATGCAAAGTATGTTTGAAAGGGTTTATGATGGTTTTTTATGAAATATGTTGTTTTGAAGAGTTCTGTAATTTTCTCTGTATGGTTCTGTAAGGCTTGATTTTCTTCTAATTTGGTTCTGTTTTGGTTCTGTTTTGGTAGTTAAGATGGTTGAATGAATGTTTTGAGAGATGATTGAAAATTTGTGAAAAGGTTTATGAGAGATTGAATTGATTTTTATGGGTTTTGTTGATCTTCTGTAAAGTTCTGTAGCTTTGTAGTCCTGTTGCTCTGTTGTTTTGTGGTTTTGTGGTTCTGTTTTATTTGTTTCTGTTAAGTGTTATGATGGATGTATGGATGTTTTGGGAAGTGTTCTTGTCTTAGGAAAAGGATGAATGGAAGCTCTATTCAAGATAATTGAAGTGAAGAAGTAGTCGCTGAAGATTTACAGAAGATTTACAGAAGGTTACAGAAGGACAGATCTCACAGGACACTATGAAGTCTCTGGTAACCTTTCACATTTGACATACCTTTTGGGAGGTGTATCCACGACCTAATGAGGATTATTGTGAGTGATTATTGAGTGATTGTAGTGAGGATATGATGTAGTATTGAGAGTATACTATTGTGAGAGAGATCATATGCAAGAGTTAGTCGATTCTATGTGAAACATTGTATCTTTCTATGAGGGAGAAGACTATGAAGACAATGAAGATGAATACTATGTGATTTGTTTCCATCAAAAGTTGGTTCTCTTTGTCTATTAATGAAGAATATGAAGAATATGAAGAACATGATCAAGTTTGTTAAAGATAAATCCGTGGGAGATATCTACTATGATGCTGCATGAAGATTTGTTGTGCCTGGTGTTCTTTTCTTCATTGTGATCATATAAAACCTAATAAAAAAGCTTGTTGATGTTACAAGATAGATTTTCTTGCAAGAGAATTCCCTTTTCCTTGGTGTTCCTCTTGGGGCTCCAGCTTTGTGCTTAAATCACAAGATAGATTTGCCACTCCTTGGAACAAGGTTGGCAGGTTCTAGTGCAAGTCTAATTTGCAAGAGGATGAGTAGACATCCTGCTACATCACCCTTCTTTGGACCGATTTGCCAAGTTAGGGAAGATATGTATTGCCTAGCAAGCAATTGACAAATCAAGTTGGGGCGACGAGGTTGCTCAGGAATTACTGTTCCTAATGTAAGAAACCTAAGGTATTTGTTGATTGGGTTAACAGGGTATAAACCCTAACCCAAGGATAAAAGGGTAAACAAGCAACGAAACCCTTGGGGATCTTGCCAAGTCACAATTGACCCCAGATCGAATGTTGGATGCATTTGGAGAGAAGGAATATACCTTAGCAGTTGGCCAAGTAAACGACCACTGGATTGATTGTGTTTGTATAAGATAGGAGCACTGTTTGTATTGCTTTGCTCAAAGAACTAAAGATGGAAAAATAATTAATGCTTCAGGTTGAAGGCCTGGAGGCAGAGGCAGCATCAGTTATATCCCCGACTGTCTGTCTGACCCTAACCAAGGGGGTTGTTAGCTGCGCCGGATACATGGACCGAACCCGCCGCGAGAGGTCTCTCCGTGGGTGCTACTTGGATCAGGAGGACACTTGGGTGCTAGGGGGGCTCTGGTCATAAATCCCTTGCCTCCAGGTCTTGCACAAGAGGCCGACGTGACTCGAGATTGGATCTCGAGGCCCGCATACTAGTCTACGGGTAGAAACTTGGAATAGCGATCCCTGAGGATTGCTGGATTGCCTTCGGGTGGATTATGGATTAGCCTTCGGGATGGATTATGGAATAGCCTTCAGGCTGGATTATATGATGTATTCCAAAGACTGATAAATAAGATCAATTGTTGAAAAGGAACTTGTTTGACACTTTTTTTCTATGTCAGTGCTAAGATTAGGTGAAGGAACCGGTGAATAATTGGCTAATTAAGGAAGTTTTTTTGCGTGTCGAACTAAATGTGATAGGTAATTAGACAACTAAAGCAACCCCGAGGAAAGTGCGGTGGATGTGGCCATGGGTCCGTCCTATGGATGGGTGGTCCCGGTTGGCCGGGAACTTTTCTTAAAGGAAATTGACAGCAAGGAACATTGATGCTGACATGTCTGAATTGAGTGCAGCAATGTTTGCACATGGGACCGGTGTAGTTGCAGATATTGATATCTGGCATAAACGCATTGGCCATGTTAATGTACAGCGACTTAAATCAATGCAGGCCCAAAATATTGTTGCAGGATTGCCCAAATTCAAGGTTGCAGACATGCATAAGGTATGTGAAGCCTATCAGTTTGGAAAACAGGCAAGGAAACCATTTCCTAGACATGTTCAAGAGAGTGAGAAGCCATTGGAATTAATCCACTCTGATGTGTGGACTACTAAAACTGCATCGCTTGGAGGCTGTCATTATTTTGTCACTTTTATTGATGACTATAGCAGAAAAGTTTGGGTGTATTTTATGAAAAAGAAAAGTGAAGTTTTTGGGCATTTCAAAACTCTTAAAGCTATGGTTGAAAAAGAAACAGGCCTGCAGATAAAATGCCTAAGGTCAGATGGAGGGGGAGAGTACCTCTCAAATGAGTTTGCAAGGTTCTTGCAGGAGCATGGCATAAAGCAGCAATATTCATGCAGTCATACCCCACAGCAAAATGGAATTGCAGAAAGAAAAAACAGACATATTGGAGAGGTGTCTCGTGCCATGCTCAATGAAAAAGACCTGCCAGATTTTTATTGGGCTGAAGCAGTTGCTACAGCAGTCTACATAATGAACAGGACTCCCACTGCAGCAATACATGGAATGACTCCAGAGGAGAGGTATACTGGTAGGAAACCAAATATTTCTCATTTGAAAATTTTTGGTTGCATTGCCTATGTACATGTGCCAGATGAGTTGAGATCCAAGTTGGATCCAAAAGCTGAGAAGTGCATCTTTATTGGTTACTCTCTGCAGCAAAAAGGGTATAGATGCTATAACCCTTCTACTCGTAAGTTTACAGTGAGCAGAGATGTTGTTTTTGATGAGATGAGTAGCTGGTATAAACCAGTAAATGTGATTGATGATGTAGATGCACAAAATGGTAATGCTGCACAGAATTCACAACAGCAGTCACAAAATATTAGTGGACCTGGAGCGTCCTCTAGCAGTGGTTCACATTCTTCGCCATGGACAGGCAGATTGAGATCAGGAGAATCTTCTCAAAGCAATACAGATAGTGGTATGCAGGTATCACGAAAAGGAAAAGAGAAGGTTGATCAGCCCATGTTTGATGTGAATGCAGGTCACTCTTATGTGGATGGTGAATCAAGTGGCTCAGAACAGAGCATTGATGATGAGTTGGGTATTCCTTCTATTGTTACACCTGGAGTAAGGAAGACCAGGGATGTTTTGAGAGCACCTGGGAGTGAACCTACTTTGCGCAGGTCTATGAGAGCTAGATATCATGTGGATAGGCTGAAATATGATGGATTTATAGCCATTCACTATGCATATATGGTCAAAGTGATACAGGAACCAGAACCCACTTCTTTTGAGCAAGCCATGGGAAAAGAAAAATGGGAGAAAGCCATGGATGAAGAAATGGATGCCTTGGAAGCAAATGCTACATGGGAATTGGTACCTTTGCCTAAAGGTAAAAATGCAATTGGCTGTAAGTGGGTTTATAAGGTGAAGCACAATGCAGATGGTTCTGTGAACAGATACAAGGCAAGATTAGTAGTCAAGGGGTATGCACAAACATATGGCATTGACTATGAAGAAACATTCAGTCCGGTTGCAAGGATGGCAACCGTAAGAGCAGTCATTGCTATGGCTGCATCAAAGGGATGGTCTTTACATCAGATGGATGTAAAGAATGCCTTCTTGCATGGTGATTTGCAAGAAGAGGTCTATATGGAGCAGCCACCAGGTTATGTGCATGCTGTTCATCCTGAGTTTGTTTGCAGGTTGAAGAAAGCCTTGTATGGCTTGAAGCAAGCACCTAGAGCATGGTCTGACAAGATAGGACAGTATCTTGTCACTATTGGCTTTCAGATTTCCAAGGCAGATTTCTCACTTTATGTGAGAAAAACAGAGAAAGGTATTATGCTACTTGTCATTTATGTTGATGATTTGATTATGACAGGTGACAGTGATGAAGATATCCTTCATGTGAAAATGCTATTGAAGCAGAAGTTTGAGATGAAGGATTTGGGAGAGCTGCGTTATTTCTTGGGCATTGAGATGATTAGATCATCAAGTGGGATACAGCTCTTGCAGAGGCAGTATGGATTGGACATGCTGTCCAAATATGGGATGACAGGCTGTAAGCCTATTTCAGTTCCTTTGGAGCAGAATGTGAAGCTGAGCACAGATGCAGGTGAGCTTCTAGAAGACCCTACTATGTACAGACGCATAGTAGGAAGTTTGATTTATATGACTATTACCAGGCCAGATTTGAGCTATGCTGTTGGATTGGTAAGTCAGTTTATGCAGGCTCCAAGGAAACCACATTTGGATGCGGCTAGACGCATACTCAGGTATGTGAAGTCCACATTGCAGTATGGACTATTTTATGAGACTGGGGTTCAGATACAGTTGCATGGATACACTGATGCTGATTGGGCTGGTAGTATTTCTGATAGACGATCTACCAGTGGATATGTGTTCTCTTTTGGGAGTGCTGCAGTCACTTGGAGCAGCAAGAAACAGCCTACAGTTGCCTTGTCGAGCACAGAGGCTGAGTACAGGGGTGCAGCAATGGCTACATATGAGGTAGCTTGGTTGCATAAGCTACTTTATGATATGCATCAGTCTATAGATGGGCCAGTTGTCATTTATTGTGACAACATGAGTAGTATACACTTGGCAAATAACCCAGTCTATCATGCTAGAACAAAGCACATTGAGGTGCATTATCACTATGTGTGAGAGAGGGTTTTACTAGGTCTTATTGATCTAGTTTATGTCAGCACAGAGATATCCAATTGCAAGCATTAGGTACATTATTTGATTAGTGGAGAGGGTCCTTACTTTGATATTTGATGCGTCAATTTAAGTGGTATCATGCCCAGAAAGTTTGTTTAGAGAGATTCTTGAATCTAGTACCGGTTATTGACAAGGTTTGATCTTTTTGCTTATGTTGGTTTGACTAAAACTAATTTGACTTTGTAACGTTTTTCGATCTATCTTGTGGATGAATTCTTAGTTTGTTACTATCAAAAGAATGGCCTAATGAATTTTCCTCTTACAAGCTAGCTTTAGTACAAATTATGATGAAGACCACATCCTATGCGCAATACAATTAGAATTATATCAAGAGAATCAAGATGCAAGATTTAATACCCTTGAGAGGAAATGCTTTCTATGTCATGTGCAATCCTTCATGCTTAATATGGAGATGCAAGCTATCTTTCCTAAACACAACTTGAGATGCCATTCCTTACATTAATTCAATTTTAGAAAATCTTTTAAAGATGCATCTTACAACCAAATGATGTTGGCACATACATCTTAAGAGAGCAACTTTACAAGTCAAAGATGAAAACTTTTATCTCTTCCTATGAGTTACTTAACACATTTATCCACTCTTCGTGTGTGGATTTATGCAAGCTTGTATGATGGGCAAGCAACAGAGAAAGGCATTTCCACAGGAAAGCAAGAATAGAGCACAGGCTCCTCTAGAGTTGGTGCATGATGGTGACTTGTGTAGTAACATGCCTACAGATGCCTTGGGGGGATCTTATGTTGATTGTTGATGATATATTAGGAAGATGTAGGTGTACTTCCTTCGTGATAACTCTCAAGCTTTTGGTAAGTTTAAAGAATGGCTAAAACTTATTTAGAGTGAAACAGGGAAAAGTGTGAAGAAATTTAGAATAGATAGTGGTGGTGAGTTCGACTCAAAGGAGTTTGAAGACTTTTGCAAGAGCAAAGGGATCAAGCATCAATTGACGATGCCTCACACACCTTAGCAGAATAGTGTTGTAGAATGTAGGAATCACACCATTGTGGAGATGGCAAGATGCATGCTAAAGGGAAAGGGATTGCCTAAACATTTTTGGGCTAAACCTGTTAATACTATAGTCTACATTCTAAATCGGAGCTACACAAAGGCTCTCAAGGGAAAAACACATCATGAGGCTTACACTGGTAAGAAACCATCTATCTCACATTTTAGAATTTTTGGATGTGAGTGTTATGCACATGTTCCAGATGAGAAGAGAAATAAGAAAAAACCAAAAAGTAAAAAATGTATCTTCTTGGGTTATAGTGATGAGCAGAAGGCTTACAAACTATATGACCAAGAGGCAAAGAAGATCATTGCGAGCCATGATATGGTATTCAAGGAGCAGTCGCATACAGTGGAGGAGGAGGAGAAGGAAAGTTCTTCCACTTTATCATCAAGCAAAGAAGTAGTCCACTATGATCCTCATCTTCCTGAATGGTGTTGAAAGAAATTACTATTGATTGGAGTTCCTATATCTTGTCAAAGATGGATCAACATTTTGTCAGAGCCACAAGGGGTAATGTGACTAATGTCACATTTGGTTCCTATCTTTCTATTTTCTTGGAGTGTGCTGCCCCTGTAAAGGAAGTTCCTACATTACTAGTTGATCCTCTAGAGGTTCCTCTTCCTCCTACTAAAAGCAATGATGTTGTTATTGAGGATCTTGATCCCCTCCCACCTATGGTAATTCAAAGGAAGTGACTTAAATGAGTGGTTGAATCAGCCCCAGCTCCTCCTCCAGTCTCCATTCCTATTCAATCTAGCAGTTAGCTGCTTGCTTTCCTCACAATATTGAATGTTTTTAGAGCACATCGAGATGGTACTTTGGAGATTTTCATTCCCTCTGTACAATGCTTGGTCACAAGAGACACAATTCCTTTCTCATGCAAAGATATCCAAAGTTCTATTGAACTCTTGGTGACTGCATGTATCCAACAACTCTATTCTTCTTGTTTATGAAGAAGTTCAACTGACCAAAGAAGAGTTGAATAAAGAAAATAATGAGTTAGCTTCTGCTCAAGAAAGGTTTTCTAATCTTTATACCCAGATGGAGTAGCAGGCTAAGATATTGAAGCTTAGAAAGGGGAGATTTCTAGTTCGTAAACTCAATTGACTGACACTAAGTCCCAAGTGGTTACTATGACTGAGGAGAGGGATAGATTGTTGCAAGAGTCTCAAGAGCTTAGAGCTTTAATAACTGCCCAAACAAAAGAGCTTAAATAAGGTAATACCACCCTCGAACAAAGCAACATTTAGATTCAACAACTTAAGGAACAATTGGCAGCAGTCCCATTCTACTTTGCATAGTCCTATTGTACAACCAATTCCTTCCTTATCCCCTATGGATTTTGAGATCTTTCAAAGGAATGCTACCTTATGGCCCTTATTCCAAGCCAAGGTGGAAAAACTTCAGGCTAGAATGGATTTTCTGTGGACTTCATTTCAACAGTTTTAGGAGTTTGTTCCTCCAAACCACTCTTTCTTTGTTCATTATCAGCAATACAAGCTGGCCTTCTATATCAAGCTTTCAACAATCGATTTGCCTCTTCCAAAGGATGGTTGGAGTGGAGCTTGGTTTGCTAACTAATTGACTCAAGTGTCTAGAATGATTTTTGAAGACTCTGTGACTACAAACACTATGTTGATGTCTTATATGTATTTGAGAGGTGATTCATTAATCCCAGATGATGAATATTTATCTTGGTATATAGGGGATGTGGTATTACAAGCTACATTGTATGTCAGATATTTGGAGCTGCAGATTGATTAGATATTCTAAGCCTATTCCTCTAAAGTGACTGATTACCCTGAAACCTCTTGGCATACAATGATTGACATCTTGAATCAATGACAAAACAAAGCCTCTGTTCATGTGTAGAACACTAACCAACTGAGGGTGGACCTCTTAGCCTACCTTTCAAAACAACCTTCTTTCGACTCATTTTTCTTTAATCCATATCATCATTGATCTACCATCTGTTCCTAGCTTATCTTGTTAGCAAATGGCCTATAGATATGACACTTATCTTCCCCTTTATAAATCTTACTCACAAGTTATTTTAACCTCTTCTTTTTTAACCTCAAGGTGCTCCTCAAATTTCTATTTTCACTCAGTGTTCTTTTATTGAGGATCGGGTGTTTTTCCCTTCTCTGTCTTGCCCTTCCCCATCTATAAATATTCCTTCCACTTTTCCAACATGTTTATCAACATCCTTTTTAACCGATTCTCCTAAGTTTTCATCTAATCCCTCTTTAGCACATTCTTCCTTTTATGATTTTTCTTATCCATCTCTTCATCCTCTTTCCCTGGTTCCTCTTCCCTCTCCTACTACTATTTATCCCTCAGCCTCCTTAGTTAGTTAGGTATGAAGGATTTGATCAGAAGATTCCTAGGAGACGAGGATGGAGTGTAGGAGATTCACTTACCGGACCTTAGATTGATTGGCCATTAATTCAAAGAGAATCAATGATTGCTAGCCAAGCTTTCCAGAACTATCTTTATTTTGCTTAGGAGCATTCACAGTCTTTAGATCCTTCAATGAGATTGACTACTCACTTAACTTGGTATCTAGTGTATATGCATAGGCATTCACATGATGATTAGAGGTCGATACCAAAGCTATGCATGAATGTGAATTTGACTATTGATCCTTAACAATTGGATATCTTGTACTTTCATGCTCTTTGTTTGCCTAACAGATATCTTGTCTTGGTGGAGAGGATGTGTTGTTTGCAATTTTTCCAAAATCCTCCCAAAACTTTTATAGACGAATCTTTATCTATGGATCACTTCCGTAATCACCAAGCCTTCAAAAGGGATCATCTTCATTGATACCCATGAATGTAATTTTTGATGATTCATAATGATATCTCTTTTGGAGGTGCCATTCAGATGGTTGTTTTGTGTTAAGTCTGTGTATGTGAGATGGTTATTTTGTTTTATGATGGGGTCGTGGGGGTTGGAGATTCAACACTATTCAAGAAGTTATCTTTTTGAAGATTCGTGGTGGTGATGATGATGTTGAATGGATAGGTCAAGATGCAAAGATACAGAACCTCTTATATCCTTTAACAGTTTGTCATGTTTTTATATTTCCAAGTTGAGATAATGGATAAAGGTGTTTTCCTTTCGTTGCAATTCTTTATTAGATATATGTTATACGTTGGGGTTTTGTTTGGATGGTATTTCTTGAAGAAGCTAAAGACGATTGAGATGAGCTATATTTTAAACTTCTATTATCTTTTTTCTAGGTCGTGAGGATGCTCCATGATTAAGTGTGGGGATATGTTGAGGGTTGAAATGATTTGATTTTTTGGTTGATTTTTTTTGTTTTTCTGGATTGAATGGTTGATTTTTTATGGATTTTGAATGATGATTAGTTTTTTTGGAAGTGTTTGAGAGTTTTTTGGATGAGATTGATTATGGTTTGGAAGCTCGTGATGGTTTATAATGGAGATATGATGTTTTGACATGTTTTGTTAGTGTCTAATTGGTTCTAATTGAGTCTGTTGACCTTCAATTTTGTTCTGTTTTCCTTCTATATGAGGGGTTATAATAATGATTGATGAAGTTTTAGAGTGTTTGGGAGCTTATTGATTGATTCTTGATAGTTTTGAATGATTTAAGTGAGCTCAAGGATTTCTGATGACCTTTTGTATGGCTCTATAAACCCTGTGTTGAGCTTCTATAGAGCCTCTATCTCTGTTCTATATGCCTCTGGTAAGAGTGATACAGGATGAATGTATACCTTGGGTAAGTTTTCCAATCTTGGGAAGAGATGAATATAAGTTCAAATTATCTCGAAGAAGTGGAAGAAGTAGCTACCGAAGACTTGAAGAAAAGATTGAAGTGACAGTGATATTGATGAGCTACGAAGAGACACTGTAGTGGCTCTGGTGACCTTTCATATCAGACATACCTCTTGGGAGGGGTATCCACGACCAAAGAGGGGTTATGGATTATTATTCTTGATTATCTCATTGTAAATTTGAGAGAGAGTATGTATGAGAGAGAGAGTGAGTGAGAGATAGCCAAATCTATGCAAAACAATGTATCTATGAGTGAGAGATTGTGAGAGAAAGCTATGGAATTTTTTAAGAAGATTATTATGTGATGATTTCCATTCAAAGTGGTATATTATATTTTATATTTGTGGTTTCTTGATTAATTATATGAAGAATATGAAGAGCATAATCAATTTGGTTCAAATTAACGTGGTGGGAGAATTGTTTCTATGAACCTACGTGAAGATTTATTGTTCCTAGTGTTCTTTTCCTTGTTGTGGTCATACCAAATATGAAAAAGATGTTTGTTGATGATACAAGATAGATTTTCTTGTAGTAGATTCCCCGGTTTCTTGGTGTTCTTCTTGGGGCTCCACCTTTCATCTTCTCTCCCCTCTTAGAATGATGAAAATCCTTCTTAGGATTGGAGAATGAAGGGATAATGGCGTTTGGGATGCTCTTTATGGGCTTTAGTGTTGCAAGAGCTAATCGTAGAAGTTCGGGTTATACTCCCATGTATCCTAGAGGTCCATATATTGTGGTCGAACGCTCACATGTGTGATATAGGTCAAGTATGGATTCAACATGACATTGTCCTCTAATGGTCTGTTTTGTGTCAAGGAGGCTAGGACTCTACTAAATGAAGTTGGGGCCACATAGGTGTGGTCATATTAAGAAGTCTTGATGGTACGTCTTTGCTCTGCATTGGTCACAATTTGGCAACCCGCGTACTCCCATTGGATGTGAAGAGAGTACCATTTTTGTAGGAAATTGGACTTGAATTTAGCAAGCTTTTTTAGCTCATCTAGTTCATTGGTCAATATTCGAACTTTACTTTTCTTAAAGGATGTGATTAGCTGTCGGTTTAAGCTTTTTCTTGGGAGATTTCAATGGCAATCAACTTCTCTACAATTATGAAAATCTTTGTGAATATGAATTTAAATTCTTCCCAAGAATAAGGCAATGAGCGTACATCATTTACTATGTGTTCTTCAAGCAAGCCTAGGTCCATGCAGTCATAGCTTCTAGCAAATTAGTGTGAAAGTGAGTCCAATTGTCTGATGCAAGTCATTAAGTCATCTCCTATGTTCATGGCCATATCGAATTCCAATGCGAGAATTTGATTGATGTTGATAAGATTGTTTAAGGTCTATGGGTAGTTGGGGTTTGGCTGGATTGGACTATTGAGCTATGGTGGCCTTTACAATGAGTTGGACATTAGATCATTTGTTATTTGTTGCGTGTGATAAAGCTTGCAGTTCAGGGGCCATGTGACTCTCTATTTGTGTAGTGGGTGGTGCATTGGAGGTATTCGGATGAGGCCTATTGGTAGTGAATCTGAATTTTGGGTGATAGACCCATTGAGTGTTCAAGGTTGAACATCTTCTTGCACACTCTAGTCTTTACCTCCTATTGGATCATGGCTACATTTGGTTGGAAGGTTGCAATGGATAGGAAAGTGTTCCATTCATAGATTTAGGCAGCCACACCAATGTGTTGTTGTCATAGAAGCTTGGACGAGCAATAGGGATTTTGGCACCCATTGTGGTTTAGTCCTTTGCTTATTCATATAACACTAGATTTTTTGCTTATGTATGGTGTATAGGACACAAGAGCCAGGAAATCTTACGGGTGTACCCTTGGTAGGTAGTGATCTTTGTTTGGGAACCCTCTCACACATATGACTATGTGAGAGGTAGCCATTGCACTTGGCTTGAAACATTTTAAACAATAAGTGGTATGTGGGTCTTGGTGGTCAAGCAAGAAGCTCTCACATTTTGGTTCCATTGCCGAGACTAATGTATTCAAGCTTTGAGTGCTTGCAGGCTCCGAATTGAGCATTGAAGTAGGGTTTGCCCCAAACCACGCTTGAGATAGGTAAAAAGTGAGGGAGTTGAAGAGGTATTTGATCTCCTTTGCAAGTAAGTTTTTCACATTTTTGGATTTAGGGAAGTAGGTTGGAGTAGTGTAAGTGGTTGCTTGTCATTTGGATGCATTTAGGTAAGGAAGAAAAATAAGGAAAACAGAGAAACACACAATAGGGTTTTTGCTATAATAACAAGCCCAAAACAAGGAAAAAAGGTAGTGAAAAGAGAGCTTTAAGGCATTAGGACAGTAAAGAGAGAGAAGGAGGAGGTAGCACAGAAAGAGAGAAAGGGTTTAAGAAGCCAAGAGGGTAGAGAGAGAGTTAATTTGTGTGCATTCAGTTAAGAGAGAGCTTGAGAGAGAGGCAGAGACAGAGAGCTATACGGCAAGAGCACATATTTGTTCATCAATTTGCATTCCCATATCCTCGATCTCTACAGGTATGCTTTAAGTGTCAACTGATGCTTGTTGATTCTAGTCAAGACTTAGTTGCATTATTAGGACATGCATTGGGAGTATTTGAGGGATTTTTTATCGTTCTATTGTAACCTGGTCACCACACTCGAATATGCAATCTCAGATGGTCTTGACTGACTCAGATAGTTTGAGTCACAAGTCCACTCGAATAACCAAAAATCCATCTGAGTCCAAGAATCGGACTCAGACCCTGGACCTAATTCAGTCTCGAATGGCCATCCACACGGACTCAAATGGTCGAGTGCTAGACCACTTGGACTCGAACGAGTTGGACTCGAACAGGTACCTGACTTAGACATCCAAGTCTGCAACTCAGACACTATCACTACTCGGATGTTGTCACTTGGATAGATTGCACAAAGCTAGATTCTAGCAAATTGGATCCACACAACAAGACAGGTAAAGGCTAAGCCCAATCTAAATGACATCCATGTAGGTCTCCAAATGCATGGAATGGCTCATAGGGCCACCAGACTCACTAATCATGATCTAATGGCCTAGAAAATGATTGTTGCATTGACCCTTGGCCCCGTATCCCAATAGAGACCTAGACTATTTGATCAAACATACTATCCCTCAGACCACACATCTAGGATGTTGTAGAGACCAGAACAAACCGGCTAGAGTGGCCGTTAAATACATGAAAGGATCGAGAAAGTATACATTGCACTGTATTGTTTTCATTGGATCCGCACACCACATCAATTGAACATTTGATGCATACCAGAAAAGTTGAAAGCTAGATTTCGCATAGCACACTTTGAGGAGCATACCACTAGCATCTGAGTGCTTGTAACTTTGAGTGCTTCCAAATAAGATAAGATAAATGAACCCACGAGTAGGAGGAGACCCCAAACATTGAACAATGGCCAAGGACACCAATTGTCAAACATTGAGAGACTTGAATCATTGATTTGCTTCAAGAGCAACAATGATAGGCACAATTAGAGATGTAGCTCTACTCGACTTGATCAACCTATTCCATATCTTCGTTTTCCAAGAAACTGGCAACATGTTAGGAACCAGTACTAACCTGGAAAATGATGAGGTTGACTTGGGAGAATTTCTAGTTGATATCTAGCAAATGATAACCCGGTATGATCTACAAACTAAAATGGAGCATCATGGTAGAGTAGCCGAAGACATCATAGCCAATCTTGAGGAAAAGCAGAAGTTCACAAGGAGAGCACTGCAAGGTATAGATACCTACAATCAAGAGCAACAAGCTCAAAAGATGAGGCAAGACATAGAAATGTGCAAGGTCCAATGTGTCTTAGTGCTTGCCAACCAAAATAGGACAGGAGAAAATGTTGAGAGGGAGAGAGTACTAGAATCGGACCTTATGCTAAGCAAGCTTCTTACGAAGTGACTCTTAGACAACATGGTGGCAACTTCGTTGCCACCAGCAGGACTAGAAATTACCCCAAATTCTAGGAGCTAGACCAAGTTACTTGTGGTTTCCAAGCAACTCAACAAGTATCAGCTTGATAATGACCCGTATAGCTTTGTGGAGTAGTTTGAGCAAGTATGTGAGGCTAACAGCCTCCTAGACCACCTTGCTCAATGTGCACAAGCTTTCAGACTTTGCCTAGGAGACAAAGGAAAAATGTGGTACACTAGCTCCTGGACAATGCCAAATGCAATAACTTCAATAACCTCAAGAGTCTCTTCATCAAGAGATTCTCCAAGGTGGGATACTCTACAACCTCATTGTTAGATTAATGAATGTCAATCAAAAGAATAAGGGGGATATTTGAGATTATGTCACCCACATGCAAAGTCTCTTTAAGAGCATCCCAGCCACAGAGTGACCTAGTGAACAAGCAATCTCCACTATATTCATAAGTGGAATCTGAAGTGAAGAGCTTTACAAGGCCTTGGTGAGCAACTCAACCCTGCAAAGGGATGTGCTAGCTAGGGTCTTTGAAGAAGCCGTACGACTAGATGATCTACTCAAGGAGAGGAGCTCAAGACCCACAACCCAAGAGAAAACTACCTCTAGAATTTCAGAAAGAGCTATGACCCTTAGTGAAAGATCTAGCTAGAGAACCTAAGACAAGGGAAAGAGTGTCTACTAGGGCCATGAGTTGGCGAATGTGAAGCTACAATTGGCTAGACTACAAGAGATGATGAGAAGGCCTACATGACATCACGTGCAATGCATGCATTGTAGAGCAAACCACCTTCCAACCAAGTGTATGGACCTTAGATCTAGACCCTATGCCAATTGTGGTAGGTTTGGTCATGATGCAATGCATTATCGATTATTGAGGCACTTGCCATATTCATAGCCATACAATCAACTTTACTACCTAGGGAGTAAACCGCCATATTTCAAAAGGGGAGCTCCAATACCTCTCACAGCACCTAATGAGTCGAATGAGGATGGATATCAACCCCACATGGATACCTAGACCACCTGGACCCATCCACCGAGCGATGCTTTGATACATTATGTGGAGGAGTCGAATGAGGATGAAACATACGTGAACCCTTACATCTCGTACAACAAAGAGGGTAATCCCATCTTGATGGATTTCATACTAGTGTCGATGATGGCGTTGAGTAGGGGAGGTCTAGGAGGATAGAACCAGGAACCCATCGCATGTTAGACTTGTGGTCACCTAGGACACATCTCATTTTAATGCCCCAAAAGGAAGCAAGCCAATCGAGAGAAGCCCGACCTGAGATGCCCTGAATGTGGGATCACACGCTTGTATGCCAAGTGTCCCAAGTTAAAACCTTCCACTAGTTTAGCTATCATGCCATCTGTACCATTGGGACTATTCGGAGTTGAAACACTATGGCAAAGCCATGCCAATTCCATTGAATGACATGACCTGAGCATAGGCAAAGCAAGCCAATATTTCATTACCCAGACCTGCAACCTCTCGACATAGCTTCAATAGGGAAGAAAAGCCATAGAAGAAGGAAAAGAGGGCTGAGACAAAGATTACGCTTAAGACAAATAGTGTCACCACATCATCAAAGGGAATCAAGAGATGTATCCACACCCCATGTAACACCGCATAGACAAAGCCTAGACGCCACCACAAGTGGGAAAACTACCCAAGGTCATTGGCAAAAGAGTGTAGAGCCTAAAGAAAAGCAGGCGGTTGGTAACTTTCTCATGACATTGATATCGGCCCCTGTGACCCTACCTCTAGGAGAGTTGCTCTGGTAGAACTCGACACTATGGCAAGGGTTTAACCAGTGGGTAGAATGAAATGATGAGCTTGGAGTGACCCAGTTTCCTGAACATGATGCAGTAATGCATATACCAAGCTTACCCTTGAACTTAGTGCCTAAGTATTTGCACATAAATGCATTTTGGGAAGGCACAGAGATCCATGCAATCTTGCTTGTAAATGTATCAAGAGATGCTACAAGAAAGGGAATTCTAGATATTGGAATTGGAGTCAATGTGCTCAACCATGCAATCCTAAAAGCTTGTAGTAATCCACCTATGGAGATTGTGAGGTTTAATGTCACGCTCGTTAATGAAATGAAGGTCAGACCATTTGGAGTGTTAAAAGGTCAGCCCTTGAAGATAGCAAGAGCCTAGTTCTCAGTGAACTTCATAGTCATGAAAGGAGTGGATTACGATGTCTTGCTAGGCAAACCTTGGATGTGAAATGCATAAGTGATAGAAGATTGGGGCAATGGTCTCATGTTCTTGGGCAACAGTGTGGTGGTTGTAAGAGTCGAGATAGATACCTAGAAAACCATGGTAGTTAACCTAGACGACATCACTGCTATCTTGAAAGGAGCCTCATAGGTTAGGAGTTCTTATGGGCCACTAATGAAGTATATCCCATGCCCCAAGGATGAGCGGGATCGGATGCATTTGCTAGCCACCATCGACTTTCCGTTCTCAAATGATAAAGAGGATTATAAGTAGGCTGCAAAGACATCTTGTG
The DNA here is from genome assembly GCF_053477565.2 of Lygodium microphyllum. NCBI lineage: Eukaryota > Viridiplantae > Streptophyta > Polypodiopsida > Schizaeales > Lygodiaceae > Lygodium > Lygodium microphyllum. Next base: position 129,221,239 of record NC_141145.1, read on the forward strand.
AGTCCCATAAAGCTACAAGATCTTAGCTATTGCTGCCAAAGGGTAAGACCTCACCATCAGCACCACTTTGCATGATGCCCAGGATCCCTAGCATACAACCAACACATGTCCCTTTCCATATTCTATCTAACAAACTCGAACTTCAAGGAACCCTTGAATACTTGACGAGAGGGCCAGCAGGTAACCTTGTTGTTAATCTCAAAAACCTCAAGGATCTCATGACAAGTCAAAGTGGCAAAGGACCGAGGTGCACAACTTCAAGCCGATGTACAATTGGGCATTGATCATAGACGAGAAGAGGATTGAGGCTAGAAGCCTAGGGGGGGATGAGCAGTCAGAAGATAACAATTTGGATGACGAGTATGAAGACTGCTACTCTAAAAATGAGAAAAGTGAGGAAGAAGCCGACACAATAGAGTATGATATGGATGGCCAAGTGATTGAATAGATATGAGTAGACTACAATCCATGAAAAGCCAATATTTTTAGGATCAAAAGAGGATTAGAACAGAATGGATCATACTTGGTTGGACCACCTAAGGGTGATAGACTATGAGCAAGTTGGATTAGTTCAACCAAGTGCCACACCACTCCATAGAACAGAATTGGCCTTAGAGTTGCGACCACCGAGGGAAACTCCTTCTAGTGAAGGTTGTGAGTTTGACTCTAAGTCGAAAGTGAGCTCTGAGAGCGACCTGAAAATGCTATGACCATATAAGACCAAATGCACCAAAGGGGACCTCCCAGTCCACCTAAGGCGTAGGCGGTTGAAGGAGGACAAGAGAAAGTGGCCAAGGGGATTGGAAGCTAAAGAACAATGGAAGCCCTATGACCTACTTAAGCGCTTCATGAAATTCAAAAAGAGTGACAAGGTAGTGATCTTGTTAGGAGCTAAGAGGCAAGGATAAGAAAATGAACCTATCAAAGGGCTTGCTAAGGTTAAGGAAGCCAAGTTGGCAGGGTAAGGGGAAAAGCCTCAACTCATGTTCATAGCTAATGACTTGACCAAGTAAGAGAAGGCTGATCTCATAGCTAATGACTTGACCAAGTATATAGATGTATTTTCTTGGTCCTTGGATGAACTCAAAAGAGACGATTAGAGGGTCGTAAACTAGAATATCCCAATGACTCTTGATGCAACACCTGTTAAGTAGTGGCCATACCCAATGAATCCAAAGCATGCACATGCCGTCAAAAGGAAGAGATAGATAAGTTGTTAAAGGTTGAATTCATTTATGAAATCGGGTACATGAATTGTTTATCACCCATGGTGATTGTCTTGAAGAAGAATGGAAAAATTTTTGTGTACATAAACTATAAAAAAGTCAATGTTGTGACAAAGAGAGATAACTATCCACTACCCCACAGTGAGCACATGCTTGAGAGAGTAGCGGGAAGAGAGGGATATAATTTTCTAGATGGCTTTTAGGTTATAACTAGGAGCGGGTGTACCCTAATGACAGGCATAAAACAACGTTTGCCAATGGAATGGGGCGTGTTTACTTGTATAGTCATGCCATTCAGGTTGATGAATGCACCAGCTATCTTTCAGCACCTCATGTGTACCATCTTCAAAGACATGCTTAGGTGAAAATTGGAGGTGCTTGTTGATGACCTACGTGTTCACTCGAGTTGGAGGGAACACCTAGATAAACTTCATGTAGTCTTTGAGTGGTGTAGGCAGTATAACCTCTCCTTGAACCCCTTGAAGTGTTAGTTCTGGGTGAAACATGGATGTATCCTAGGGCACGTGGTGTCTAAGAACAACATTGCCATTGACTTCTCAAAAGTAAGAGTCATTATCGATTTACCACCACCCATGAACTATGAGGGAGTTCAGTGCTTCTTACTGAGATACACATGGTAGTATCAGTGATTTGTTTTGAACTATACATTAATCACTAGGCCCTTTTACAAATTGTTGATTGTAATTTGAATGGATCGAGGAATGCCAAAGTACCTACTAGGAACTAAAAAAGGCTCTCAACCACACCGATTCTATGAGCCAAATATTGAAACATAACATTCCACATGCACATTGATGCCTCGAAGCTTGCCATGGGAGCTATTTTCTGCCAACCTGGTGAACATAATCTTGATTATCCTATGACCTTTTCTAGCATACAACTCAGGATATGGAGATGAAATACTCCACAATCGAGAGGGAAGGCCTAGCATGCATGGTATTCATTGTAAAGAAGTTTTGTCATTACCTTTGGTTGCGCCCTTTGTCTTCTTCATTGACCGTCAAGACTTGCTTTATCTAGTAAACAAACCTTGCGCTACATGACACATAGCTAGGTGGTTACTCCTGCTTCTAGAATTCGACTTCTCTGTGGTTATACACAAGGGCATATGTTCCACATACCCACAGGAGAAGCCACCAGATAGGGCATCATAGATGCCTTGCCCGATGTGCACATGTTTAGCATGTCTAGTGGGAGAGACCTTTTCAAGGCCAATCTAACACCATATTGGGCAGATGACATAGTCCAAGTCCTAGAGCATGGACTGCCTAAGAGATCTATAGAGAGAAGGCTAGGCTAAAGTGCATTATCCTTAAGATTCATTCCTACAGTTAAATGCCAACCAGCTCTATAGATTAGGAGAGGATGGGTTACTGCAAAAATGAGTGTGTGAGTATGAAATGCATGAGGTGCTTGCCGAAGCACATCGTGGAATTGCTGGAGGACACTTCATGGGGATACTACATCATGCAAGATCCTGCAATCTCAGCTATGGTGGCCCACCCTATTCCGCAATGCTGCTAAGTTTATGAAGCACTGCGATGAATGTCAAAGGACCAAAGTACCAATCCATAAGGACAAGATGGATTTGACCCTGGTAATAGCACGACAACCCTTTAAAAAGTGGGGGATCGACTTTATTGGGCCAATCAGCCCTACATCATAGTTTTCACAAGCAAGGTACATCATTGTAGCGATAGATTATCTCACAAAATTTTTCGAAGCTTGGGGCACGAGGAAAAATGATGCTAGGACTAGGGTTAAGTTCCTTTAGGAGTAGGTGATCTTGCGATTTGGCTATCCAATTGAGCTACTTAGTTATCAAGGCACACACTTCATTAATGAAGTGATTGCCCATTTACTGTCCACATTCTTGATCATTCATAGAAAATCATCACCATAGTATCCTCAAGCTAATAGTCAGGTGGAATCAATGAACAAAATCCTAGTGAATGTATTGACTAAGGTAGTCTTTGCCTCACCATAGCGACTGGGACAATAAACTCATGGTAGCACTATGGACCTACAGAACACCCTATAAGATGGTTTGTAGGGCAAACACCATTCAAGCTTACCTAGGGACTAAAGCAATCCTGCCTGTAGAGTTTTTTGTTTTAGAGTGGTAGTGCAAGAAAGATGGGATGGATAGGAGGCATAGGGGACAAAATGAGTGACAGAGCTAGAGCACCTTTCAGAGACCCAACTCCTAGCTACCCATGGGCTAATTTGTGAAAAGGCAAGACACAAGAGGTCGTTTGACAAACACGTCAAACAACATGACTTTGAGCAAGGCAACCTAGTGCTACTATACTCTATAAAGGGCCATAAGCAGAAGATGAAGTTCAGAGGATTGGGGAATTTCAAGGTTTGCAACATCAGTGAATTGGCAACATAGAGCTCAAGACCTTAGAGGGAGAAGTCATAGCCTTCTTCAATGCAGTCACCTCAAGAATTACTACTCTCCAACGCATCCGTTTCCGCAAGCCTTGAATGCTAAACCATGTGTAAATGTAAGAGTATCCACCACTGAGATAGAGGACAAGGATGAGGAAATGGTATAACCTGCCTACCTACGATATCACTAATTGCCCAGAAGACACATGCCTTTGACACACTTATTGATGAGGAAACTGACTTTAATGTCCTTACACACCATCATTGGACCCTCATTGGTCAACCCCGCCAACTATAGCCTACTATCACTAAACTCAATCCATTTGTAGGACAATCCTACTCACTACTGGGAAAGTGCAAAATAGTGATCTCTATCAAGATTGAAAGCCTACCTATGATCTTCTATGTGATGCCTAACACTAAGGCCGCCATGAGGAATCGCTGCTAGGACATGCATTCAAAAAACAAGCGCACTGCAATATCGACTGTGACTCAGTGCATTCACCTTGTCATTGGCAATGTTTGAATAGTGATAACTTTTAGTAAGGGTAGCGCGGCTCCATCACAAGCCTACCAGTGCCCCTGGCCCAGTAATTCACTATATGTATACCATCTATATCACGTGCATTCAAGGTCGATTTATAAATATCCTTATCTATGAATTTTCCCTTAATAAAACACAACCCTTTTCTATTCAATCTGTAAGTAACCCCTTTATATGGCACCCTTCTATATGTAAAAATGTGTAAAAATGGTATTTTGAAAATCCCTTATGTTGAACCCACATGATACATACATATATTTACGACTTACCTCCTCAAGCCCGTGCCACCAGTAGAGGACAAAGCCTATGGAGGGAGGTCGGGACGACTTGTCCCACCTTGCTAAAACAAAACGGCAGCAATCCAAGGGATTCACATGCAAGACCACTAAGAAATAGCTCCAATGGGTGCATAAAAGGTCACTGCAACCACCTAGAAGCCAAAGTGCATGGGCCCATAACCAGAAAACCTCACGCCCTATGGCTAGGAGGCAAATTTGGCACAACCAATGCAGACGCATGGTCAAGCTGTGATGGGTGCCCAAAGACCTATTGCGTGCCCAAGGCTATTACAAAGGCAACAACTAGATTTGGTTGCCCAAGACTATAAGTGACACACCATGCATGCCCCTCAATTTTGGCCATGCAGCCATCTCCACAAAAGGGTAAGCTAGCTAGGAATGAGAAATAAATTGACACCAAAAAGCACCAAATCCATAGAATTTCAACATGTTTATTGACCAAAACCAAAACTAGCCACCCCTAGACCAAAACTCAACCTGACACTCCTAGTATCCCAACTGCTCCACAAGTAGAAGACAATGCATCATCTGAGCCGCAAGATCAATCCATCTCATAAGTGGTTGACAACCACCCCATTGAATAACCCAAGAGATAAACATCAATATTGGAGTTATCCAGCTCAACCAAAACCCAACCTCCCACCACAGGCCTTAGACCTCCTATGAGCATAGATCTATCCTTACATTGGTCTCAGACCTAGCCACTAATATGGGGAACAACTTAGTCACCTGCATTAGATTATTGGATTCTACCTTCACCGTCCTACCTAGGAGCTATGAACTGATGTACTCAGGGCTCCTAAACAAGCCATTAGCAACAGATGTATGCTCCTTGCCATGCACTTGGGAAAAATCTGAATTCATGTTTGTCAAATTCCCATGATAGCCAAGGAATTGATTGCCACTGAAATCTCTCAAGAGTAAGCTTGCACACAACAACTAATCACATCCTATAGTAGAAGCAAAGTCTCTACAAGGCAGAAGTAAACCCCGAGCTCTCACCAACACACAGATTGCCTGTGCAGTCACCTAAAAAGAGGAAAGCTTCACCCCAAGTCCAATAGCAACAAGAGGCCTTGAGTGAGAGAACCATTAGTGAGGAAGAAAAGGAGGGCTCAGTCCCATCGAGCCAAGGCGCAAAAAGAACAATCAAGTTGAGCATCCCAGGAAAGAGAAACAAACCCGTTGTAGAAGAAGACAAGGAAGTAGAAGCCACTCAAAAGGAATCGAGAGAATTAGAAGATGAAAAGAGAAAGAAGCAGGAAGAGGAAGAGGAACAAGTGAAAAAGGTGAAAAAGGAGTCAAGAAGGGAGGCAGAGGAATGATGAAGGAAGCAAATAGAAAATGAGGAAAGGTTAAAAAGAGAAGAAGATGAGCAAATGGCCCTAGCCTTGCAATTGTCGATAGAGAAAGCCTCTTGACTCAAAGAACTCACAAGGACAAGCCCAGGTGATGAGCCAGGCTCTAGCATTGCAACAAAAGAAAGAGTTTAAAGGCTCATTTTGTCAAGCAAGGGAAAGGCCCCCATGAACCCACCATCACTGACCCTGATTGCCACACCAGTCACCACCCAAGAGACCTCAAAAAGGGGGAGTGATTCAAAGCAATGTAGTGGCATGATTGCAATACCTGCTGAACTCGGTGAAGCAGCTTGGCCTAGTGTCCAATGGCAGAGCACCAATAATAGGAACAAAGAGACCTGCTATGCCGTGGACAAAAAATCTAGAAATGACCCAAAGAAGTCTAAGGTTGAAGCATCCACAATGTCTATGCCATTGGCCATGCTGGCAATGACCAACTATGATGAGTATGTGAGGAGCTCCTAGGCCAACTTGAAAAGATGAAGGAAGATAGGAAGGCCGCCATGTCAGAGTTGAATGTGGAAAAGGACCCATTTGCTGCCTACCAACTAGAGAGGACAAAGCAGCTAACCATCTATTAGAGGCAAGTGAATGACCTAAAGAAGAAATTAGAAGCATGCTGCATGTGAAGTAGTATGGTTGAGAAGGATCTATGGCATATGGGAGTGCATGATGAAGAACCAACTGTGCTGAGATGTGACAATCAGAGTTGCATTGTCAATGCCAAAAATCCAATGTTTCATGCACGCACCAAACATATAGAGATCCAGTATCACTATGTGCATGATTTGATCAAGAATGGGATAGTGGAACTGGTCTACTATCCAACAAAGGAGAATGGAGCGAATATATTCACCAAAGCACTTACGAAGGATTTGCTTCAAGTTCATCTTCAGAGACTAGGCATTGGGCAGCCGAGGAGATAGTTTACCTACGAGTGGTCATTGAGGGGGGGTGTTAGATATGCTCAATGCCCCACCCTCATAAGGTGCCACCAATGATCCATGGTGCTCAAAGTTGTAATGCCCCCATTATGAGGCGAAGCCATATGTGAGCCCGGATATTGGTTGAGTCCTGACTTGTATGTCAAATGAGGTCTATGTGACCAGATGGCAAAAGGTGACTGTTGTGGGTCTAATCTTTGGGTTAGACAGAGTAGTTAAGCTAGTAGCAACTCAAGGCACATTGCATCGAGTTGCGGGGTAAGGGAGTTATTAGGGACCCCTATTTTGCGGTCTGTGGGCTGTGGAAGCGGCCCTTGGCGGGGGTCCAGTGGCAACGCCCCCTGTCCAATAGTAAAGGGAATATTCCTAGCCGACTAGTGGATGCTCATATGGTAGATTGGCTCGATCATGCCAAACTAACCACCTTCGCGAGCTATAAAAGCTAAACCCCTTCATAGCCATCTATCATCTATCTTTCACCCAGTCAGAGTTGTTCCAGCTAGCCTTAAGCTCTTCACCTATCTTCTGTCTAGATTGCCATCTAAGCTTCACAGTGGAAGTGCACGAGTGGACAGAGCCATCTTTGTATCAGTTGTTTGGAGCTAAAGATTTTTTTTAAATTCTCCTCTTATCTATTGTGTACTCTCTATCTCTTTCACAAATTCTGTTCGCTATGCCGCCATGCAATTTTTACAGTTTTGGTAGTTTTGGTACTCTGATACTTTTAGACTACTTTTTTTGATAGTTTTAATAGCTTTTATGGTATTGGCTAGAGTAGTTTTTTTTTTGTACTTTTACTAAATTTTTTGTTACTTTTTTGGCAATTTCTAATGTTTTGGAACTCTTTGTGCCATTTGATTTTTTTTATACTCCTTGGTACTCTCTAATGCTTTTTGCTAGTTTTGGTACTCCTTGATATTCTTTGGCACTTTTGGTACTATTTTGGAACTGTTTGTGCTATTTGATATTTTTAGTACTCATTGGTACTCTCTAGTATTCTTTGCGAGTTTTTGATGCTCTTTGATATTCGTTGGTGCTTTTGGTACTACTTTCGAATTCCTTTTGTTGGGTTCTTTTGGTACTTTTTGACACTTCTTGTCTTATGGTATTTATTAATGCTTCTTCCACTTCATTTGTATTGATTGGCAAGTATGAAACTATTGGTGCTCTTGGTACTATTGGTACTTCTATGTACTACCAATTGTATGCTTAGCTTAGGGTATTTATTTAGTACTAATTGGTCATATTTGAATCCCTTTGGTACTGTTGGGTACTTTTTGGTACTTATTACTACTTCTTTTACTTTATTAAATTGTTGTTAGGGTAGTTTAGGTAGTTTGAGAATTGTCTTTTGTTATTTGGTCTATGGTACTTTTGATACTCTCTAGTATTTGAAGCTTTTCAGTACTTTTGGGTATTGTCTTTGGCTTATGGTGTTTGTTGTTTGTTGTTACTTCTTATGGTACCATTTGACTGGCAAGTATGGAACTTGAGATGTTAGGGCTTTATATGTCTAATCCATTGGTATGATTTTGTAGAAAGATTATGAAAAGTTTTAAACTAAATATGTTGAAGGCCAGCTCCAGTTTAATTTTGTCAACAAGCTCAATTGCAAATGTGAAGAATGGAATGATATTCACCTTGTTTCCAAGGCCTCATATTATGGATCTTGAGAATGGCACCAATGTCTTTGGGTCTTGTGTTGCTTGTGGGAAGGCTTTGGAGTCCTCTTATGTTGTCGGTGGCTTAATGCATTCCTATCAACATCAATACCATCCTTTATGCTTTATTTTTTTTTAATAGACAAGTACACTTGTCTTAAGTTTGGTTGTAACACTATTACCCCTATGGAGGCAAAGGCCTAGGATCACTGGGCAGACTACTTTGAAGAGTATGGGGATAATGTTTTGCATAAAGTTGATTTTCTATGTTGTTTGTATCGTTTGATCAAAGCTCATGTTTCCTTTCTGTGTGTGTATAGCTAAAGAAAGTGCTATTGAGACTATCAAACAAAATATGTTCAACACAAGGGAGTGAAGGAATGCTACTATCCTACCAAGTCAACTACTAGTAATATGTGTGAATAGGATGATGCTTACAAGGATATACAGGATGTCCTACAGAACTTGGGTGCTAGTACCATGGACAAAAAGGGAGTGAGCCTATATTCATGCTTTCCTCGTGAGTCAACCTTTAGTATTTCAGAGATAGCATCAAGGTTAGCTAGTGAGGTTTTCCAAGTGTCCATCTCTACTTGAACATCTTTTGTTCTATTACCCAAGAATATCAGGCCATTACCCCAATCCTCTATCACTCGAGCATTTCTCATCCATGGCCTACCTAATAAAATATTGTAGTCCACTCCCTTCATGACTATGAAGTTAACCGAGAATTGGATTCCTCTTATCTTTAGAGGCTAATCCTTTAGCACTCTGAATGGTCTGGCTTTCATTTTATTTGCTAGCATAACATTAAATCATGTGATTTCCACTGGTGGGTTTCCCCAAGCTTGCAAAACTACATAGCTAATCCTACTAACTCTTGCTCCTCTGTCCACAATTCCTTTCCATGTGACATTACCTAATGCAACAACAGGTAAGACTGCATGCATTTTTGTGCCCTCCCAAAAGGCACTCACTTGTAGAGATTTAGACAATGGGTTCCAAGTTAAGCTTGGCATATGCGTCTTTGCATCATGGTCTGACAAGTTAGTCGTTCCATTTCCATCGGGTCTTTTTACCCACTACTTAAACACTTGCCATAGCATGGGGTTTTGCCTAAGCAATTCTCCTAATGGCAAGGCTACAGAAGTTGATATCAATATCATGAGAAAATTGCCAACCTTTTCCTTTAACTCAAGGCCTTTCTACCAATGCTCTTGGGCTGTTCATCTTTCTGTGGCATCTAGATTCTGCTTGTGTGGTGCTACATGGGGTGTTGATGTGCCTCTTGATCTCAAGTGCATAGGAGAGATTGGTGGACACATGCTAGAAAGCTCATTAATCTCATCCTCCATGACAAGCTCTACATCTTGCAAGTGCACTTAAGCTTCTTTCACCCACTCTTTGACTTTTTCCACAACTTCTAATTGGTGTTTTGGGTCGGCATTCTCCAACCTTGGTACTTCCCTTTTTCATTGACTTAGGAGCAAATGTTTCTACCTCCGTATCCTTAAGTATTATCTTGGCACCTACCCTTTTCTTTCTCCTCCTCTGACTTTTCTCTCCATCAAATGTTGCATCTAAGTTGCAAGGTCGAGGTAATGAGACATCAACCTACTTCATTTGAGCTCGGGTCATGATATCTAGTGGAATTGATGTGACTTCATCATCATGTGTTTCGACACTAAAGAGTCCAAGCGGTACTAATGGCACAATTGCCATACTATTGAAGGGTTCGTTTAGGACAATCCATGTACAAATGTGTAACTCCACACTCTAGACATCTCAAGTTGGCCTTGTCCTTGTTTGCTTGCTCCTTTTTAGGGCAACGAGATGAAATGTGTCTCAGATATCCACAATTCCAACATGCTAGTGGCTCTTGGTTCAGGCCCCCTCCTAGAGCTCTACCTCTTCCCATGTCTAAAGCCATAACCAACATTGGTCTAAAGTCCATCAATATATGATCACCCTCCTCTTCATAGGAGACATAGGGGTTCACATATATTTCATCCTCTAGTGGCTCCTCTATAAAGTGTATTGAAGCATCGCTCGGTGGATGGGTCACTATGGGTTCAAGTGGCCTAGGGATTCCTATGGGTTGATGTCAATCCTAGGGGCAGCTGGCTTCGAGTCATTGGGCATTGATAGAGCTAATGGAGCTCCTCTTCCAAAGTTGGGATGCCTGTTCCTTGGATAGTAGGGCTAAGTATAGGGTTGTGGGTATATGATCCTTCTTGGCAATCATCAATGTGTTGCATAATGTCAAAATCTACCACAATTAGCACAAGGCTATGATCTAGGGTCAAGACATTCAACTGGAAGATGGTTCCCACCACAAAGCACACACTACATGTTACCTGGCCTTCTCAACATCTCTTGTAGCTTGGCCAACTCTAACTTCAAGTAAGCTATCTCTTGGATTTGGTCAATGTTTTTCCCCTTATCTTGTGTGATATGGCTTGATCTCTCACTAAGGGTTGTGTTTCTCTAAGTGTTCCTAGAGGTGGTATTCTCTTATGATGTGGCTCTTGAGCTTCTCTGTCTTAGCAAGTCGTCCATATGTATTGCCTCTTCAAAGACCCTGGCTAACAAGTCCCTTTGTAGGTTCAAATTACTAGCTAAGGCCTTACAGAGTTCTTTGTTTCGGATTTTGTTGATAAACACAGTGGAGAGTACTCTCTCATTAGGTTGTTCTGTCATTCGAATCCTCTTGTAGACTTCTCATGTGAGTAGCATAGTCTCAGATTTCCTCCTTGTCTTTTTGGCTAACATTCATCAACCTGACAATGAGGTTGTTTGAGTATCTGGCTTTGAAAAATCTCTTAATAAAAAAATCCTTTAGGCTATTGAAGTTATTGTGCTCAGTGTTTTCTAGGCTAGTAAACCGAGTTCAATCCCTTGTCCCCTAGGTAGAGTCCAAAAGCTTGTGCATGTTGAGTGGGGTCCATATGAGGTTGTTTGTCTCACATACCTACTCAAACTAATCAACAAATCTATAAGGATTGTTACATGCTTAATACTTCTCAAGTTTCTTTGCAACTATAGGTATCTTGGTTTGGATTCTAGTGTTTGGGGTGATTCCTAGTGTAGCTAGCAATGAAGTTGCTAGGTCTACTTCGATTTGCTCTATGGCAGTGTTATCTAGCAATTGCTCGGTGAGAAACTGACTCAATATAATATCCTCTACTAACACTCTCTCCCTCTCAACATTTTCTGTTGCTCTGTTTCTACCTAGGATGGCTAGGACTCATTGGACCTCATTGAGCTCTATCTCTTGGCGTAGCCTCTAAGCACGTTGCTCCTAATTGTAGCTAGGTATGCATTGCAGAGAAACTCTTTCTATTCTCCTCTCCTCCTTCAGATTAGCTATGATTTCATATGCGAATCTCCCATGGTGTGCTATTTTTATTTGATGATCATATCGTGATATGAGTTTATGTATATCAACTGGAAAATCTCCTAAGTCAAGGTCTTGGTTGCCTGTGTTCGTGCTAGCATCTACCACATTGGCAATCTCTTGAATGTTAGAAAATGGGCATAGAAACCCATTGTAAGCAAGTGAGTGTAAGGGCAGATGGGTGTGAATAGCCCTAAGGGCAGGGGAAACCCTAACCCTAGCTGGCAAAGGGCTATATAAATAGCCTATGGGTCACTATCACCTGGGAGAGAGTGTACCCAAGTTGTACTCTAAGCAACTTAGTAAGCAAGATTTCATTCTTGTACTTTGAGCTCTTCTCTCCCTTTTGTGCACACATTCTACTGCTGCAAACTCTGATTCTCAACATGGTATCAAAGCCATCTCTGATCTCCTCAGCTTCCCTCAGCATCAGTCATCACTAAGTGCACATTAGCTATCATTTTCTTCACTCTATCCTTCTTTCCTCCATAGCTTCCTGCAATCTACCTCCATTGGAGGACTTGAGGAGGACAAAGGAGGCCATATTAGCTTGAGATTTCTTCTGGAGATCTTTTCTCCACATCAGGGCGTAGCTCCCTGTCAGCTCAAACACTGACATTGTCCACGCGTGAGGCTAGCATTGCCAACATTCGAAAAAACGGCGCAGTCTGGACAGGCGCAAATCTCGGGCTGAATCGTGGGCAGCAGGTGGTGCAATCCCAGCCACTATCATAGGGGTTTGATAGCCCCCCAAGTGGGCTATCCTCAGCTAAGAGGGCTCTGGGAAATTCCTATTCTGCTGGCTGCTACAAGCCAAACCCTAACTGTGTTTTTTTGGGCAGCCATAGCCAACAAGCTTCAAGCTTGACATTTTTGGTTTTTTACACTCTGAGCTTCATTAACAGTGATTCTAATCACTGAAGCAGAGTCTCTGAATCCTATTCCAGAGTCCAAAGATCTTGGGCATGATTAATGGACATCACCAAGCATTGGGAAGCCGACTTCCAACCGGGTTCCATTCAAGCATTTCACTAAGCTTGACAATAGTGTTCTCTTAACACTAATCATAAATCCTCAGTTGAATAGCTTGCTGGGCATTCACTAAAACCCAGTGAGTTTTTTATTCCTCTTCATGTATTGTTGTAAGGTTATGTGTAAAATGAACACATAGACCATTATGCACAAGAAGTGTATTGCATACCGTAAGTGACATTGTCTCAAGTATTTTGGTCAGTAAAATCAATAGCATGAGTGTCATCATACTCTCCTCGGAGTCATCAGCAACAAGCATTGAGATCATAGACAAACCGTGTCCAACACAAGCTTCATCCACTAAGCCATACCACAAGGAGGAGCCTGAAGTCCAGTCTAGGTTTACTTCATTAAAACCTAAAAAGACTATTAAACCACGGAAGAAGTTTGCACATAAGAAAGGACCACCAAGGTCATACCAGGAAATATTACACTTATATGATTTTCAGCCTTTCTCTTCATTGCAATTTTGACTTCACTTTGTCTAATTTACTTCCGCATTTAGTGAAAGGTTTGTAAGGGACTAGACACTGCCCTTGTCTTAACAAGTGGTAAGACCTTCCCAATGACCACAACATATGCTGATGTCCGCCCTCAAATTCGAAAGTTTGATGGTAAGGATTTCCATCCATGGCAGGTACTTATAAAATACAAAATGATGGAGAGAGGGTATTGGCCTCTTATTCAAGGCAGTAGAATTGTAAACTCTGCAAATATGATTGATATAGAGGATGACCAACGGGCTCAAGCAATCATAATGCTACACTTAGATGAATCCCTGATTCATCATGTTGATCAACTAAACATTGCTAAAGAAAAATGGGATGAGCTTGAAAAGCTCTATGGAGCCACTGGGAAGAATACTAAAATCTTCCTTAAAATTGAATTCTTTAGCTTGGAATATCGTTCAGGAGAAGATTTGGGAAAATTCATTTCTCATATGAAGGGACTTATGGCACAGCTTGCTTCTGTACAAGCTCCAATACTTGAAGAAGATGCTATTGCTATTCTCCTAAAAGCTGTAAAACAGGTGTTTCCTACTCTTGTAACCACTCTCACCAACATTCCAGATCCTACTTTGGCAAGTACCATTCAATCCTGTTTGGATGAAGAAAAGAGGAACCACAAAGAAAGCAGCAACAGTCAGGCAACTTCAAATTCCCGTGAACAAGTATTGGTTCATACAGTTCTCACTAAATGTTCTTTCTGTAAGAAAAAAGGGCATCTTGTAAACGACTGCTGGAAGAAGTATCCGAGAAGATGAAATGTAACAAATGCAAGAAGACAGGGCATATAACAAGTAAATGCCCCAACACTCCTGAAATACCCAAAGAATTGGTGGCCAACTATGTCTCCAATTCATCTGAAGATCGACTGTTTTGACTATTTAAATCATCTACCTAAAACAACCTTGTAAGCCTGATTTATAAAGGCATCCAAAAAGGGGGGGATCTTTTACATGTCTTGTAATCCAATGCCGCCCTGGCATTGAGGGGGGGTGTTAGAAAATGGGCATAGAAACCCACTGTAAGCAAAGAAGTGTAAGGGCAGATGGGTGTGAATAGCCCTAAGGGCAGGGAAAACCCTAACCCTAGCTGGCAAAGGGCTATATAAACAACCTATGGGTCACTATCACCTGGGAGAGAGTGTACCCAAGTTGTACTCTAAGCAACTTAGTAAGCAAGATTTCATTCTTGTACTTTGAGCTGTTCTCTCCCTCTTATGCACACATTCTACTGCTGCAAACTCTGATTCTCAACATTGAACCACTAAGGTGTCAATGAGGGTGATTAGGTCGGTTAAGGATGCATCTCTAATTGTGTCTCATTAATTTCTTCACTTGATTATTAGGTGGTTTGAAACTATTCACTTCTTAGTGTTGGGTTTCTTGGTTTGTTTTCATAGTCCCAGAGGTTTTGTAAGTCCTAGTGGTGGGTTTATTTCTTAGCTTAATTCCCTTTAGTGTGTCCCTTGTTAATTACACTCACTCACACACTTGGATGGTGCAATGCAAGGTGAGCTATGTGATGCAAGGTGAGTTGTGTGCACAATTAGGCTTTCAAATTTTCTCATGCACCTAAGTGCCTACAATGTAATGTGTAACCTTCAATGAAATCATTCATACATACACCTTGCCAAGTAGTTCTATATGGTTGTAGCTCTTTTATGTAAGTTACGATCACATCTCTCAGTCAACTTTGATCCTCTATATGGGGTCCTGATGGGTGGTCTACCCATGCAATCAAATAGTGTCTCTATTGGAAAGTAACCTGCAAGTGATTGACTGATTTGGTCAATTCTTAGGCTTATCAAAGTAAAATTTAGTGTTGGTCAGCTCTATGGTCACACTTGTAGGTCAGATATCCAGCTAGGATCACTCCGTAATTAGTTCATAGCCTTTAGTATGTTTGGGGAGTCTAGATGGTCCCTAAAATTTTGTTCTAGTTCAGGTTCTCTGCAAATTTGAACGTCCAAGTTGCAAGTTTTTGTCTGTCTAAGTGGCTTTGTACGTGCCCTTCTCCCCTTGGGCACCCAACCCATTTCCATGATCAGTTGTTTGGCCTTGGTCCTCTTTTCTACTCTTTTCCTATTCTTTCATATTCTCATGGCTCCTTTACATGCTCCTTTTCATTTAAAACTTGCTGCTCTTTTTCAAAGGACTAAAATGTCATTTATCTCTTGTGTGCCTTGTTCTTGAATTAAAACTTTTTCCCACACTTCTTGCTCTTCTTTTTCCATCACAGTGTCTTCTTATGCTCCTTTTTAAACCTTCTTTGCACTTTGTGTCATTCCAAGAGTTAACAATGTATTTTATTGTAAACAAATCCCATTACTTTACATTTACAAATATATTTTTTGAGAATTATTGTGAGGTTTGTTCTTAGAGTCTCCATCATGTGCAAAACATAAAAGCAAGTATAGTAACAAGCTTGTTTTTCTAAATTTGTTGAAGAAAGTATGGGAGAAGCACCCCCAATTCAATACTCCCAATACAATTCTCGTTGATGATTCTAGATACAAATCATTGAATGACAACTATGAGTCATGCCTTTGTATAAGATCATATGAACCCATGAACTATGACCTAATTAGACCTTTCTATCTTATGGATGTCATCTAGTCATGGTTGCATGGCTATAAAAGATTTGTTGTCAATTGCTTACTCTCAAAGGAACCCCCTATTTGATATAGAGCATAACATCAAATACCATATTAGAGAATTTGGGAATCTCCCAAGTTCCACTTTCAAATAAGGAGTAAAGATTTGACCAATTGGCTAAATCTTAACCCCATATTTAAGAGTGGGACTTGGGGGGATTGCTTATATAATATCTAGTAAAATTTTCACCTTCAAGTAAGGGGATAAGATTTGACCATATGTCCAAATATTAATCATATTAAGAATTCCCAAATTTTATAAAAATTTCCAAATTCTTGAATATGTGGTTATCTCTTCATTTATGGTTGACCCTTTCATACAACTGGAGGGGTATGTCTTCGACGCCCCTACCATCTAGTGATCAATGTAACCAAAGTCCTATACCCTGGGTAATATACAAAATAAAGCAATTCTACCTATGATACATTGGTATCTATATAGTATTTACTTTCTGGTTAATATTTGTGTCAAGATTGTGGGAGAGAAGGAAGGAGTCTCACTTGTAGCTTTCTCGCTTGCACAATGGGGGAATACACACAAAGGTGGAGGCTGAAAACAATTTTTCTCTTCTTAGTTGTGTAAGCCAAAAAGAACTCTAGTACAAAGAAATAGAAGAACCCTATATATGGGTCTCAAACCAAACTCAACTAACTAAGGTGGCATACTAACTGAGCCACAAACTAGAGTAGATAAGGATAGCTATCATCTAGCTATTATTCATGGGCGGTATACCAACCGCATCTGCAACTGACAAGTCGGTGACATAAATGCACAACGGTCACCCTGGCATATCACGAGTGGAGCTCGATATCTCAACACTCCCCCTCGAGCTCAATCCCAATTCCTGCACACCAAGCAAGTCTCTGAACTTGCGCAGCTTCTCTGCACCCAATACCTTCGTGAATATGTCAGCTACCTGATCCTCTGTCAATAAGACCTAGTAAACCCTCTCCCACACATAGTGATAATGCACCTCAATGTGCTTTGTTCTAGCATGATATACTGGGTTATTTGCTAAGTGTATACTACTCATGTTGTCACAATAAATGACAACTGGCCCATCTGTAGGCTGATGCATATCATAAAGTAGCTTATGCAACCAAGCTACCTCACATGCAGACATTGCTGCATCCCTGTACTCAGCCTCTGTACTGGACAAGGCAACTGTAGGTTGTTTCTTGCTACTCTAAGTGACTGCAACACTTCCAAAAGAGAACACATATCCACTGGTAGATCGTCTATCAGAAATACTACCAGCCCAATCAGCATCAATGTATCCATGCAACTGTATCTGAATCCCAGTCTCATAAAATAGTCCATATTGCAATGTGGACTTCACATACCTGAATATGCGTCTAGCCGCATCCAAATGTGGTTTCCTTGGAGCCTGCATAAACCGACTTACCAATCCAATAGCATAGCTCAAATATGGCCTGTAATAGTCATATAAATCAAACTTCCTACTATGCGTCTGTACATAGTAATGTCTTCCAGAGACTCACCTGCATTTGCGCTCAGCTTCACATTCTGCTCCAAAGGAACTGAAATAGGCTTACAGCCTGTCATCCCATATTTGGACAGCATGTCCAATCCATACTGCCTTTGCAAGAGCCATATCCCACTTGGTGATCTAATCACCTCAATGCCCAAGAAATAACGCAGCTCTCCCAAATCCTTCATCTCAAACTTATGCTTCAATAGCATTTTCACATGAAGGATATCTTCATCACTATCACCTGTGATAATCAAATCGTCAACATAAATGACAAGCAGCATAATACCTTTCTCTATTTTTCTCACATAAAGTGAGAAATCTGCCTTGGAAATCTAAAAGCCAATAGTGACAAGATACTGTCCTATCTTGTCAGACCATGCTCTAGGTACTTGCTTCAAGCCATACAAGGCTTTCTTCAACCTGCAAACAAACTCAGGATGAACAACATGCACATAACCTGGTGGCTGCTCCATATAGACCTCTTCTTGCAAATCACCATGCAAGAAGGCATTCTTTACATCCATCTGATGTAAAGACCATCCCTTTAATGCAGCCATAGCAATGACTGCTCTTACGGTTGCCATCCTTACAACCGGACTGAATGTTTCTTCATAATCAATGCCATATGTTTGTGCATACCCCTTGACTACTAATCTTGCCTTGTATCTGTTCACAAAACCATCTGCATTGTGCTTCACCTTATAGACCCACTTACAACCAATTGCATTCTTACGGCAAATAATTTTAATAAATTGTGATATGTTTTTCTACCATATTTTCATTCAATTATGCCCATGAAATGGGTTGAATTTATTTGTACTATGTATGTTTTGATTTGTTTGTTAATTTGGAATTTTTCTGTGAGTTTTATCTTTTTTTCTTAATCGATTTTGATATGAATGTGTGATTAATATTTTTTCTATTTTATTCATTCAACAATTTAGATTGAAACCTAAGCATAAAAGTCCAATAGATTTTTCAAAAAAAATAGAACTTCTCTAGCCATTTTGCAATGTTGAAAAAGGATTTTCTAATAATTCACATGTTTAATAAGGATTTATTATTCAATAAATTCGTTTCCAATTGATTTTAATCATTTCAGCATATGTAGATGATCCAAAAATGTAAAGGAAAGTTAGTATGATTTTCTAGAATTTTTGAGATTTTTTCTTGATTTTTAAAAGAATTTTTAAGAATTTTTAAATAAATTTTCATATAATTGAAGGTTTTAATTTGTTTTTAACTTTTTGTTGGCATTTTCAACTAAGAAAAATTCTTAAAATTTTCAGAAAGTGTCAAATTTTATAAGCGATTTTTTCAAAACAAAACTTATTTATTTGGAAATTTTATGGTTGTTTATGGGTTTTGTAAATTTTAATGTGTTTGTCTAGTGTTTTTCAATTTTGAAAGATTAAACGCGCATCCTCGCACATGAACAATCGCAATCATGAAGATGAGCGACAAGGTTCAAAAATGCCTCATGCAAATGAGACCTGAAGAGGGGACACACATACGATGATGGAAAAGGGGATGGTCACGCTAAAAAAGAGGAAAAGTATACAAGGGAAAAGTGGGGAAATGGTGGCAATGGTGGGAGTTTAAGGTTGGGGTGGTGGGTGTTGTATGTTTGGGTTGTTGGTGTTGGTTGTTTGTGTTTTTTCGGTATAATGTTAAAGTATGGGAAGTAGAAATATATAAAAAGGTGGGGTGGGTACTAGGTCTTAGGGTGTTTTTGTTTTTGTTTTTTTTTTTGTGTGGTTAATATTGGTTTTTAATTATAAGTTTTTTTTGGTGGGGGTTTCATAAGGTACGTGGGCAAGGGTTAGGAGGGCATAGGGGAGAAGGAGGCGGCAGCTACAAGAGGGTGTAGGGGAGAAGGAGCTGGCAACTACAAGAGGGCCGGGTGGCGAGCGACTAGTAGGAGTTTGTTTGCTGCTGCAAGCGACATGCATTCGGTGCGGCAACGACATTGATGGTGGGGCAATGACGGTGAGCAGCCCAAGCAAGCGTCGGCCTATGAGGCAAAGGTGGGCAGCTACAACAAGATCGGCGGTGAGGAGCATCTACAATGGAACTAGCGACGGCGAGGAGCGACGCTCTCGGGTAGTAGCAGCAAGGAGGGACACTCTCGGGCAGCAGCGAGGAGTGGCGCTACCGCAGGCTAGCGGCGATCTTCGAGAAGGAAAGGGGGAGAGGGGAGGAGGAAGAGGAGACAAGGGAGGATGGAGGAGGGAGGAGGGAGGAGGGAGGAGGGAGGAGGGAGGAGGGAGGGAGGAGGGAGGAGGGAAGAATAGGAGGAGGAAAGGAGGGAGAGGAGGGAGGAGGAGGAGGAAAAATGGAGATGGAGGATACATGGGTGGGGGAAGAGAGAGAAAGAGAAAGAGAGAGAGGAAAGGATGGTGGAGGGTCGGGGGGAATGGTTAGGGGAGAAAAGGTTGTTGTTTTTTTTTCTTTTTTAAAAGATAATAATAATAAGCATGAGGATCTCCCCCCATGGCCCTTGCACGATCGCGGGCCGAGGTGTTAAAAAATTTGTGATGGCAGGTTTGACACAACAAACGGCGTGTGCGCATGGGAGAAGGACATTGGCACGGATGTGACAACACATGGAAGATCACAAAAACACTTGCGTTCGTGCGAAAACATGTAAAATAGCAAAACGCTATGTATGAAAAAATTAATAACAATTAAATGGAGCACCAGATGGATAAATAACAAAAAGGAAAAATATGTCGGAGAAAGAGAGGAAGAGGGTGGAAAAATGAAACTGGATGTTTGGGGACAATTAAGTGCATTCGCATGGAAAAAAGGTGAAAATCGGGCTTGAAAACACCCACGAAAATTAATATCAATAAATCCGTCAATCAAAACAAAGGGTAATCAAAAGGAAAAATATCTAAGATGATGTGATAGATTGGCCTATCACCTTAGAGCATGGTTTTGACAAGGAAAAGACCCGTTTGCATGGAAAAAACTAACAAAATGCACCTGAAAATAGGAATATAAATTAATACAAAAAAAGTTGACAGTCGAAACCAAGAAGAATGAAAATAAAATATGTCCATGGGAAAGTGAAAAATAGGACGAGTAAGGTAGAACGCAGTTCTGGAGGTGGTAGGGCACATTCGCATGGGAAAAACAACAAAAACACAAATAAAAGCAGAGTCAAAAATTAATACGAGAAAATCCGTGAATCGAAACAAAGGGCAAAGAAAAGAAAAAATGTCAAAGAAAGCTTTTGGGATAGGATTGTCAAGTCAGAACACAATTCTGATGGCATTAGGGGGGATTCACATGGGAAAAATAGGAAAAATGAGCACTAAAATGCACTAAAAAATTAATAAAATTAAATCGATGGGTCAACATAGAATAGAAAAAAAAGAAAAATTGTGCAAAGGAGCAAGTCGGACAATGATGTCTATTCAAAATTAATTTTGAGATGATTAGGATAGGTTCACATGGAAAAAGAGTAAAAAATACACACAAAATACCTAAAAATACGAAAAATTTAATAACGGACAAACCGTACATCGGAATGATGGGTAGTAAGATGAAAAAATGTTAAGGGGAAGGTATGAGTCAAGGCTATATCATCAAATCATTCTTCTAAAGTAAAAAAGTGTGTTTGTATGGAAATACGTGAAATGGACATAAATTTTTTCAAAAATTAATAACTCATGATCCATGGCTTAGAACTAAGGGTTGCAAAAAGGAAAAGTGGCGAATTCAAAGGGATGAACAAGGCTATAAGGTCATATTGTAATTTTAGTGAACGGGGGATACATTTATATGAAAAATGGCAAAACAAAGGATAAAGTCAAACATACAAAAAACAACCCCAAGATAGGGTGAAAATAGGATGAGTGGGTGGGAAAGGGACCCATCAAGGTAGGACCACATGGTGTGCTCAAATCATTTCATAAGGAGGTTTCCAGAAGGGTATGCACAACGGACGTGCAGGGATGCATCCCCACACTTAAGACCTTAATAGATCAGATTGACTATGCAACAAGGGCCTAACACTTTATCATAACTCACATACATGCATCCCCACACTTAAAACCTAACTGACTATGGTAAGCAAAAGATGTAGGGTTAGAAAAACTTAGCCCAATTTATAGATGATCAAGGTGAATCGTTGTGGATGCATGCAAAGTTGTAGTCGTCGACAGGAGGTATCATGGCTCACCACATCACACTCGTCCAAGCATGGCAGGGACCACGCAGCAACACCCAAGGAGGTAGCTTTATTGATGAAATGTTGGTTAGGTTGTCAATGGCAAGGTATCCATCACTTGTTGGTCTCAACAGTCACTCATGTTAAAATGACAGATCAGACGCTCGCCCCATGACTCACATCACTCGAAAAATAATGATTGAAACCCATAACTCACATCTGATTGAGAGATCGGCAAGAAAAATGGGTCAGAGAGAATATGCAAATGTGCACAATTGATGGTGTATCAATGTATCCCAACCCATTTGGCATAGGTGTAAGAAGGAAGGCCAGGGAGCCTTAGCGTGCATTGCACCAAATAAAATGAGGTATATAGTGATGGCGGAGGAGGCCCGTCCCGTCGGTGCATAGGGAATGAGAATGTACATGTCTCCAAGTGTCAAAACATCCCTCAATCCTCACCTCTCAATTGATGAAGGGAAATCAATCACACTCAACCTCCGCTCTGTCTCACGCTCTATTGATGATTACAGGAGGGCAACCGAGTTGCACACATCCCATTGATTAAATCCTCATTGCCACTTGCGCAAAGGTTGTATGCCTTGTGTATAATTAATGGTGCAATAGTGCATCCCGCACTATACCGGCATATGGTACGAGAAGGAAGGCCAGGGAGCCTTATAGTGCTAATCCACAGTGGCCGCAGACGACAGTCCCTCAAATAATGGTTCAACCACAACAACAATGGCCTCAAACAATTCCCCCTTTGGCGACTCAACAACAATGGAACCAACAACCCCCAATCTTAATAGGAGCTTTAAATCAAAACCAAAGCAAAGGACCCTTTGGATCAATCCAACCAATTTATGCAGTGATTACAGAGGCTTCCCAAAACCCTACTACAAGTACTCTAAGAGGTGAAAACTTGAAGGATTACCTATCCAATTCAGTTGCAAGCATAAAGAAGGAGTTGATGGATGTGATCATAGAACAATTACAGACGCTAAAGGTCAATACAGCCAACATATCTAGTCTTATAGGAGGTGGAAGAGATGTAATGCGGTCCAATACATGGTGTGGAAAGTGCCATCAAGTAGGACATTTAGCCAGTGAATATACCTAAAAACCAACCATTCCCAGAGCCTTTTGTTCGTACTATTTAAGGAAGAACCATACAGAAGATACTTGCTCTCTAAAGAAGGAGATGCATGAAAGAAGAAAGAAAGATAAAGAAGCAAGATTCAATTTACTAGAATCCAAAATAACAGCCCAAGACATCAAACCAAAGCCTACACAGCTCGGTCCTAATTTCGGCCCAAGGAGGTTTTCCTCTCAGAGTTATAAAGCATGACAGTCTGGCAATAGCCAGAGATCAAAGGTCGGGTGTTATAGATGTGGAGAAAAGGGACACATATTACCAAACTGTCCAAACCCTAGAAGGTCTATGGACTGCAAGCCCTTATGTAGTTGATGCAAAGGAGAAGGCCACACTGCAAAAGACTCTGTCCAATTCCCGCTCCTATAAAAGCTACTCTTGAGACTCAACAGAAGACCCAAGCACCTACTTCCAATTTGGTGGAATTGGAGATTGTTGCAATAACACGTGCAAAGAAAGGAGAAATAGCAGTTCCAAAGGAGAATAATCCCTCTTCTAAGACAACGAAGTTCAACCTTCCTAGGGAGAAACAGAAGAGTGCAGCACAAAACAATGTAGTACAAAGCCCTCTAGTAGCACAGAGAGCTACAAAGACAGTTATAGAGATAGGACCAAAGGTCCACGATATAGAGAATGCCGAAGTACTCCTAGAAGTAGACAAAATGCAGAGGGTGCCTCTCTTGGAAGAAAAATGGAAGATAAAAGTGGGTGTTACCCCATTCCCTAGCCAATTGGAAAAGCCCGTAGACCCTATCAAAGAATATGACTTGGTCAAAGACCTAGACACTTTTAAACCTAACCTAACATTCCGACAATTGTTGATGTTGTCTCCTAGTTGTTGAAAGAGATTCAAAAGCATACTGACAAGAAGAAGAGGTCTAAGGATTGCTCCCTCCATAGCAATCAACTCCAACAAAGCCCCAAAACCTATGAAGGAAGTGGATGTGGCTAACGCCTTCCTGGATCCTGGCACCTTTGAGATTGGCGTGTGGATTGAAGTATGTTTTATAGCAGATGCATTGATTGATGGAGGTTCATTCGTGAACATAATGACAGATGTGACAATGAATGATCTAGGCTTGCAAGGAATGTAGCCTATGCAATGACTTATCAGACTGGCAGACCAAAGCAGATATAAGCCTTTGGGCATTCTCCCATACGTGAAGACAACCCTCGGAGGAAGGGATTATTAACTGACATATCTGGTAGTCAAACCAAATTCCTATGGGACCTCATACCCTTTGCTATTGGGAAGACCATGGCTTTTTGAAGTAAGGGCATGGACGAATTGGTTCAAAGGAACCCTAACCCTAGGCAAAGGACCTAACAAAGTGGTGTTGAAGTTGTATAAATCGCAAAAAGACAATGGACCCACTTCCATTGAAGTCATCGCAGACTCCTCCAAAGTAGCAGATGGCACATTAGGAGATGAAGATGCTATCAAACAAATCTTCCCCAAGAAAACAGAGGCACAATCCCTGACAGTGGGCATTATAAGCCAACTCTGGATAAAAGAAAAGTCTTTGTCAATGGGTGAATACCTCATGCCTGAACCCGAATTAACTTCTAAAGTCACCTCTAACAGCGAGAAGCATGGATGTACTATTCTCCCTATTACATGGCCATAGCAGAGCCAGAGACAGATGCTGAAGCAAAAGCAGAGGGCATAACAGAGAGACTATTCTTCTCTTTCAAAGCTCCCATAGAGCAGAAATAAAATCTGAAGAGGATGAAGATGATAGTGAAGAATAAGATTATGAAAGAGAGCTAGAAGAGTCTACCCTACTCACAAAAGACACAGATGAGAAAGAAGTTTTAGAAGCTCCAGAAATAGAAAACCCCATGTTGTTAGATAGAATAACTTTGGTGAATTTCGGACTGACTAATGAGTCACATCATGTGCAACATATCCATTAAGAAATGGATTAAGAAGAATAAGCCTTCCTTCAGTAGTGGTTCTTACTGCCCTAATCCACCCGTCTCACAAGAAGATGATGACGATACACCTTGCCCCAACAATCACTAGTTCTATAGCTTAAAAAGAACTCAAAAGGTTCCTATTATGTGATGTTCTTGGATGCATCCTCGCATTACGAGTCCTCAATCCAAGAAGTAACTAATCACCAAACCAAACCCAAAACAACAATGATACCCTTCCAGCATCCCAAGGAGCAAGAAGAGACTTTATTGAAAGAGGAAGTTGGTTCCAGTGAATCATCAGAAGAGGAGAATACTCCCTTGAAGGATTCGGATCTATACCCAGAAGCCCTCCACCATGGGGCATTCATCCGTGAAGTGGAAGGAGAAAAGCAATTAATTTTTGTGGATTCTAATGGTAATGAATGTCATGTGAAGGTGGTAATCAATCTTCTGGAAGAAGAACTATCGATCCTACATAACCTCATGAAAGAGAACTTAGACATATTTGCATAGTCCTACAAAGATCTGAAGGGAATTAATCCTACAATGTGCCAACATCACATCGACCTAGAGCCCGATGCCAAGACTATGAGGCAAAGACAGAGGTGCATGAATCCAAATTACTTTGCCCTAGTGAAAGCCGGAACTATTGAAGCTCCTTGAAGCTAAGTTCATCTATCTAGTGGCCAATAGTAAATGGGTTTCACCCATTGTGGTAGTACCCAAGAAGAATGGAAAGTTACGAATATGTGTGGACTTCCGAAAGCTAAATTCTAAGACGAAGAAAGATAATTTCCCTATCCCTTCACTAACCAACTGTTGGACACAATGGCTGGCCATGAGCTCTATTCCCTCTTAGATGGATTTGGTGAATATAACCAAGTCCAAATTGCAGAAGATCAATCCAAAACAACCTTCACAATAGAATGGGGAACTTATGCTTACAGAATGATGCCTTTCAAGCTATGTAAGTAATGCTCCTGCTACATTCCAATGAGTGATGATGACTACATTCCAAAATCATCCGCATGATTTCATTGAAGTATACCTAGATGACTTCTATGTCTATAGCCTAATCCGTAAGCAGGTGGCACCTAGAGTAGTGCTTTGACAAATGTCGAGAGTATGGGATCTCTCTCAACCTTGACAAATGCATCTTTGGTGTCTTATCTTCTTCTGGCCACATTGTCTCTGCATAAGGGATAGCAACGGACCCTGCAAAGATTGAGAAGATTGCAACTTTAAGAGCACCAATCAACCTCAAATAGTTGAGTGGATTCCTTGGTCATGTGGGCTATTATAGAAGGTTTATTGTGCACTTTGCAATAAAGGCAGCCCCCTTTCATAAACTCCTAAGAAAAGATGCAGAGTTCACATGGACTGCCGATTGTGACAAGGCGTTCAACACCCTAAAGTAGTGCCTAATTGAAGCACTCATCATGTAGCCTCCTGATTGGACAAAGGAGTTCCATGTGCACATTAATGCATCAGTAAAGGCCTAGGTGTGGTCTTATGCCAAAAGGTCCCCTCGAAGCTAGATCAATCTATCCATTATGCCAGCCAAAAGTAACCAACAGAGAAATGAATTATACCGTGATGGAGCTGGAGTGCTTAGCAATGGTGTTCACTTTAGAGAAGTTTCGACACTACTTGCTATTGACACACTTCAAATTCTGCGTGGATCATGAGGCCCTGTCCTTCCTTATGAACAAGGCCGATGTGAAGGGAAGAATGATAAGATAGCTCCTTATGTTTCAGGAGTTTGACTTTGAAGTGGTTACCAAACCTGGTCGCTTCCATGTCCTAGCTAATCATCTGTCGCGAATCCCTCAGAGTGACAAAGAGGAGCAGGATGATCTAGACCTTCCTAATGCTTCTCTTTTTCTAATCAAATTTATTACCTCATGGTACGCAAACATAGCCAACCTCTTGGCAACCCAATAGTATCCCCCTGGTATCTCTAGCTATGAGAAGAATAATCTTCTATTGGAATCAGCCCCTATATCCTGTCAGGTGGTGCTCTTTATAAGAAAGGCAAAGATGAAGTATTGTGCAGATGTATTGCAAGATATGAGATTAGAATAGTGATGAAAGCATGCCACGACAAGCCCTGTTGTGGACACTTTTCAATGAGGCAACAACCAGGAAGGCCTTGCTCACAGGATATTGGTGGCTGACCCTCCATAAGGATGCCTATGACTACTGCAAATGTTGTGATGCTTGTCAATGAATGGAAAAGCCTACCAAATCTAGTGCCATGCTACAGCAACCCAGCCTTCTCCTAAAGTCATTTGAGAAGTGGGGAATCGACTTCATGGACCCCATTATTCCACTAACCAAAAGGAAATAGAACAGATATATCTTGGTCTGTACAGACTATATTACAAAGTGGTGGGAAGCCAGAGCTCTCAAGTGAGATGATGGCAAAAACATGACCATCTTCCTTTACAAGAACATCATCACCTAGTTTGGCACTCCCCTAGAGCTCATCAATGACAAAGGTACTTACATCCTTAACAATATTATGGAAGAATTAACAAAGATGTACAAGATACACCATCATAAGTCCACACCTTACTACCCCCCAGAGCCAATGGCCAAGTCCAAGTTACCAATCTCATCCTTTGCTTGATTCTAATAAGGATGATAGTCACAAATCATTGTGATTGGGACAATTGACTTATAGATGCCCTCTAGGCATACAGAAGCTCCCATAAGGCTGCTACTACAGAGGACAAACCCCTTTCCAATTAGTGTATAGTATAGAAGTTGTATTCCCTATTGAGCTAGAGCTACCTTCTTTGCGCGTGGCTATCAAAGAGCACTCGAGAGATGACGAGTCCTTGCTGCAACACTACCTCTTGTATGTGGAATGTCTAGATGAGACTTGCAAGATGACCCTACAATGCATGGAAGCCACACAAGCTCGCAGAAAGGCCTATCATGACAACTTCATCCAAGCAGAAGGAGGTTAAGGAAGATGACTTAGTCCTAGCCTATGATTCCCGATTTGACAAGTTTCCAGGCAAGCTTTAACAATGATGGATGGGCCCCTATAAGGTACGTGTCATCAACCCTAATGGCTTGTCCAAGTACAAACAATCGATGCTTTTGATGATCCCTTCTTGATTAATGGCTATCGCCTCAAGAAGTATTACCCTCCCTAGGATCCTGACAATCACCGTTGATAGCTCCCTCATTCCTTGGGCATCGGTCAGTAAAGCTTTACCTATTGCTCATGATAGTCCTTCTATTTATCCTAATGAGATGGCTTCATTCTGCTAGCCCCTCATAGCCACCTTCTACCCCAATATTGCTCCTTTTCCATCTGAGCCAACAAAGGTGGTGAGGATAGTTCTGATACAGGGTGTTCCTTCCATTCTCCTCTTTCAAAAAAGAAAATAATAATAATAAATATATATTGGTCATGGGAGAAAAGGACTTTGTTCCATGTCATGCCAACCTATTCTTCGTGGAGACACCTCGCGAATAGGAAAAAGAGAAAAAAATGAAAGAAAACAAAAGAAAAACAAAATCAAATTGTTATGGGAGAAAAGAAAGAAATTCCCTATCATAATAGGCCTCGTTCCAAGAAAAGGTGGCAAACACCCTTAGACGGGAAGCTGGCTATGGAAAAGGTGATAACACCCCACAGTCCAAGACAATTGAATTACTAGCAGAACTCTTCTAGAAGAAGTTTCAAGGCTTCCTCCCTTGGTGTGCTAAATCTTGCAATCCCATCAGTGCTTCTGACTCCTCCAACATACAATATTTCCAATATGTAATCCAAGTACTAGACTTGTTGGCTACCTCCCTGGGGGGTACACCTCTTTATCAACTGATACAAGTTGGCATCATCAACCAGACAAAGCTGATCTTCATCGACAAACCTTGAGCGATGAGAATTTTCATCCTAATCGAATGGGGATGTGAGTATGGGCTGCCCTCTGTATTCATTAACAAAGCAAGAGACAGAGGATGGGGTGAGTGACCAATTCTTGCCATTTGTATCTAACAAGAGAGGTGAGATGTGTGAATTGAGTATTGCATGCATGGGATGGGCCTCTCAATGCACAAAGTGTTCATGTTCTTTGGACTCGTTCTAGTGCTTGCCTCTTGATTGTGTCATTCATCAGGGAGTTAGCTCCACTCGGTTTGTTTGTACTCCACAGAACTGAATCAAAGGGGACTTCAGTCTCCAGAGGACTCCCTTGCCAATATTGGCTTTTATGTTTCTGATGCTGATCACTCACTTTATGTGAGAAAGGGAGATGCAGGTTTGGTCATTATAGTCATCTATGTGGATGACTTGATTATTATAGGTGATAGTGATAGTGGGATTGCTGAAGTCAATGATTTTTTTAAGAAGAAGTTTGAGATGAAGGATTTAGGTGAGCTAAGGTACTTCCTTGGCACTGAGGTGATCAGATGTGATGATGGTATATGGCTATCCCAAAGACAGTATGGCTTGGATATGTTGTCCAATATGAAGAGCATAATCAATTTGGTTCAAATTAAAGTGGTGGGAGAATTATTTATATGAAGCTGCATGCAGATTTATTGTTCCTTGTATTCTTTTCCTTGTTGTGGTCATACCAAATATGAAAAATATGTTTGTTGATGATACAAGATAGATTTTATTGTAGTAGATTCCCAATTTTCTTGGTGTTCTTCTTGGGGATCCATGTTTTTTTGTGCGTAATCGATGAAAATTTCCATCAATAAGTATAAGAAGAGGCTAAAAATGAAGGAAATGGCATTGCCAAGAGGAGAAGAATTCAATGGATGCTTGCAAAGTTCCTTCTACCAAAGATGTTCATCCCACAATGGCGGAAACATATAACCATCATGATGCAGGCTCTATGTGGTGGACTATTTCCTCTTCTTGTTGAAGCTATAGAGACGTGTATCTTGGTGTGGCAAGTTGTTTGGGAACAAATTGAAGTGCAGAAACAAAGAGAATGATCATCCATGGAAAATTTAGTATTCATTGAGAAGTTTCCAGATATCATCAAGTAGGAAGTTGTGAAGAAGCTTCAGGAGTCGTGGTCAGTGGAGGTTCATGAGAACAAGAAAGAAAAGGGTTGGAATTTGTTCGTGGATACTCAACAACAGGATATGTGGGACGCATGGTGCATTGAAAATATTTAGTTTGTCCAATTAGCAATCCACTGGAAGTTGGTGGACAGAGTTTTCTTCGCAACATACACTGTTGAAACCATTAGAAGTTGGCATTATTATGATGATGGCACCACAATTATCCTCAAAAGAATGAGTTTTGATTTCAGAATGTAATATTTTCCTCTATGTAGTGAAATGAAAGTTGCATTCAGAGATGTTGAAAAGAAGGAAGTGGCCATAGAATTCATCAAAAAACCACAAATATACAAGAGAATACACCACTTTGAATGGAAATCATCACATAGTATTCTTCTTCAAAAAATCTATATCTTTCTCTCACAAACTCTCACTCATAGATGCATTGTTTTGCATAGATTTGGCTATCTCTCACTCTATCTCACATATATACTCTCTCTCAAATGTACAATGAGATAATCAAGAATAATCATCCATAACCCCTCTTTGGTCATGGATACCCCTCTCAAGAGAGGTATGTTTGATATGAAAGGTCACCAAAGCCACTATAGTGTCTCTTCGTAGCTCATCAATGTTATTGTCACTTCAGTCTTTTCTTCAAGTCTTCAACAGCTACTTCTTCCACTTCTTGAGCTAATTTGAACTTATATTCATCTCTTCCCAAGATTGCAAAACTTCCCCAAGCTACACATTCATCCCATATCACTCTTACAAAGGCATACAAAGCAACACAGAATAGAGATAGAGGCTCTACAGAAGCTCAACAGAGAGTTTACAAAACCATACAGAAGGTCGTCAGAAAGCCTTGGCTCACTTAAATTCAAAACTATCAAGAATTGATCAATAAGCTTTAAACACTCTCAAACTTCATTAATAATTATTCTAACCCCTCATACAAAAGGAAAACAGAACAAAACAGAAGGTCAACAGACTCAATCAGAATCAATCAGACACTAACAAGACATCAACAGAACATCATATCTCCATTATAAACCATCATGAGCTTTGAAACCATAATCAACCTCGTCAAAAACACTCCCAAATACTTCCGAAACAACTAAACATCATTCAAAATCCATCAAAAATCAACCATTCAGTCCACAAAAACAACAAAAATCAACCAAAAAATCAAATCATTTCAACCCTCAACATAAGGTGAATTTTCATTTAGTGAAAATTTCTTTGCAAAGTTTCTGTGTGGGATATATGGATTGATTGTTATGAAAATTTTCAATTCCTTGGCTTATAATTTTCACTATTTGATAATGGTTCCTTCTAACTAATTCATTTTAAAGCAAAAATTATCCTTCAAAAAAACTCATTGTGAGTTGTTGTGTTATTAGGAATCCAAATGGCAGGGCTATTGTTTACCAAGGAAGAATGGAATACGGAAACGCAGGTGTTCAATCAGTTGCAATACTAGAGCATACACCACCTAGAAGAGCTCATGGAAATTGAGGATGCAGCCAGGTAGATTATCGAGCAATACAATCAAGCCAAGTACCTAGAGAAGGTCAGCTAGCAGATAGATCACAACATGTGCACATATTTCCCTAGATCCTTCAATGCCAAGAAGAACAATGGCACAATGGTAATCAAACAAGAAGACGTAACCATGACTGTGGAAGTGATGCTCAGCCTAAAGTTGGTAGAGAAAGCTTTAGGGTTGGTGGACAAGCCAAAAAAGAGACCAAAGGGAGATGTAGATGGAATGCTAGGGATGAACAAGTAGCAATTGTACACAAATGATGGAATTAACATAGCAGATATCCCCAGGCCTATTGTCAGGTTGCAAGCCAAGGTAGTGCATGCTCTCTTTTCAAGCCAAATGTACAATGTACTCACAAACAAAATAGGGATCCCACTACTCGAGAGCCTTACAACCAAGGCATTGGGATGAAGTGAACCTAAACTCTTATGTTCGAACAACAATCTAGGTGTCATCAAAGGTATTGGCGATAGCCCTAAGAGCTAGGGTGGAGAATCCCAGCAATGAGGGCCGAGTCAGAAAGGAAAAAACTCGCATCCAAGGCATCAAACATGGGTTTCAGAGAAGTGCTAATAGTACTAACCCAAGAGGTTGTGGGGGAAATGCATAGAGAAGAGAAAGGGAAGGAAACACCAGAATAGTCATCGATCCAGGACCTCCACTCACCCATTCTAGTGAGCCCTCCAATCTTGTACTTTATACAAAACTTGGAAGAAGAAGAATATAATAGGGTTCAACAACAAGAAGTGGAGCAAGCGGCTAACAAAAGGGAAGCTGATTGTCAACCTCAACAAAAGGAAGAACCTTGAGCGAGAGAATAGTGAACGAGTAAGGTAGCAAGGCTCAACATCATCCAGCCAAGGGGACATGCAAAGAATCATGCTAAAGATTCCCATCAGGAGAACCAGATTTGCACTGAAGAAAGTAGGGAATTGCAGAGGGTTGAAGAAGAATCATGGAAGCTCAAAGAGGAACATAAAAAGAGACAAGAAGATGATAAAGAAAGGTTAAGATGAGAGGAGGAGGATTAGGTGGCCATTGCTATCAAAAGGTCAGTTGAACAACCCTCTCGAGGAGCTAGCCATGATGAGCCCAACACTTGAAGATATGCCTAGCACAAGTGTTGATAGTGATCATGAAGATATAGTATATTTTTAATAAGCACCACATATTTGAGTGGTTTATTATTGTAAATAATAAGGAATTTTGTGTTTACCAAGCTCACTTAGAATATGACACTTTTAAATGACAATAAATATTTGCAAGATTTATTATTACAAATAACGAAGACTTTTGTGGTTACAACACTCACCATGAAATATGACACTTATAAATGATTTTCTTAAATCCCTACATTTTATCTAATCTTGGGACTTGTAACAACAATACATAGTTTTCTAATGGTCTTAGTGAACATGAAATAGTTAATTGTGTGATTTGAAGGGTATAATTGATTAGTATTTTGACATCTCTAAATATGCATAATCTATCATTGCACACATGCTATATGTTGATATTAGTGCATAATACATTTGTTAAGCTCAAGTTTTTAGAGCAAGACTTTACATCCATTAATAGTTGTTTGGCTCATCTTATTAAATAAGTGCAATGAATATAGAGAGTACAACATGAACATAAAACCTCTCTACACTTCATTACTTTTATCCTCAAGTAGCTTGATTATTATTACTCTCATCATTCATGCTTTCTAAAAGCTAAATATAACTTTAAAATACTCAAATTATTTTGAATTGTTCACAAAAATGCCAAAAATAGTTCGTAAAATTCCAAAGCAAAAAACTCAACTTTTTAGAACCCCCACTTATTCCCCTCAAAGTCACCATGGTCACTTGAGGGAATTAATTATCACCTTGAAATCAATGGTGGGTGATCATGGTCAAGGATCATGATCGTGGATAAATAGCATACTAATGTAACTCATGACCACTTTGAGGTAGCTGGTCACATTAAATTTAAATCCCTGTATTCACAATTGATAAGATTTTAAATTCTTTCTTTCATAAGATTACACGATACAAGATGGTAGAAAGTGACTAGGTTGAGAGTTTAAGGTTATATCATGATATCCTTTCAAGTACATCCTAATTAATACGTTCATAATCAAGTAAACATACTTTAAAGCCACATAAGCCTAGCCACTTTTCTCTAAGCTTTGTATGTTTCTCAAATCCGTTGATTCAATCCATTTGTATGTACATATTGTACATGGTATAATATGTACATATGAAGTCATATTCAGAGCTCATTCCATAATGGGGGGGATAGCCTTCACATTTGTAAACTTCGTCTTCTTTGCATGCTCATTTGTTGCTTTCTTAGATCAAATAACTTCTTAGCTGCAACAATACTTCAAGCACGTAGTTGCTCACAAGTTGGCAAAGTACAATGTATAATGTCAACCACTTTAGGAGTACTGATGGTACATGTATGGCATGCTAACGTATTATGTTAGACATCAATACAAATTAGAAAATAAATGGAATAAGTAAAATAATAAAGGAATATTTTTAAGACCTCTCGTTCATCCCTTTATGCATAGAGATTCTTGCTATTGTATTTGTTGTAATGGTTTTTAATATCTAAAAAGCATTCCCTTATTTGCCATGAAAATGATATATATACTTTTATTATTTGTCACTATTCATATCATTAATATCCACACTATTTAGAGTTTGTACATGAAGAACTTTATGCTTTGATATATGTAAGTCCTTATTATCATGATATTGAATTGCTTTTATGTTGACAAGGACCCTTAAGGATAGCTTGAGAGATAGGTTTCCTTCTAATAGAACCACACAAGGAAATGAAAATGGAGATGTTAAATATGATTTTTAATGAAAATTAATGATTTAGTTGGGAAAAAGTAAGACATAGACATCTTAGAAAGTTATGTCAATGTTGTGCTATATTGTAATCTCACACTTTGGTGCGCCAAACCAATTTTGCATTGTTTTTTCTCTTAGGGGTGCATTTCCAAAATTGTGTGTAAGAGATATTGCTAAACATTTTCGCAAATCAACCACAAAAGAATCTCATACTGATAGAAAGCAAGTGCAAAGAAAAGAATATTGGTGAAAGAGAATGGCATGTGAAAAGAAGATAGAAGCAAAGAATGCAATTTTGGTGTAAATATCTCGAAAATACAAAATCTCTCATGTTCCAAGACAAAAACAACCAAAAAGGTGACCCTTAACATGGATTAAAAGATGAAGGCAATTAATGGCCATCCCTTTCAATGAACCAAATATTATCTCATTAATCACATTTGAGCGACCAAATTTGGAGGTTTCATTCTTCCAAATCCT
The DNA here is from genome assembly GCF_053477565.2 of Lygodium microphyllum. Lineage (NCBI taxonomy): Eukaryota > Viridiplantae > Streptophyta > Polypodiopsida > Schizaeales > Lygodiaceae > Lygodium > Lygodium microphyllum. The sequence continues at coordinate 129,255,941 of NC_141145.1, forward strand.
CAACTAGTTAGCAACTTAATTAGTTTCTTACAAGTGCCTTTTTTGAAGCATTTTTGGCACCAATGTACTACATTGATCATGTATTGTATAGCAAATAAATCCTCCATATCTACCTGAATTATTGATAGATGCATAATTTGGAGGTTTCATTCTTCCAAATACTCAACTAATTAGCAACTTAATTAGTTTCTTACAATTGCCTTTTTTGAAGCATTTTTTGCCCTAATGTACTACATTGATCATGTATTGTATAACAAATAAATCCTAAATATCTACTTTAATTATTGATAGATGAATATTTTTTATGCTTCCTTCTCCCATTTCTATTATTTCCACCTCTTCTCTTTTCTACAATGTCATATATGTGATATAATATTTATGACCAATTTATAGCAATCTTTGTTATCATAACCTGTGTTTTGTCTGTAATGTCCTCTATGGGCCCCCTACCACGAGATTGGCCTCTATTGCTATAAGTACACAAAAGTCCCCAATAATCCACATCCCAATATGGAGACCATTGTAAAATCCGTATGTGAAGACCTTTAGATATACAATGAGATAAGATGAGGTAGTTTATGTTTGATGGGAGCAAGAGAATTCTAGAATGCAAGTTTCTTTCTCATTGCCTAGCCTTAGAAGTCAATATCTTGATTATTTCCTCATGGGTCTATTCCTAGATATACAATCATGTTTGATGGGAGCAAGAGAATCCTTAGAGCATGTGTTGCTTTCTCATTGCCTAGCCTTAGAAGTCAATATCTTTATTATTTCCTCGTGGATATATCTATATTTTCTTGGCAAGCCTCTTGGTGAGCCTAAGTTCAATAGGTGATTTCCAAAAACATACCAAGTACTTCTAAAGCAGAGCTTGGTTGGTGCATCCTTTGTCATTCTTTGTTATGTGTTGTGATGTTTCCATCTGTTTTACTTTTTGGTTTGGCCTTCTTTAAGTTTTTTGCATAATAAGCTTTGCAAACTTGGCCTACTACTATTAAAATAAACTTATCTCTTTTGAATAACAACAAGTTTAAGAAGCAAGTAGAAAGATCTAGAAAATGGATGATGGAATAGTGAGCCCTATTGAGAGATTGGGTTTTTCAAGGATAAAGAAGTGGTGCCCTTTGCTAAAGACTTTGTAAAGCACAAAGAATGTTGCTTATTTGAAAATTGTAGATTCTTCCATCATGGCTACTAAGGATCACCTTTTCAATGTCATTTCTTATTTCCCTAGATTGTTTAAACTATTCATGCTTCAATTGAAATGTTGTTTTATGTATTAGCAAGTTCAAGGATTGAAGGTATTCGATTTCAAGATAGAACTTGATGGCTCTAAATTAGTTCTGTCTTCCTTCTTTTTTAACTTAATAGGAACAAAGAGGCTCCAAGTTTTAATTGTGGAAGTGACTGATCAAGATGGTGTAAACACACTTCTAATAAAGGGATATGTAATGTGTTCTATAAGATCTTGGTTGATATTGTTGGTCAACAACCAAGAGTTGACAAAGGATATCAAGCTAAAGTGGATCGATTTTTGGCTCCAATACTAAAGATTGTGTCAATGGATAAGTCCCTTAGCCTAGATGGTCCTTTCTCTACAAAATGAAATCAAGGAGGCGTCATTTTTAGCATGAAGAAAGTTAAGAAGTCCCCTAGAAGTTATGGTCTACCCATTGAGTTTTTTTTGGTATTTTGGGAAGATTGTAAGCGAGGTACATGCAATCTCCTTAATTAGATTAGAAGTAGAGGTAATTTTGAAGGTAGTCTGATATGTAGTTTGACTTTTTCTCACACGAGAAATATCCATGAAGCAATCTTGAATTGGGTATTTTCTCTTGACTATGTCTTATCATTAGATCATGAATTTTGATAAACCATATGATAGAGTGAGGTAGGATTTGGTCTTGGTAGTTCCAGAACAAATGGGGTCTAGAGAAGTCTTCTATGGGATGGTTAAAGCTTTCTTTGTTAATATTTTGTCAAGATCTTGGTTAATGGGTATTTTAGGGATTATTTCTTTTCTTATAAGAAAATTTGGTAAGGCTTCCCTTTAGCACCTTTGCTATTTGCAGAAAGCATATGATCCTCTTCTTCATAATATGGATATATACGAATCATCTCAAGCTATTTAGACCCCTGCTTTATACAATGGGGAGTTTTTGGCAACTCAAATGTCTACAAATGATAATGTAAACATTATTGAAGAAGATGTGGACAACATTAAAGCTTTTGTTTGATTTATATTAGAAGTTCGCTTATGTGTCTAGTTTGTTGGTCATCAGTAAGATTAGATTGGGATCCTCAATCTTTTTGCTTGAGAAGATGAATGAGTACTTTCAATGAATCGGTTTGAAAGATATTGCTCTTTACTAAAGCTATAAGATATTTTGTCTATTAAATAACGAAGGGATAACTTTGAATTAGAGATCTCTTTGGTTTCTACCCAAGATCAAAATTAAAATGGAGTATTGGTTCAAGGTTCCTCTTTCCTTTTTTAGTAAATTGGCAATGTTTACACAAATTCTATAGTCATTTACAATTTTTATGGCAATGATTTGTCCTTTCAACAAAATTACATGGGGAGGAAGTAACTTTGGCATAATGACTCTCATCATTCTTGGAATTTGATATCCTAGGCAAAAGTCATTCCAAGCAAAACTCTAGGAGATCTTGGCCTCAAATCATTTTTTTAATAGATCTACTAAGTCCAGTCAAAAGTGGCTTCAGAGATTGCCAACTTTGACTCAATCTTGGGCTATCCTATTGAAGTTTTGGATAGTTATTGCTCCAAATATTCTTTAGCTAATGTGGCTTCATGGATAAGGATCATTTCGCAAGTGGAATGGTAGTCAACTAATAAAGATGACCCCTTGTTGAATATGTCCATTTGGTTAAAGTCCTTTATTGGATGACCCCCAAGAAAGCACTCAAGTTCCATTAAAAGGGTTTTCCAAAATGGTGTGATATTTGGGATGGTGGCAATTAAAGTTAAAGATGATTGGCACACACTAGATATAGGATGGAATTTTGTTGGCAGCATCTAAGCATTAACAAAGTTGTGGTATCAAGGCTTGCATCTATTTTGGTTAGGTCAAATGATGACTTGATTATCCAAGCTCAGTCTTATAATAAACACTCTCTAAAAACTTGAAAGTTTGGTTTTTGTGGCCTTGACAACAACGTCATTCACTTACTTGAATTTCCTGATATGGGGAGTGGTGATAACTAGGTTACCCACTTGCCACCATTTTGCAAAGTGGAGATGGTTAGATACTCATTGTCCCATTTGTAAAGGTTTTGAGAAGTGTATGTTCCACTCCTTCTGGTTTTGTAGGTACATTAAAAGGTATTGGAAAAAGATCTAGGATTGACTGAGTAGACCTCAAACATATAATGCAATTATGTGAAAGCATGCTTTGTTAGGCCAAAAAGATTGAATGTCATATGCTGCTTGAAATAGAGTGTTGTTTTGCTAAAGAGTGCATAAATCTAGTTCTTTTTAAAGGGAAGACTTGGCTTTTAGGAGATCCACTAGATCATTCTGAGAAGTTTTGTTGGTGGGCATGGGACCTATTGAAGGTTAAGTCTATGGATATTTCTTGGAAGTTGGTTTGTATGAAGCATTGAAGCTCAATTAGAGCTTGGCTTCTCTTTGTAAGGTTGTACATGTTTCATAATATACATATCCGTTTTACATTTTGAAATACGATAGACACTAAACTAGAATGGGGTGTATTTTACTTTTTTTTTCGGCGGGGGGGGGTGGGGGGGTGGGGGGGGGGGGTGGGGGGGGGTGGGGGGGGGTGGGGGTGGGGGTTGTCACCTCATTGGTTGCTTTACCCTTGTCTATTCCTCTTTGTGGAGGTGTTCCATTAGGGTGGTGCCATGGCTAGCTTAAACTAGACTTTGTGGAAGCCTTGCAAAGTAAGAACTTGTTTGCACTAGGCCGTGGGTGTTGAACTTGGTTTGAACACCCAAAAAGCATTTAGTTGATTCAATAGGCTGCCCCTTTAGAAATTGCAAAATTTTTGTGTTTGTCCCATTTTATTAAAAATGTTTTCATGGAGCATGTGTCCAAAAAGTGTTACTTTTCAAAATCTAATGCATTGATTCCATGTACAAACACTTTGAACCATGTCCTCTTCCATTGCTTGACAATGTTGTGATTGCGAACTCAAGATTGGTTGCAAACCCAAAAGCCATGGGAACCTATGAATTTGACAATAAGTTCCCCCAGACCTCACTAGGCCTAGTGGGAAAGGGATGACCTAAAGTGAACATGGTGTGACATGTTCTTTTATCTCCTTGCTAAAACGTGGATATAGTACTTTGAAAGCCTTAACTTACTAAAAATATGGCTACCTCTACTTTGAAAGCTAGGAAAAGGCTTTAAGAGTGGCATTACCCTTACTTATCAAGGTTACATTTGGGAGTACGTAGCCGCGTCTCATTTTGTAGGGGTTAAAAGTGTGATGGAATGGAATGGTTGGAGGCTGAAAAGAAAGAAGGGGAGAGTGAGAGAAGCGTACAGGAGAGACAGAGAGAGAGAGAGAGTACGTCCAAGGAGGTGGCCACTGCAGCCATACATGGTGGGCATTCAAATGCATGCTTCCGCCATGGCGGTGTCATCACATGCATCCCCCTGAGAAAAGAAAGAGCCTGCAGCTGGCGGTAGAAGCTTTTCATCCGCAAGCAGTTAAACGACCCAGAACATATATGTTTGTATATATGTAAGAAGGATATGCACATGCATGCATATACGTATGTGTACCTGTAGAAACATCGACATATTTCATGCGATCAAAGAAAAGCTTAGCCGCATGCGATATTTTTCCGTCGATTTCAGGGAAAGAAGAAATAGTGTAAAGCGGAGGAGCATTGAAGGCAACGTATGAGCTTTACCAACCACCTGCAAGCATGGTTTTATGGGAAGAACAGATGCTTCAGGGAGGTCACTTGAATCCTCTGACACAGGAAGAGCGTCGAGTGGGGGGCCCGGGATGGGGGGGACAGATCAGCACCGGAAAAGAGTACGCCTCAGGAGGGAACATGCAGCTGCTTGGTAGGTAGAATTTTAGAATGAACGAGACTATTAAACAATCGATTTAATGTATTACATAAATAAATAAATTAATAGCCCGAGTCTCACCCTACCTTTTTTTTAAATAAATTAGCCTCCCTTCGATTTTCAGTTTCTTCACTTGTGATCTCTATAACTATTTTCATTGATTCCAATGTCCATGCCACGCGCACGTTCACATGCCTTACAAAGTTGAAGCTACAAGCCACATGTCCTTGTAAGGAATCAGATGCTTTAGTGGCTCACAAACTCAGAACTTCAAAATGGGTCCATACTCAACCCTTACATGCATCAAGCGCTTGGGAGGTGTAAGGTCTGAGATGCTTTTAGAAGTTCGCCCATAACACTCAAGGTAACCATTTCAGAACTTCAAAATGGGTCCATACTCAACCCTTACATGCATCAAGTGCTTGGGAAGGATAAGGTCTGAGCTCTTTTTAGAAGTTTGTCCACAATGCTCAAGGATAACCATTCCACCCATTCACACATATACATGGTCACTTAAGAGGTGTGTCAACACACAATGGCATATCCTTACTTGCATCAAGTACTCAGAAGGATAAGCTCTTAGCCCCTTTTGGAAGTTTCTCCATGATTCTCAAGGTGACCATTCCACCCATTCATGCATTTACATGGTCTCTTAAGAGGTGTGTAACACACAATGCCAAGGCATATACACAGTTGCTTAAGAGGTGTATCACAATTTGAAAGGACACAATGCCAATTCCCACCATTAGCTTGAATGATCCTATCAAAGTCTTGAATGGTTAATCTCAAGGCACTCATATGCTTCTCCAGGAGGATGATCTTTTGAGCACTTAGTAAATTCTCTCTTACCCATGGTTACATTTGCTAAACAACAATGCCCCAATTGGAAATCCATTTAGCACCCAAGTGCACATAATAGGAAAACCCTTGGAGAAGCTCTTTATTTGGTAATATTGTGCTAATATTAACGTTAAGTGTTTCAATTAAGTGTGCAAAATGATATTTGTTCATGTGAAAACAAAAAAGATGGTTTAGCACACACATAATAGTTCATAAGTTGTAACTAAGTTTTCTCATTTGAATAACAAGTACAGAGTGCTTACTTGTTGAGAATATAATGTCATGTGAACCAATTGATAGGTATGTGCTAGTAAGTCACATGTAGGTTTTGCAATCCCTAAAATTTAAGAACAATATAAGATAAAGTGAAAGTATAAGCAAGTAAACAAAATTATAGGTGTGAAACTTCACTATAAGACTTAAGGTTATTATAGCCCTATAGTTTTCCATCTTACAAGAAAATTCAAAGATTTGCCATAGCAAACATCAGAAGAGCCATTCATAATTGCTCTTCATGCCATGATGCATTGCCAAATGGTAGGGTGAAAGGTAGATGAAAAGGAGAGTTGGTATTTGGCTTGGGTAAGAGTTTGATCCAATGGTTACTAGGGAGTTAATCAATGGAGGATGAAGAATCAATGATAATAGTGGGAATAACTCCCTACTATTCACTCTATCTCTTCTTCTCTCTAATTCTTTCTCTTCCCCTCTCTCTCTCTCTCTCTCTCTCTCTATATATATATATATATATATATATATATATATATATATAGATCTCTCTCTCTCTCTCTCTCTCTCTCTCTCTCTCTCTCTCTCTCTCTCTCTCTCTCTCTCTCTCTCTCTCTCTCTCTCTCTCTCTCTCTCGCTCTCTATAGCACTTTGGCCATTTATTGTATTATCAAGAAAAATGATGATGATTCCCAAAAAGAGTCCTTAGCCCTTCGAGGTAAAGCTATCATATAGCCTTGCTTTCAACTATTATTGTTTCATCTTTCTCTATGCCTATAGTTTCATCTATGGCTGCTTTGAGCTCCACATTCCTCCATATGTCTAGTTCATGTCCATTGATCAGTTCATCCATCCTAGTAGCTAGAGATAGCAATTGATGTTGACGATGCTTCCTAGGGGCTATGAAACTTTGTTATTATTATTTTTGGATTTCCCTAATCCATAGTGAATTTATTCTTAAGACACAAAATGGAAATTTTCTATGTGTGTGTGTGTGTGTGTGTGTGTGTGTGTGTGTAGCCAAATACTAAATATCAATACAAGTAATGTAACAGTACATCTCACAACCTCATTACAAAGGATTTTATATAACAAAAATATAAATCCATGCCTAAAAAAGTTCATAAACTTGTTGAAAACAAACATTAACAAAGCAATATGTTTTAAATCCACCTAGAGCACAACATGTTTCCATGGGGATGTGCTCTAGTAGCTACATTAAGGTGAATTTCCACTTCAAGCAAACCACCCCTATATATACAAAATTGAGACAGAGTGGGGTTTAATTTGAGGGACCATGTCCTATTCTATATGTTGCTAGATTTCACTATTAAACACGATATCAAAGAGCTAGGTTTAGCTAATTTGATGGCACAATAAGGGTGTGATATGATATGGAAGGAATCAATATTGAGTAATTGCTTTAGTACAAGTGCTTGCTCTCTTGGTAGCTTTGAATACATGGGAGGAATCCTTTTTTCTGATCCATAAGTTGCATTTTGGGTCTTTGATTAATGTGGTTTTGAACAAATGAGAATTGGGAAGCTGTAGTTGATTACCAAGTTAAGTAGATAGTGATTTTGAAAAATTTACATCCTAGGGTAGCTTGCAAGGACAGGCTCGTACCTTCTTTTATCTCCATTACATACATATATTTCTTTTGAAATAACCCATGGGGTTTTCCATGGAGCCATGCATGCTAGGCCCAAAATCAACTTTTAGATTTGGCTAGTTTCATGTTTTTGAGAAACCAAAAATTGGTTACATTGCTAGCAAATTGAGGACTATATCTACACCAATTGTAGATTGAGGCAAGGGAGGGGATGGTTTTCAACTTCAAGATAGAACTAGATTTGTGGGGCTTTTAGTGTAAGAACTATTAAACCTTGTTTCTAGGGAAAGTTTCCAATCCATCTTTTGATCAATTATGAGATTATCAATGCAAGTTGATTAGACCAGACAAAAAATTGTTTCTAATTTCATATAAAGGAAAGAAAATTGGTTAAGAGTACTTTCAAATTGAAGGAAGAAAATAATTGCAAATTGATCTCACAATTGGTTATTGATTTGCACTCTCATGTGAACAGCTCCCATGTGAAGTTGGTGGCTCCAATAACAATATATTCAAACAAGAGGAAGAGGAACTCATATATATTATGACATGGTGTTCGAGAGCTTGAACTTGTAAACCAATTAATTGTCACCAAAAGGCAGTGATTATTGAGTTTGATGCACATTTAGAAGGAGATTGTTTTTGCATAAGAAAAAAATGTAGCATTCTTCTCACAATACATGAGCTTTTTGCAACAATTTTAAAAAGAAAATTTCAACTTTGTGACTGTTGCAGCATCTAATGAGGTTTTTTTCCATTGTCATTGTCACCGAAAACTTTATCCCATGCAAATAGTTTCTAGCATGGGTGGAGATGTTGCTTGCCATAGACTATTTGAATTAGAGGTACATGTTTGCTTGAATTATTCTAGACTTTGCCATAGCTAGCACATGCTCCAATAAATTTTTGTGACTGTTTCGAGTCATGAAGATGTAGACATGGAGAAGGTAGATTGGATGTCAATCACTATTGGACCTTGCGTGAGCCTTGATTGAAGACATCAGAGAGGCTCCAAAGGGTTTTCTAGTTAGCAATTTGATAGGGAAGAGTATGGGACTTAATGCCATGCCAAATTTTTTTCTGCTAGAACCTTGGCTTTGAAGACGCATGTTCTTAGAGCGTTTGACAAGATGGAGTGTGCACTGTGTGCATACTTTCTAGGGCAGTTAATCCATGGTAGTGCAGTTACGTCGCGCAAGGTAATGTTGGTCACCGGTGTGACACTGTGGAGTGTGGAGAGAAGGGTTAAATGGCGTTGTGCGGTGTTTCTTAAAGGCGGAAGTTGGTGAGTGCATGGAGAGGCTTAGCTGGCAGGAAAAGTACAGGAGCGAGGGCTGACAGGGCAGGTGCCACGGAGGAACGGGGTTGAGGTTTAAAGGCAAGGCGAGGGACGCAACCTTGCAGTGATCAGTACCGCTGAAGCGCAGTAGCGAGGGAGCGGTCAGCTACAGGCGGTGGTCTCAGAGAAGGATCATACACAGTCTTCCTGAGAAAAAGATTGTGAGAGGCAGGAAGCCATGGCAGGTCGCGCGCTGGTAGTGCTGTGTCTGCTGCTGGCAGTGAGCGCCGGTCTCGCGGATGCGAAGAGCTCTAAACTGAGGAGGCTGAACTCAGGCTACCCCAAGTCAGGGTACTCGGGTGGCGGGTCCAGCCCGGTGTCGTCCGGGAGCAGCCCATCGGCGCCATACACCAGCAGCCCGTCCAGCGGATCGTCGCCGGTAGTGACGCCGGTGTCACCAACTCCTGATGTGACCACTCCGAGCTCACCGGTGACTATCCCGCCGGTGACTGCGACTCCCACCGGCGGCTATGGCGGCTATGGCTCACGGAGCGGGTCGGGCACATCCGGGTACGTGGGCGAGTCTGCCGTTATGTGTATCTCCTCCGCTAGTTCATGTCACGTAAGGGTTGTCTGATGTTCGGTATCGCTTGTGTGGCAGGTTCTGGGGCCGTAACCCGGGCCGCGTCCCTCGCCTGCTGTCGCTGGTGTCCACTATCGTGAAGATCTTCGGGCCCCGCGCTCTTAAATTCTTTGGCAACCGCAACCTCCTAGGGGCCATCAAGGACGCCAGCCCGGACCCCATGACCTCTCTCGCCCGCGAGGGCTCCGCCTCCCTCATCAACTCCTATGCCTACTCTGACTTTCCCCTCTCCGCCGCAGACGTCATCTCCCAGTTCAATTCTGCCCTCGACACCCCCGAGGCCGCCGCCCTCCAGGCCTCCAAGTTTCAGCAGTTCAACGAGGCCGTCTGAGCTGCCTCTCCCACCCGCACCCCTTCCCCCTTCACCCCTCCCTATGTGTCTCTTCTTACAGTACCTCCTTCATAATCCGTTAATGTCGCACTCTACCGTTCCATGCTACTCCTTGCCCTCGTTTTCCTGGTTTTTTCTTTCCTTTCACTATTGAGGCCTTCTGCCTCTCTATTTGTATGTTCGGGACTCCGACTTGTAAAGGTTTATCCGCTCTTCTAATGACAGTATTCTATTATTTCAAAGCAGCACTGCATCCCTCGCTCTCATTTTTATTATTAGTTGTTTGGCTACTCTGATTTTTACGATTGCCTCGAAGTCTCTGATTTGTCCTGCCAAAAGCCGGAGCTGTCTATGGTGTTATGTGGCAGGCTACAACTATTGACGCTCTGGAGCAACTACTCGTCATACTGCTTTATGATCATTCCGCCTCTTTACCCGACTCTGTGTCGTTGGCCACGTTCGAGTTTCTGTGAAGATAGCGTCTTGCGTAGCTTCGTGTAGGCATTGAGAACGTTGTTCCCACTTGTCAGGGTTCCGAAGTCGAGGAATGTGTACTGTTTGAAAAAGATTTCTAGTAGATTTAGCCGTGCTTCAAATTTGTAAAGCTATAGTTGCTTCACTACGGTTCCATGAAAATTGCTATCGTGTCACTGACGAGGAAACAAAGTACTTTAACTCAAGTAGGTGTCGAGAGGTATTTAGATATGAGCTCATGTATGAATGCATGTGATTCTAGCGCTATACATCATATCATGCATGTCGCTCTGTGCCGGTGTTTGTTGTACGCATATTGTACCGGTTTCCAGAAGTGCAATTTTCACGAGCAAGATGACAAATTTCGAAGTGGGGCAGTGAGGGATGTGCACGGAGAGAGAGGGACAGAAGGGTATGGGACCGTTAACACCTGGGATGGGTGGCATGGTATGCAAATGGAGGCAGCGCATCTAGCGTCTACCCGCATGCGGGGGAACAAACCTCGGTAAACCTCTCAAATTTAAGTGTAAAGCCCCAGAGGTGAGGGTATCACGGTAGTGTACAATTCACTGGTGACCATCGAAATGCACTGCTCACTGGGGATAATCTCATATGCTATCAACCATTAAAAGAAAAGGGATGCTGGGCCAGCAGAGCTGTGTTTCCGCTATCAGTAGAGCAAGCCGCGGCTGGTGGAGGGGAAGTCGGTCCTTTTCTTGCTTCAATAGTCAAAAGCACTACCGCATCACTGCACCGGTATCGCCGTTAAAAACGACAGTTGGAGCAAGAGCGATGCTACGAAGGTTCACCTATAAAATGCTTTCGTCGGAAGAGCTTAAAGGCTCCAGCTGAATATACACCTGCGAAGCCCGGCCGGAGGGACTGCGACGGTCACTCGAAAGTTTACACTCTGCGCTGTCAGTGTTCTATTCGATGGGGAAGCTGGCTTGGCGAGCGCAAGTCTGGGCGTTGACATGGGCGAGTAGTGGGCCGTGGCTGCACATAGAGGACCGATTCTCCCCCTCAACAACTCTTACTATTTATTATACACGCATTCATGCCATTCCGCTAAAGATCGCAAGGATGAAACGTTTACATTACCACTGCCGTAGACTAGAAGCAATCAAAACCCTCTTTATGGAGACCAGCAACCCCACAAACACTCAATAGTAGGCATAGGGCTTCTCAAAGGTAGGAGGAAATGATTCCGTTATCATCGTTGTAGACCCGACGCAATCAGAACCTCTAAGAAGAACAGCAAGCCCACGAGTAGGCGGACCCCTAAGGCACAATGCAATGCCAAATTAAGGAGGCTGCTAAGGGCTGGGCAAGAAAAAGACGGATGTTCTTGCCAAGCGTTGGTACGAGTGAGGTATCATCTCACAGGGGTGTGTAGAGTAACAAGGAGGATGTTCCCTTGGTTAAAGGGAAGAACAAGTGTCTTGGAAGCCAAGGTAAATCTGAGACGTCTGTGAATAACTTCCAAGGACGCATCGAAGGACGCTGCTAAGCGCGGCATCACCTCATAAGGATTTTAAGTGTAACTAGGAGAACCTTTCCCTAAAGAAAAGGTAGAGCAAGGGTTATGAAGGCCAACGTAAGTCTCAATTGTCTCTTGAAACTTGCAAGGAAGCCCTTATTTTTTAAATTACGATAGTAATATTAATAACATCAATAGGAAAGCACATCACATAGAGATGCACCACGGCACAAAACCAAGTTACCACTTCTAAGCTTTATCCAAAACAACTTAGAAATCTTGTGAGTATTCTTTAGGCTACCCATCATAGAAATCAAACTAAGTTTAAGTTCACTAATGTTATCCAGGATATAAGTGTGCCTCTCACCCTCTTCCATTCCTACTCTTTCATAGTAATGCCTAGAGTTGGGAGCTCTAATTGCATTGATTAAGAGCATAATGAAATCATCCTTCCTAGCTTGGTCTCCAAAAAGTACCATTTTCACGGAATCATCCTTGCTTAGTCTCCAAAAAGCACCATTTTCACAGTAATGGACTTGTTGAGGTTGGCATTCTTTAGCCATTGCTTTACTTTCTTCCACATTGGAGAAACTTAGGAACATTTCCAAAAAAGATGACAAATGTCTTCCTATTTACTTTTAAACCATGTGCAAAAGGGTGAGATATTTAGAAACTTACATAGTTTAGCCCTTGTGGACAGTTCATTCAGCAACAGCAACCTTCATAAGAAGATATTGAACTTATTAGACTTAGTAGCTCTTCAAACTCTTTTGAGTCTCTTTTTCTAGCTAGCCATGGTTTTGCAAAAGGAAATTTCTTATGCCAATTGGACTAGGTCTACATTGTGACCAAAGTTGTAGAACTAGTGAGATCTCTGGATCTCTTGCAATCCCAAAATTAGACTCCAAGATCTATTTCCAATTTGCTTAAGTGGATGTAGTTCCTAGCGAGCTAGCAAGGTCGGCCAAGTTTGTTTAAGTTTGGTGAAAATCTTGCTTAACAAGTCTGCTCCTTTCTCATTTAATTTGAAGTGAGTCTTGATCCATGCCAAATCCTTCCACTTCCTTTACACAGGAGAGTAAGGGAATAAGAGGGACGAGTGTACCACAAGAGGACGGAGGTAATCCTCGTGCCCCCCCCTCCCCGTTTTTATAATGCACGATTTTATATTCATGAAGTACATAAAAGGAGGTATAATATCATTTACATTCAACGGGAATTATGCCATATTGCTAAGCTTCTTGTAAGAGAGCCTGTAGATCCAAAGCTTACTCCTAAGTAGGCGAAGTGAGGTCAAACCTTCCTACTTTAACTGTACTGCAGTTATCTCGGATTTACCCCTCCTTTGTGGGTCAAAGACGCACACATTCCTTTTGCCCTACATGCACCTCGTTGCAATGCCACTGACAAGACTAATTAAGAGCCAGCTGCCATCATCCAACAACCCCTGGTCCGCAAAGGATGCATCATGCCACTGTGAACCCAAGCTGGTATTGTAAATTGGAGTCTCTTAGCCATTTTCAGACTACTTTCCAATGCAGGGATATTTCTCTACAATCCCAACACAAATGCTTTTTGCTCTCCTCAGCCCCATTACATAGAGGGCACAGAGGATAGAGGGCACAGAGGAGATATTCTACTCCATCTAGCCAAACAAGACCTTAAGGGCAACTTCTTAATCATTATCCTCCACCGCATAACATTAACCTTGAAAGATGGGGTAGCTTTCTAAATTCTCCTTGCTCTCTTTTTCCATGTAGAGACCTTGGCCATGGGGCATTGTCTAGCCCATCTCTCCTTGATCCTTATTAGGGTGTCAGGAGAGGTTGCCTTGTAATCCTTTGTCTTCTTGCAATTCTATAGTGGTTTGCCCACTGGGCTAGCTATGTCTTTCCAAATGGAGCCACTTGCATTAACAGTCAACTCCAGGCTAGATTAACCCTTTTACTCTAGCTAAGGTCATTCACTCCTTAGGATTTTCATCCAAGGTTGGTTCTCATTCATTCTCTTGAGTAGAGACATATGCAAGCTACAGGCCTTTTACCCTAAATTTTGCAATCCTACCCCTCCCCATTCTTTGGGTTTTGTCAGGTTGTCCCGACTAACCTGCGCAGGTGATTGCTTGTCCTTGTGTGTCCACAAGAACTGCCTTACATGCTTTTCCAACTTTGCACACTGTGAGTTGCAAAATGCCAACAATGAGGCAAGGTACACCATCGAAGAAGTACAAATTGACTTGATAACAGTTAGCCTACCTGCTACTTGTGTGCAAGCCTAGGAGGACCATACTTTGGTTTTGAGTAGGAACTTGGTGTAGAACCATTTGAACCTTAAAGTTTGGAAAGTGTTACTCCCACACCTATCGGTGCTCCCAAATATCTAACTAGCTCCCCTTGCTTCATCACCTTAAATCCAAGGTTAATAACCCACTGTTGAGGTTCATTCCAGGACAGTAGGAAGAGTTCTGTCTTGTTCTGGTTGAACCTTGGGAAGTAGACAAATGTGAAAATTCTGAATAGGTCTCCATTATGTTGGTAGTAGATTCTTGTGTTGCTTCCACAATAGATGCATTGTTGTTAACAAAAACTGGGCTATCAACTGAGAGTCATTTGGGAGAGGTAGTCCTCTAATTGTGCCACATTGTACAGCAAAGTTGATTCTGCGAAGCAAGGGATTAGTGATCAATTGTAAGAGCAAGGGAGCCAGTGGGCATCCCTGCCTGATTGAGTTCAGTGATAAAAAAGGAGAAGACATGGAACCATGAATGGTAACAGAAGCCGAAGCACCTTTGTAGAATGTAGCCATGAGCCCCATGAAGACAAGGCCAAATCTCATGGCCTCCATGATCCCCAACACAAAGGCCCAGCTTACACGATCATAGGCCTTATCCCAATCCATGTCGATTTAATAGGAGGAAATCTGCCTTCTTTACTAGAGTGTAATCCATTGAGTAGATGAGGTCTAGAACTACATCATCCTGGATCTTTCTTCCATGTATGAAACCATACTGGCTAGTATGTACTACTAGGGCCAACATGTATTTAACCCTCTTGCCCATTTGCCTTAGCCAATACTGGTTAGCGGCCTCCAATTTGTTGCTTTCAATTTTGTCTTGTGTTTGGGGATCATTTTAATTACCCCTTGGTTAAATGTCTTTGGCATCTGTCCTTGCTTCCGAACATGGTTGAGGAGTTGAACCAGATCGCCTCCATAATATCCCCCCAGATGCAGGCCATCAGGCCCAAGTGATTTCCCTGCCTACTTGAAGGTGAATACCACCTCTTTGACTTCCTCAAGAGTGAAAGGTCAATCTAGAGCTAAAGCTTGATTCTGGGGTATGGAATTTACATCTCCTGCAAAGAAGGAACCCATTCTTCCCTCATAATCCTCAATATCAAGGGGCTCTTCTCCTGCAATAGCAAAGAGGTGGGTTTTGAAGACCTTCGCAATAATTTCCTATTCATATACAAGGGTTCCATTTTGGGCTTCTACTGCAATTATAGTCTTCCTCTTCTGCTTCACCCTAAGCTTCGAGAAGAAAAAGGAGTTTGGTGCATCTCCTTGGACTTCCCATTGGCCTTTTAATTGTAACCTGCAACACTGAGAGATTGCTTATCCCATTCTTTGATGAAGTCCTCTTTGTCCACTAAAAATCTCTGCATAACGGCATCCTTTGGCTTGAGAGATAGTGAGTCCATTGCTGCTATTCTGGCGTGTATTGCTCTTCCATGATCCTATCTTCTTTTTTGAGCTCTTGTCCTTCCCATCCTTTTAGCAACCTGCGTGATGGCTTCCTAGCATCTAAGCCACCTGAAATCCGGAGATTGATTCTAGTCTTTGGCAAGCTCCCAAGCCGCAGTAAGTTTTTGAACACAGAAATTGTCATCCAATAGCGAAGTGTTGAAGCGGAACAGGGGCGGACCGTCTTTCTTGTCCGAAATTAATATCTAGGCAAGCTGCCATGCCGCCGCAAGTTTTTAAACAAAGACATTGTCATGCAGCCTAACATCAAAGTGTTGAAGCGGAACATGGGCGCGCTCCCTCTTCCTCGCCGGAAATTAGTATCATTCGGAATGTTACCAAAATGGGGGTATGAATCATGATCATAGGCCACACTATCCTCAAGTAGTATGTACTTGGCCTTCTTTGCCAACAACCATCCACACTATCCTCAAGTAGTATGATCATAGAAGTGGTCTAATCTAGCAACCCTCCAAGTTGGCTCAAGGTGTGGATTGTGCAATGCAAATCGGAGAGTATAATTTAAACACCAAGACATGTCGAAAAAGAGCGGAATAATACAAATTTTATGTGGAATTTAAGTTTGGCGGAAGCGGAAGATGCGTATTTGATTATTTTAAGTGACTGCGGATGACGGGAATGCAAATTTCGACCGTTGTGCTGGTTACGGATTTTTTATAAATTTTTTGACTACCAAATTGAAACACAATGACTTCTCAATCGTTTGGGAACTCAAGCCAGATGCGCAAGATTTTTTGGATTGCCAATCAGAAGGTGTTGCAGGAGGCTTGGCACTTTGGGGGTTATAATTGACTAAGATTGCAAAAGGCATGACTTATGGGCCTTTGGGGGAGCCTAAAGGCCCCAAAAATCTGACATGGGGGGTGCGTTTTTTTCATGGCGGCAGTCACTGCTGAAATGGGCATTCTCTCTCCCATCACGATTTTGGAGATTATGGGCTGCAAAGAAGCCACCCAACAGATCAGTGCCACAAAATCCTCGAATTTTTCACCCTCCATTGCCTATTGTATCGCAGAAAATGGGTGTCAGAATAGAAATCTCAAAATCTAGTCTTTCTCTCTCCTCTCTCCCTCCCCTCTTAGGGCCTGCTTTTATGCATCAATCTATGCGAGAAGGAGGTGTACTGAATTGAGAGATTTCAATTGGGAGATGATGTTGAGGCACGATGGAGCCTGGATCCATGCTTGAAGGAGCGTTAGCGATTGTTAGTTAGCGTCAGTGGCCTTTTGACTACAAGATACATGTGAAGTAAAGCACGGTTTTATGAGTAAGTGATAAATTTCATCGTTTTATGATAAATCTCGATTTTGCAAATGGTTGAAAGTGGTTGTTAATGATCTAATTTATTGGAAACATTAAAAAAATCAACAAGAATTGATCATCCGCACAAAATCTATAAATTGCGATTTTAAGGCAAATCATGGATTTTGGGGATTTTGATATGTTAATGGTAACATGAGATGAAAATAATCCTTAGCAAGTTTAGTCGTCACATTTGTCACTAAATTGATTGCTTATCACACATTCTCTATTTAATAAATTTATGTCAATAAATTAATGACTCACTTTTCTTTAAGTGTTGATGATGATTTAGCATGGCCATGAGACCATTTAAAGACTAGTATTTCTAGTGCATCACTTAATGGGGTGATCAGAGCACTGTGATGGGGATATCTGGTATATACAATACAAGTTATGAAGGGAAAATGAAGTGTTTGCCAAGTGTAAGAGTGTACACAAGAACTAAGGAGTTACACATAAATGAAGATAGATTGAGTTCTAAGAAGAGGAAGTGCATTAGCATTGTGTAATGTGTACATCTGGGGATGCCTAGGAACGTTTACTTATGTGTAATGAGCATTGCATTCATTTGGGGTCATTCTCTCCCTTACAAGTCAATGTTTAAGGTCTTTTCTTTTATTAAGAAAGACGAGAGATGTGATCCTCTGGAAGTGAGGAGAGAAGTGATTTTCTCTTTCTAAGGTCTAAGATGATACAAGATTTTTTGGGAAGTCAATCTTAAGATTAAGGCCCAAGGCAATCTAATGAACTCTTCTTATATATGGCTCAAGGTGGTTGCATGGACCACAAGTTAAGAGTACAGTTTAAAAATCTGTTTAAAAAAAAAAAGACACGGTGAATTTATTTTAAAATATATTATGATAGAAAGCTGATCTCTAAAAATGGCTCGCAAGGGTTATCGGAAACAACGAGATCTACAACTTTCGCGTTGGACGTTTTTCCACATCCAAACAACACACAAAGAGATCTTGAAATTGGTACTGTAGAGAGTAGGTCCTGGAAGAGACACATCTTGCATGAAGATCAACCTTTCCAATCTTGGTACTCAAGTCTCTCTCCAAGAAGAGAAGCTCTTGAAAGCCTATAAAAGAGGAGGCTCTCCTTGGGTGTGGGGGAGGTGAAGGAAGCATCACTTTGTATGCATCCAAGAGGAGGAGAGAAGGTGCAAATGCTGCGGAAGCCCTATTGAAATTAAGTTTCAAGAGAAGGAGAGAAGAAGAGAAGGTGCAAGTACTATGGAAGCTCTGCTAACATCAAGTTCCAAGAGGAGAAGAGAAGGTGCAAGTGTTGTGGAAGCTTTGATGGAATCAAGCTCCAAGAGGAAAGCCCTACACATATTGTATAGGAGAGACTCAAGAAGGATCAAAAGGTGCCAACTTCCAAGTTGTGCAAGTGTTAGTTGGTTGTATACCGTGCAAAGAACCGTGATCTTGTTCCCAAGATCTACAAGTTAAGAACTAGTTTATGTGTACGGAGGAGCTTGCTCCTTGTCAATAATATAACTCCACAAGGGGGGGGGGGGGGGAGACTGGCCCATCTTCTAGTCCCTAGTGTGTTGTGAATCTCTCTCTCTCTCTCTCTCTCTCTATCTCTCTCTACATCTTTCTTTTCTCTCATATGTTCTCTCTCTATACAAGCATAATATTTACCATACATCTTTTAAGTATATGATGCTAGGAGGCATATTCCACGCTGGATTCCGTGAGACCACAGTGGATTCCGTGAGGTTTTTATTCCATGGTGGATTTCATAAAACTATATTTATTCGTCGGAGCTTATACACAAGCTGGATTCCTTGTGTGAGAAGTTGATAGGGATGCATGTCCTTTTCAGGCGTCAGATTAATTTAATGTGTACGTGGGTGATTCCACATTAGGTGATTCCGTAAAATACATATTTAAATTAATGGACGTTTATGAGTTTAGAGTGCACTTGTATTAAATTAAGGTTAGGACAGAGTTCCAACCTATTTATTTATTTTGTAGGTGAAGATTGCTAGGTATTCATTTTTGTCGGTTTAATTTTATTATTTTTTAACAATTGTGAATCCTTCAGTTGATGTGTAGAGCAGGTAACGGTGGCGTTGGGAAGCATTGGGCGATGTCGTGCATTCAGATTACCTAGAAAAAATTATCATTTTTGATGGACACACACCTTATCATTAAAGGTGTGGCGCTAATATTTATTTACACAACGCTTATTTTTTGAAGCACTTGACAAACATTTATTCGGTTTTAGAGATGCCTAACCGTTTTATTCTTTATTTGGACAAAAGGAAACACAAAAGTCAAAGCATACTAATTGTAAATTGGGCTATTTTTGAGCATGGAGATTAATAAATTTATAAATATATGCCTTGTAGAGCGCACACACAAGGTATGGGGGGAGATTGTACCCAATTTTTCTTTTTGCTTCATGTAGTGTAAATTTTTTTTATTACTCTATGAGTTTCAATAGAGTTCTTTGTACTTGGGGACCTTCCGGCATTCACTACGTGCGCATACAGTATCCGATTTGCACAGCAGTGGTATTAGAGCGAAGTTGAGATTAAGGGCTTCCAATCGCTTATCATCTCATGCAAAGGCGAAGCTCATGGAACGAACAGGCTCTATAGGCAGTCGAACCATCAATACCAACGTGTTTTTGGCGGTGAAGAACCCCTTGCTGTGATGTCAGATCGTGAAGGACCACTCTCTAAAGGCGGAAGACCACTCGGGAAGCTCCTTCATAAATACGTTTTTTTTTTCTTCTTTCTCAGACAGAAACTCTAAGTCTTATAACAATTGTCAATGCTTAAGTTTTAACCTTAAAAAGCTTAAGCTCCCAACTTCAATCGTCAGCAATGGTAGCATGTTCTCGATGGCGTCAAATCCGGTCACGACGTTCTCTCCTCTTGGTTGATTAGTCAAAAAATTCATTAAGCTTTTATAAAGCTTAAGGCTATAAAACTTATTAAAGCTTAAAGATTCCAATTTCCAATCTTTTCCACAGTGGGAGTTCATTTCTAACTAATCCCAAACCCACTTTGCACCTTCAGCAAGCCTCCGTTCACACATGCATTTTGATAGAGTCAATTTCCAGCAAAAGCAGACTATCACACATAGTCTATTTTCCACTTGGAAGAAGACCGTCATCAATTACCGTACCCACAAAAGAAGTAAGATTGCAAAAAGCCATTAAAAAAAAAAAGCAAGCCTTGTAAACCCAAAACTTGAGCTATGCTCATCCCTCTAACGAGATTTCGAGTGTGTGAGGTTGTTTGAGATTTTGCACGATGTCCGATCAAAACATGGAAGATTTTATGGCCGCAGGTGATTCACTGGAACCAACGATGGAGCAAACATTGGACCTAATTATGATGCGACTTTAAGAGGAGTGAAGAGCACGTCAAATTTTGCAAGCACAATTGGCTACACTTCAACAATCCACTATTGATCAAGATGGAGTGCAACCCGAAGATGTTATTCGAAGTACGATGATTGATGCGACACCTCTCGAAGCACAATCTCTTAGGAAGGAAGCCAAGATAAGTAAAAAAAATTCGAATTCTGTTCTTTTAATGGGCAATGTGTCACTTTTATAAGTCAGTTTGATGATTATTTCCATGAAGAGCAGTATGTTGAAAAAGATAAACTCAAATGTGTCACTAACCATCTAGTGGACAGAGCATCGTTATGGTGGACTATTGTCCGCAAGAGTATTGATTGTCCTACTACACTTGGGAGGCCTTTCAAAAGAAAATTTTACAGAATTTTCTTCCACTTCAATTCCATGAAAAAGCAATCAAACAATGGGACATTCTGCAACAAAGATATCGTAAATCCATACCACAATATATTGAGCATTTCTGGAGTGCTTTACTGCAACTTTGAATGCTTGAAGATGTTCTTGAGGTGATCCACAAGTGCAAGTATATGTCCGGTTTGCTTGGTCACTTCTATGCGGAAGTGAACGTTCAAGCCAAAGACATTGGAAGATGCAATTTCTTTGGCCCATGATGCTGAAGACAAAATTCGTGGATGAAAAAAGTGACCACAACAATTTCAACTAATGGTTACTTTGGTACAAAGCAATTCAATTCTAACTTTCGAAGATTCAATCAAAATTTCTTTGTTCCTTCTTCTTTCCGTAAATCCTAGACTCGACCTCCTGCTTTACCATCAAACACAAATCCAAACCCTAAGCCTTTTCTCCAGCCAAATCCCAACATACCCAAATTTCTAATCATTACTAATAATGTTTCCAAAGCAAAGTCTTTAGTTTGTTACAAGTGTCAACAACCTGGACACTTAGTAGTGAACTGTCAATCCAAGAAGCCAACTGTTCACATCAATTAGTTGGGAGCAACTGAAGACGAAGACCATGAAGATATGCCCGATTTCACAGAAGATGATGATGATATCGGTACTGCTTTAGATACTTTA
This sequence comes from Lygodium microphyllum, assembly GCF_053477565.2. Classification (NCBI taxonomy): domain Eukaryota; kingdom Viridiplantae; phylum Streptophyta; class Polypodiopsida; order Schizaeales; family Lygodiaceae; genus Lygodium; species Lygodium microphyllum. Next base: position 129,277,384 of record NC_141145.1, read on the forward strand.
CCATGTATATTAACGATAAAATGTCTTGTGCATGGTCATGAAAAGATTGTTTTGCATGATGATGGGAGTACACATGATTTTATTTTTGAAAAGTTGATCAAATAATTAAACTTACCTATTATTCCAACTCATTATTGCATAAAAGCTGCATTCTTAGGCACTAGATACAATGATACACAAGAAGTTTATGATTTAAAAATTAAAATTGGTGATTATGTTGAGCGTAGAAATTTCTTGGTTCTACCTTTGCAAGCTAGTGATATTATTTTAGGAATGCCTTAGCGTCATAAATATAATCATGACATAGATTATTCCACACATTCAATGAAAATTTATTCTAATAGAAAACAAATCACATTACATAGAATGTACACCAATGATAATTTTCCATTGCTTAGTCACACACAGGCTAAACGTGCATTGAGAAAAAGTAGCAAATCATACTTAGTATGGGTGAATGAAATTGAAGCTAAGGAAAATCAGATGCATCCTAGGCATGCATAATTTCTTTCACAATTTAAAGATTGTTTTATTGTTGATTCATCCCCTGGTTTACCATCTACACGTTGTTGGACGAGTTTTTTTCGAAATGTCGAATCCACCGAGGATCAAAGGTAGAAGAAAGTAGAGATAGGAGATGGAAGAGAAGACAAGAATAGACAAGAGGTAAATATGACAAAGAAAAAGCACAATGAATTGAATCAATATATATTGGCAAAACCTGAAATTCTATGTCTATCACTACTCGGAAGCACTCTCGAGGCATTAGATCTCTTGGAGCTCCTTCATAGATAAAAAACGTGCATTAAAATAACTGCTCCTTCTTTGCTACTTGGAACCCAAATCTGATGGCTCCATTGACTTCGAAAGGGGGGTAAAATGCTAGGACACATGGTTTGGGATCCCCTAGATCACTTCTTCTTCTTTTTCTAGTTCAAAGTGCAGTTTTTAACCTGTCAACAGCGATCGTGATGCACGTGATTTCGCCTATGTGTTCTTTTTTATGAAAAATCCAATAACTTGCTGAAAAAGCGACTTGTTTTTTGTATGCCATCCTAGTCTAGAAGTTTTTTTAAAATTTTTGAATTTTTACAATAAATAATATAAAAAATAAGCTAAAATTATCCAAAAATCTAGCAATTTTGGATAATCCATGCCACGGACACTAGCACTAATGACTCATATCACATTGACTCTCTACATTAATAAGAAAGTCGGATGATGATGTACTCTAGAGTTTTTCACATCGTGTTCGCGTAGTGGCACGACAATGTCTTGAATATCATAAAATAGATTTAATTTTAGGTTCTCAACTACCATGTAAAGCACCATATAGACACAACCAATTTGAATATAAAGAAATCCAAGCCCAACTTGAATAACTGTTAACCCGAGGACTCATTAGGACCAGTAGTTCTCCTTTTGGTGCACCTGTCCTATTAGTTAAGAAGAAAAATAATACCTATAGGATGTGCATTGATTATTGTGCCCTAAACAAGATAATTATTAAGAATAGATATCCAATCCCTAAGGTAGAAGATCTCATGGATAAACTACAAGGAGCTACTATTTTTAGCAAGATAGATCTCAAATCTGGATATCATCAAGTACGATTGGATCACCTGACATTTTCAAGACCGTATTTAGAACTTAATTTGGTCATTATGAAATTCTTGTTATGCCTTTTAGTTTGACTAATGCATCAGCTACATTCAATTGTATGACGAATCGAATATTTTTGAAGTATCAGCATTGTGTAATTGTTTTCTTTGATGATATATTGGTTTTCAGTAAGAATGAGAATGAGCATTATAAACATTTATCTTTGGTTTTCAAATTATTGAAAAAAATCAATTGTATACTAACCTTGACCAGAGTGAAATTTTCCAAACCCACATTGAATACTTAGGACATATTGTTTCTTCTGATGGTATTCAAGTTGATCCTAAAAAGATAGAGGCAATTTTGAACTGGCCAATCCCTAAAATATGCATGAGTTATGTTCTTTATTAGGTCTTGCTAGTTTTTACAGAAAATTTGCGAGAAAATTTTTAGTGCTTGCATTGCCTTTAATGAAATTATTTAGGAAATGTATTGAATATCATTGGTTTGATAACCAATAAAAGTATTTTTATTTATTGAAATATACTTTAACACATGCACTTATTTTTGTAATTACCTGATTTTAATAGACCATTCTTTCTAGTAGTCATTGATGCTAGTGGATCGGGAGTAGGAGCTATCCTTATGCAAGATTCACATCCCATAGTCTATTCTAGTTGAATACTTAAACCCTATGAGCTGAAATATTCTACCTGTGATAATGAATTGTTAGCTGTAGTACAAGCCTTACGTCTATGGAAACACTATCTAATGTGATCTGAATTCATGATCAAAACTAATCAACAAAGTATCAAACATCTTCTTAGTCAGCCACAAATTTCTGACCATCATATTAAATGGGCTGCTTTTATTCAAAGTTTCTATCCACTTATCCAATATTAACATGAAAAAGAGAATGTTGTTGCTGATGCATTGAGTAGAACACCAAGTATCCATAATATTTCAATTCTATCTTTTGATTTCCTTATTCCTATGAAAGATATCTATGACCATGAATCCAATTTTCAAGCTGATTGGAATAAATTAGTTGCTAATAACTAGATTTCTATTGATTCTTTATCTTATTCTGATAGATTTATGTTTTATGAGAAAAGATTGCGTGTCACTGTTCCATTTAGATCATTTGTGTTGCACGAAATTCATTGTCCCCCATATCAAGGCCATAGAGGTACTATTTCTACTTTAAGAACACTGGTTGAAGATTTTTACTGGCCACAAATAGAATCTAATGTTTCTAACTTTGTTTCTGAGTGTTTAATTTGTCAAAGAGTCAAGCGACACCATGGTAAGCAATATGGTTTGTTAATGCCTTTACCAGTTCCTGAACGACCATGGGAACATATTTCAATGGATTTTATAATTGGTTTGCCCAACACACAAGCTAATCATGATATGATTTGGACTATAGTAGATCGATTTAGCAAACAAGCATATTTCCTTCCATGCAAGAAAACTTTAACTATATCTCAAGCTGCACAATTGTTTTTGAAGACTGCTTTCACTAATCATGGTTTGCCAAAAGTTATTATTTTTTATCATAATTCTAGATTCTGTAATAATTTTTGGACTACTTTGTTTGCTAATTTAGGCACTAGATTAATTTCTCATCTCCATTTCATCCTGAAATAAATGGGCAAACAGAAGCTACTAACAGTACAATTTTAGATCCCTTACGTGCATACACAATTTCAAAACCACAAATATGAGATACACACTTGCATCTACTTTAATTTGCATATAATAATACCCCACACACAGCTACACAAAAAAAGAACATTTTGAAATCATTTATGGACATAGATTGCCTACACCTATTATATCATTGTCGAACAAAGTTAAAGTTATTGATGATATTGCTAATACACATGCTACTATTTTTGCAGAAGTTAAAGATATGATTGCGAAAGCCCAACAATCATACACTGAATAAGCTAACAAGAGAAGAAAAGCCATGAGTTTCAAAGTTGATGATTATCTTTGGTTACACATTGAAAAGAGAAGATTGCAAAGTGTTGAGAAACACCCTATTGTTAAGTTAGCCCCTAGAATTTATGGACCTTTCAAAATCAATGACAATGCATTTAAATTAGAACTACATTCACATTGGAAAATTCATAATACTTTTCATATCAGTTTGTTACGACCTTTTAGAGGCCAATTACCTGTCCACCCTGTCTATGAAAACCCTCCTTTGTTAGAAGAAGAAACTGAAATACTTGAACCTGAAACTATTCTAGATACAAACTTTATGATCACAAGAACCACAAAATACATATTTAAATTAATGGACATTTATGAATTCAGAGTGCACTCGTATTAAATTAAGGTTAGGACAGAGTTTCAACCTATTTATTTATTTTGTAGCTAAAGACTGCTAGGTATTCACTTTTGTCGATTTAATTTTATTATTATTTAACAATTGTGAATGCTTGAGTTGATGTGTAGAGCATGCATCGGTGGCATTGGAAAGCACTGGGCGATGGCATGCATTCAGATTACCTAGAAGAAATTATCATTTTTGATGGGCACACGCTTTATCACTAAAGGCATGGCACTAATATTTATTTAGGCGTGCTTATTTATTGAAGCGCTTGATAAATATTTATTATTTTTGTATGCGCATAGGTACTCGGTTTAAATATTTTATTATTGGACATTATGTTTGGGTACAACCCGATTTTGGGTATGCCCAACTGTTTTATTCTTTATTTGGACAAAAGCAAACATAAAAGCTAAAGCATGCTAATTGTAAATTGGACTATTTTTGAGCTCGAAGATTAATAAATTTATAAATACATGCCTTGTGGAGCCCTCACACAAGGCATGGGGGGAGATTATACCCAATTTGTCTTTTTGCTTCATGTCGTACAAAACCTTCTTCTTACTTTATGAGTTTTAGTAGAGTTCTTTGTTCTTAAGGACCTTCTGGCGTTCACTACACGCGCATACAACATCCGATTTGTGCACCAGTATATAAGAAAGTTGAGTGCATATCTCGGATCTTATAACAATGGTATCAGAGCAGGTCTCTTTGCTTTTCTCAAAGTAAAGGCGATCCTTGTAAGAAGAAGGTAAAGATGGCAACAACTGATGAAGCACCTACAAGCTCAATTGACAAAGTATCGTAGCTTGTTGGAGATTCTCAAAGTACATCAATTGATTGACAACTTAAGGGCAAGGGAAGAAGCTACTTATGAAGGACCGAATCCTTCAAAAAATGGTAATACTGGAGGAAACACCATTGCACCAATTGATGGTGAAGATGCAAAGCATCCAATTGCTAAGAAGCTTCCTAGAAGGAAGGACTCTTGGGTCAAAAAGAGTAAAAAGACCTCATCTCGAGTGAGGGGCGGATAAGGAGGGAGTCATCTCCCTCAGCAACCAGCTACTCCCTTGATTACTCAAGTTTCTCCTTCTCCTCATCAACTTCTAGTTCCTACTCTCTTGGTTCTAAGTCTCATGCAATCCGCAAACAGACAAAGAGGGACCATAAGAGGAGCAAGCTTAAGAAGACTAAGACTTTCAAGTTTGGGGATAAGGACATAAAGTTTGACTCTTACTTCAGTAAGAGAGATCCTGCTAAGGTGTTAGCCTTTGTCATGCAATTTAAAGTTGTTTTTTTTAATGGTAATTTCTCAGAAAAGTCCAAGCTCAGGCATGTACGCATGCACTTGAAAGACACCACTAGCAATTGGTGGTTGCCTCTCATTTTGGAGGGAAGGAAATCTACGACTTGGGAAAAGTTCAAGAATAAGTTTTATGCTCAGTTCTTGCCTCCTGATTTTGAGAATGATGCCAAGAAGGAGTGGGATTGGCTAGGCTAGAAAGTTCAAGAATAAGTTTTATGCTCAGTTCTTGCCTCCTGATTTTGAGAATGATGTGAAGAAGGAGTGGGATTGGCTAGGCTAGAAAGAGCAAGAAAATGTCACTAGTTATGTGGACAAGTTTTGGTCTACTCTTCTCAAGGTTACTCCTTTCATGAAGGTTAGCGATGAAGTGAAGAAAATGAAGTTTGAAGCTGGCCTACTCCCTCATTTACACATAACCATGAAGGTGTATCCATATGAAACCTTATCTTGCATGATGGAGTCTGTCGCCATCATAGCTGAAAGTTTGCATACACTTACTACATCTCGAAAGTTGGAGATGAGTTCTTATTGAGTTAGACAAAAGTAGCCCTATAATCAACCAAGAGACAAGACTAATCGAAGAAGACCTACCTTTACCCACGACTAATATTCAAAGCCAGAGGGTAACAAGAAGAAGCGCAAGTATCTCTCACCCTTTGAGATACAAATGTACAAAGAGAAAGGAAGGTGCTTTCTTTGTGGTGAGTTAGGGCATATGAAGCATGATTGTCCTCACAAAAGAAAGGAAGTAAATGTGGTTAAAGATCCTCCTCCGCCATCCTCAAATTCTATTTTGGATGTGCAAGCTAACACTCATTCAAATGAGAAGAAAAGACAACTCTTAAAGGGTTGGGGAACACTCAACAATCAACGAGTTTTGATACTCTTTGGTCCAGGGTGGTCCACAGATAATTTTGTGTTAGCAAATACTATTGAAAGGCTACAAATTCCACCGGATCGATTGGGAACACCAATTGGATCAGGTTCGGCATTTGAAGGACTTACAACCAATTCTACTCCTATTCAAGCAAAAGTTGAATCTTAGAATTGGGGATTACCGTGACCAAGAATCTTTTCTACTTGCATCCATGGGTAACTGTGATGTTATCTTAGGCATGCCTTGGAATTACAAGATTAGACCTCTTCTCGATTTTGTTAAGAAGACCCTTGCATTTCAATTCAAGGGTTGAAACATAGTATGCATTGCTGATACTGGAGATTGGCATGTGCCAATGGTTAGTCATGTTAGCATTTCTAAAGAAATGAAGAAAGCTATTTCTACGTACATGATTTTTGTGAAAGAGTCAAAAGAAACTAATGATTCAAGGGCACTTGATGCCTCTAATGAACACACAATACCAACTAATGCTTCTAAGTCTCAGACTTTAAAAGAACCCCTCTCTTTAGTTGATCAAGTTAGACATGATTTTGTTAAACAATATGAAGATTGTTTTAGTGATTCACTCCTAGGAGAGTTACCTCCTAAGTGCCTGGAAGATTGCACAATTGATCTTATCCCAAGCAATTCACCACCTAACCAATTGCCTTACCAAGTAAGTGCAAGTTAGCAAGAGGAGATCCTAAAACAAGTAAACGAACTGTTGGAAAAAGGGTTAGTTCAACCTAGCTCTTCTCCATACTGCTCTCCAGTCTTACTTGTTCAAAAGAAAGACGATTCTTTCCGTATGTGCATAGACTACAGATCTTTGAACAAGATCACAATCAAGAATCGTTTTCCTATCCCAAGGATAGATGATATCTTAGATAAGTTGCAAAGGTGCTAGTATCTTTAGTCACATTGATCTCAGGAGCGGCTATCACCATATATGGATAGCACTTGAAGATGTTCATAAGACAGCTTTTCGTACAATGTTTGGACTATATGAGTTCTTAGTCATGCCATTTGGTTTGACTAATGCACCTGCCACGTTCAATCGAGTGATGGAGAGAATTTTCAGACCTCACTCAAAGTTCACATGTGTCTTCTTTGATGACATTCTAATATTTTCACGGTTTGAAGAAGAGCATAGAAAACATATATCTATTGTTTTTCAAGAGCTTCGCAAGCATAGACTACATGTCAATGCTAAGAAGAGTGAAAATTTCCTTTCGAAAATTCATTACTTGGGCCATATTGTTTCTCACAATTTGGTGAGAATGGATCCTAAGAAGATTCGAGCCATTGTTGAATGGCCATATTGTTTCTCACAATTTGGTGAGAATGGATCCTAAGAAGATTCGAGCCATTGTTGAATGGCCTACACCTACTTTTGTACATGAAGTTAGAAGTTTATTGGGCCTATGTTTATACTACAGGAGGTTCATACGAGGTTTTGAGAATGTTGCATCTCCTCTACATGACCTTACTAAGAAGCAAATGTCTTATTATCACTTAGAAGAAGCTCTTAGAGAAACATATGTGTTGGGCAAATTTCTTATCTATGTTTCATTTTCAAATCCCTCACACATCTGGAACTAAGAATGTGGTAGAAGATGCTCTATCACGGCGATCTCGAGTGAATGCAATCATAGTTGTTTACCATAATGAGTTCATGGATTTACCTAAAATATATGCAACTAATCCCGACTTCTCAATCATATGGGATCAACTTAACTTAGGTCAGTCGATTACACCTTACTCGATTCGAGATGGCTATTTGTATAATCATCAAGCAATTTGTGTAGCATTACCATTGCGGCACAAGGTAATGGATGAAGCACATGCATCTCTATATGTTGGACATAGGGGTATTCTACACACTACTCAAGAATTGGAAAGATATTTACTTTGGCCCACTCTTAGAGCTGACATTGAAAGATATGTTCGCGAGTGCAAGATATGCCAAAAAGTAAAGTAAACCACCTGGTCTACTGAAGCCGTTATCTATTCCCAATGAGCCTTGGGAAAGTATAGCCATGGACTTTTTCATAGAGCTTCCTCGCACATAAGTAGGCAATGATGAAATCTAGACTATCATTTATAGATTCAGTAAGCAAACTCACTTTATACTTGTGTGAAAGGCAATCAAAGCCGATTATATGGCTAAGCTATTCACTGCTCATATTTTCAAGCATCATGGCATGCCTAAGTCCATTATAAGTGGTCGAGATTCCCGCATGACCAACCTCTTTTGGCAAGCTCTCTTTGAGAACCTCGAGAAAAAGTTAAAGTTTTCATCCTCTTATCATCCTCAAATGGATGGGCAGAGTGAAAGTGCTAATTCTACTATTGTGGACCTTTTGAAATCCTATGTCTTTGACAATCAAAGAGAATGGGAAAAGTATTTACCTTTAGTAGAGTTTATATACAATAATATGATGCACTCTAGTATTGGAAAGGCACCCTTGAGATAAATCTATGGTAAGCCTCATTTACCACCCATTATTCTTACGAAGGATAAGATATTTGCAGTAGATGAGTTTGTTAGAGACATTGATATAACTTTCACTCAAGTAAAAGCTACTATCCAAAGGACACAAGAGAAGCATAAACGTGAAGTTGATAAACATCATCATAAGTTAGATCTCAAGTTGGGACAATATGTTCTTCTTAAGTTTGAGAAGGTTCGCTTGAAGAAGCAGAAAGGTCAAAAGGGTGAAGTGGTTAATCTTTCTAATAGCTATTATGGCGCTTTCAAGATCACAGATAAGATAAATGATGTGACTTTTGGTTTGGATCTACCAAGTCAATAGAACATTCATAATGCTTTCCATATAAGTTTGCTACGTCCCTATATTGGAGAACCTCCAATGGAACCAATCAAGGAAGATTTACATGTCATAGAAGAAACAGAAGAGTTCCTTGTGCCTGAAAGAATTTTACACCATCATGACAATACTCTAAGGTCAGGTAAGGTACTACGGAAGTATCTGGTTAAGTTTAAGAATTATCCCCCATTAGACACTCAGTTTATGACTGAGAGAGAACTACAAGACTTTCCAGATCTTCTTAAGGACTATGTATCCCCTCTACAGTTGAGGTCAACTATTTAGAAGCCAGAGGGATGTCACTAAATTGTTTGCTTATTATGCATTCTCTATTTAATAAATTTATGCCAATAAATTAATGACTCACTTTTCTTTAAGTGCTGATGATGATTTAGCATGGCCATGATACCATTTAGAGACTAGTATTCCTAGTGCATCACATAATGGGGTGATCATAGCACTGTGGTGGGGATATCTGGTACATACAATACAAGTTATGAAGGGGGAAGGAAGTGTCTACCAAGTGTAAGAGTGTACACAAGAACCTACACATAAATGAAGATGGATTGAGTTCTAAGAAGAGGAAGTGCATTAGCATTGTGTATATGTATCTATGTGTACATCCAAGGAGGCCTGGGAGCGTTTACTTGTGTGTAATGAGCATTGCATTCATTTGGGGTCATCCTCTCCCTTATAAGTCAAGGTTTAAAGTATTTTCTTTCATTAAGAAAGATGAGAGAGGTAATTCTCTCACTAAGAAAGACGAGAGACATGATCCTCTAAAAGTGAGGAGAGAAGTGATTTTCTCTTTTTAAGGTCTAAGATGACACAAGATTTTGTGGGAAGTCAATCTTAAGGTTGAGGCCCGAGGCAATCTAATGAACTCTCCTTATTTATGACTCAAGGTGGTTGCATGGACCACAAGTTAAGAGTACAATTTAAAAAGCTATTTAAAAAAAACATGGTGAATTCATTTTAAAAATATATCGCGATAGAAAGTCGATCTCTAAAAACAACGTATGTGGGTTATCGGAAACAATGAGATCTACAACTTTTGTGTTGGACGTTTTTCCATTCGAACAACGCACAGAGAGATATCTCAAAATTGGTGCGCGGCAGAGTGGGTCCTGGAACTACCACATCTTGCATGAAGTTCAACCTTTCCAATCTTGGCACTCAAGTCTCTCTCCAAGAAGAGAAGCTCTTGAAAGCCTATAAAAGAGGAGGATCTCCTTAGATGTGGAGGAGGTGAAGGAAGCATCACTTTGCATGCATCCAAGAGGAGGAGAGAAGGTGCAAGTGCTATGGAAGCCCTACTGAAATCAAGTTCCAAGAGGAGAAGAGAAGGTGCAAGTGCTGCGGAAGCTTTGCTGAAATCAAGCTTCAAGAGGAAAGCCCTACACATATTGTGTAAGAGAGGAGAGACTCAAGAAGGATCGAAAGGTGGCAACTTCCAAGTTGTGCAAGTGTTAGTCGGTTGTATACCTTGCAAGGAATCATGATCTTGTTTCCAAGATCTACAAGCTAAGAATTGGTTTATGTGTAATGGAGGAGCTTGCTCCTAGTCAATAATATAACTCCACAAGGGGGGGGGACTGGCCCATCTTCCAGTCCCTAATGTGTTGTCAATCTCTCTATCTCTCTCTCTGTCTCTCCATCTTTCTTCTCTCTTATATGTTCTCTCTCTGTGCTAGCATAATATTTACCATATATCTTTTAAGTATATAAGAAAGTCGAGTGTGTTTCTTTGATCTTATAAAAACATTAAAAAATTAGGAATTATTAGTACTCATTAATAAAAATAGAGAAAAATAAGTTTTTATACTTGAAAAATAGAAAAAAATAACATATGTGTGAGTGGATGTATGGTATAGCTAAAGCATGAGGTTTAGCCTCAATTTAGCCCTATCTTTATGTTAAAGTGAGTATTTATTACTTTTTATGAAGAAAAATACATCAAAACGCTCTCTTAACTTACCCACCGACAGCATGACTTTAAACGATAGGAAGAGCAGGGGATAATAAGTGTTGATTAAATATTGAATTTGATTTTTTGTGATACACTTGGCATATAGGATACGTGTGTTTTGATAATTAAAGGGTTCAATAGCATGAGTAGGCTCAATGCTGACTCTATGCAATGCAACAATTATGCTTAGAATGGAAGCATGAAAAAAAAAGGTTTCACACAGTCACAATGCTATTTTAAATGAATAAAAATGGTTGAGTATTATGGATCATTCACAGTTGCATCACATTCAACACATGGTATCATCGTGAGGATGCATGGCAATTGTCTTCATAAACATTAATCTACGCAGGGTGAGGTATCCCAAGCCATAGGACTAGCGATCATTTTCTTTGGGGAGTGTTCAGTGAGGATTATCTTTTATATCCTAAAATGATTTTTTAAAAGAGAGGAGTATGTATCGTACGTGCTTTACGTGTTCACATTGTATCTTGGGGCCAATCCGTGAGGTGTAGGAGAGCCTTAGAGGGGCTATGACAATTAGCCAAGGAGTGCTTCTTGTGTCTATTTTACGTGGTGTACAATGCTAATATGTGTAGGGGCTCCTTGTGAGGAGTTTGGAAAGGGTTATCCATTGGACTACGAGCTATACAAATGCTTACTTGGTTAGATCAGTGTGCAGTTTTTAGATACTCTTGGCTGTGAGGCCGTGGGATGTTTTGGTGGAGCATAGAGGCCGGCTAAAGCCTCAGTGCCAGTGTTGGGCATATTCTAGGTCCTAACAAGTGGTGCATTTTTCGGGAGTTGATAATAAGCGATGTTGTCTGAATCTTGATCGATAGGGACTAGTTTATTAGTGTATGCCAAAAGGCAATGAGATAGATCCAAAAGATTGCTAAGCCGAAATTTAGAAGTAAGAAATAGCTGAATGGGCTAGATGGCGGGTAGAGATTATTAGGAGATATTCTCTTCAGCGGTGTGGTTAGATATCCATACAAGGGAGGGGTCTTAGTAACCCTAGTCCTACGAATAGTCCGTTAGGAGAGGAAAGTTCTAGTACTTTCCCTCTTCTAGATAGTTAGACCATTTCGAGTGGGATAGTAGTGCCATAAGTTCAAAATCCTTTTGCAAATCCACTTGTTATCATATAATGCAGCCTATTGCAATCCCAGTAGGAACACCAGACTTGTCAGCGTTAGGATTTCCTCTTCCCATTTTTAATGGGTTACTAGAGGAAGATGCATAACTTCATATTAATAAGTTCCAAAAGTTAATGTTTGATTATCGAATCCAAGATGAAGGACACTTGATGATGTTCTTTAATATGACTTTGAAAGGACGAGTTGTGGTATGGTATCACAGCCTAGAGGACGGAACCATAACTATGATTGATCTATTCTTTGCGGCCTTCCAAAGAGAGTTTGCCCCTGAAAGGGGAGATCAGTATTGGCTACGTGTTCTTAATGTAACACATCAAGAACCTCACGAGAATATTCGAGGTTATGCCAAGAAACTGAAGAAAGTACTTCGTGAGTTGCAGACTTATATTTTCATTCCAGTTGGTCCTCAACTACAATAATTTTTGCATGGGCTGGACTTTAATATCCAGGTGCAATTGAGCAATGTTGCTCTTACTGACATTGATATAGCTATTACACGAGCAGCGAAGGTAGAGTCGAGATTACAAGTAGTCTATATCTTTAGGGAAAACTAGAATCCGAGCCTAGGTGTTGGAAATACTTTTGCATTGACAAATGGTGGTCAAGGGACACCCATGAGCACTGCCAATGGGTGAGGAAGCATGATTCAGAATGTTCCCATGTTACTAGCTCCTCCTAGTGTGACCATGCTTATGGCTAGTCAGATGGCTCCACCAAATGTTGAAAGCCAAATAACAAATTCTAATGCTGTTCCAGGGAATCAACAACCAATTCCCAATAGAGTAGTTAGGCCAATGGGACATGTAAACGATCATGGCTATGAGTCAAGTGCCTCGAATGTCCTTAGCGAAGTTAAGGATATGATGAAACATTATATTGACATTATTACTGAACACTGAACAATACAAGCAAAATAGCTATTGATGTTAATTTCCTTAAGAAGAAATAGAATTTGATAGGGAGTTGACGCCCTGAGAGGGTGCCCCCTCAAGATTTAGTTATAAGTGGTGTGTCGACTAACATTTTCCTAGGAATTGTCTAAATGTTAAATGTGACATATGCGACAAGATCGGCCACTTAGCTAGTACTTGTTGGAGCAAGATTAGTTCTCTCCAGCAAGGAAGTAAATAGCCAAGTCCAATGAACCATCGAGTGCAAGGGAATAACCTCTAGCAAGATGAGGGACCGAAATAAATACTATAAAGAGGGAAGGCTATTGTAGAGGAGCTATTTAGTGGCAGTGGAGTGAGTCTTATTGAAGTTGTACGTGTCAATGGCAGTGAAGCTTCTAATCTACATGTTATTATAAGAGGTCAAAAGGGTAAAGGTGGTGACAAAGACAAGGGGAAACCTGTTGAGGAAACCCCTAAGCAAGATGATAAGGGGACACAAGTCCTTAATCCTGACATGGAAGGTGGACCCCTAAAAGACATTGATAGTAAAGTTGACCCCAAGAAGGATAAGGAATTTCCAAAAGAGAAGGCAAAAACCAAGAAAGAGGCACCAAAGCTTGCTCAAAGACCAAGAGAAAGAATGGTCCAATGAGAGAAGAGAGTTATTGCTAATTATCACGAATTTGATTTAGCAAGTTCTCTTTGTGAGGTTAAGTCGGATGTAAATTTCCTGAAGTTGATCAAGTTATCTCCAAGAGTGCGTAAAGAGTTTAAGAAGATTCTTTGCAGTGGGTATATCATGGAGCCCTTGGGCATATTATGGGTAGGAGATGATTGGTTTGAGCATGCTAAAAAGCATTATCTAAGAGTAGTAGCATATGTTGATGGCATATTGGTAGAACATGCTATTGTGGATATGGGATCCTTTGTCAACATTACAAGTTTGGAATGAATAGTGAGAGGTTAGGTTTAGAAATCCAAAAGGTTGCCTCCACAATTCTCCAAATGACTGATGATACTTTAAGATAACCTAAAGGTTGCATCACTAAAGTGCACGTGAGTGTTGCTAATGCGGAATGCATTTTGGACTTTAGGGTTATTAGGTTTGCAGGGTAGCCTAGCTTTCAAGTATTGCTAGGAAAACCATGGATCTTACAAGTGGAATGTCAATTTGATACATCCACCGATCAATTGATCTTTGGAATACGTGTTAGACGTGTAGTAGTAGATGTCTACCCTAGATCTCCTTAAAGTAAGAGAGTTCCTTTATCTTCATTTTAGAGTTAGATACATTAGAGGATCCATATGCTAGTGAGACATCATCAAGTGACAAATCCAAAGAGAGGTCCACTATAGAGGATATCTATCAGGTAACTTTGAATGATTGATAGAGGCTCAAGAAGATATGATAAAGGATGCAGATGTAATTGAGTTGGACCTTAGGACGATGAATGATTCATGATCAATCAAATTAAGGTCCATGCTTAGGTTGGAAGAAAGAGAGACCTATGTGTCCTTGATTTAGGAATTTTGTGACATCTTTGCTTAGAGTTATGACGAGCTGAGAGGTATTCCTCCCAATTGTTTGACTGTTCATACCATTCTCGTAAAGGAAGATAGCTGCCCTCTGTGCATCAAAAAGTAAGGCATATACCTTTCAAATCAAGGGATAGGCCATTCGAGGAATCAACAAAATTATGAAAAACTGGCATGATATTTTCTATACAACACACAAAGTGGTGTTCACTTGTTGTTATCACAAAGAAGAATAATAATCAAATTCGGCTTTGCGTTGATTTCATGGAGCTTAATAAGCAAATGGTTAAGGATTACTATCCATTACTATTCATTGATTAGATTTTAGATTAATTAGCAGGGAGGAAAATCTATTAATTTATGGATTACTTTACTGGATACAACCAAATGGCTATTGTAGAGAAAGATGTGGAAACAATGTTTATCACTGTCTTCAGTACCTTTGCATATCACGTGATGACCTTTGGGTTATGCAATGCGTCTAGTTCTTTGCAACGAATAGCTGATAAGACTTTTGGTGACATCTCCTCGAAGGGGTTAAAAGTTTTCATTGATTTTTTGGGGGCAGCGACCATAAGGGATAAACAATTGAACATTTTAAGGAAATGTTTTGAGCATTGCAGACAATTTTGCATTGCTCTTAATCCACAAAAGTGTGTCTTTGGGGTGCCCTATGGGTTGTTATTGGGTCATGTGGTTAACTCAAGGGGGATCTCAACTGACCCTGAAAAGATAAAGGTCATAATTGCTATGAGCCCACCATGTACTCCTAAAGAAATATACAACTTTCTATCATCATCAGTGGAATATTATAAGAGATTTATCAATGCATTAGTAGAAAGAATGTTCCCATTGATGAACGCATTATCTTTTAACTGTCTGTTTAATGGGAGTGAAGCATGTCAGGTATCTTTAGAGGATGTAAAGCAAGAACTAGTGAAAGCACCAATCCTAAAAGCACCCAAAAGAGGTGAAGTCTTCTATACATTTTCGACAGCAACAATGCATAGTATTAGTTGCTATTTAGCCCAAATTTGGAAGAAGAAATGGTATCATCCAATTGCCTTTGCTAGCTGTAAATTGGGGATGTCTGAAGCTAATTATACTTATATGGAGATATTGTGCCTTGGAATGGTTTTCATGATAAAGAAATTTAGGCACTATATTCTTTATGAGAAGGTGGTATTTTTTACAAAGGCAGAAGGACTTAGACTATTTATGAATGAGTTGCAGTTTCTTGACCATTTAGCAAAGTGGTTAATCACTTTGTAGAAGTTTAACTATGAGAGATTAGAAGTAAGCCACTGAATCTACAGGGCATTGTGGAATGTCTTGCAGATTTTGGGGAGCCCAAGGAAATTCTGGCTGAAGGAAGCAACATCAATGGTTTATTCAAAATTGATACAACTTCCATCCCTTCTTGATATGTAGCTACAATGCATTATCTATCTATAGGAGAGGTTAGGGTTGCTTTGTCAAAGTCTAAGAATAGAAAAATTAAGTATCAATCACTATACCTTTCGATTATAGCAGATGTCTTCTATCACAAAGGTGTGGATGATATTTATTGTTGATGTGTCATACCTAATAATGAGGTACCATTTATTCTCGAGGAATGCCATGATTCTGGTGTTGTGTTGCTACGTAGACAAAGTGTGAAAAAACATGAAGTGCATCATCATCCCACTTTCTTATGAATCTAGAGAGTCAATGTCAACTTAGTCATTAGTGCTAGTGTCCATAGTATGGTTAGTTCCAAAATACGGGATTTTTGGACAAGTTTAGCCTATTTTTGAATTTTGGATATTATTTATTGTAAATATCCTAAAAAGATGGAAAAAGCTTCTACAATAGGGTGACATGCAAAAAGCAAGTTTCTTTTTCAACCAGTTTGGGAGAATTCATGCAAAAAGAAGGGCTTTCGAATTTCGCATGATGCGCGATTGGAGTTTATAGGCAGCAAATAACACTTCGAACTGGGAAAATGAGTGATCTAGAAAAATTCAGAGTAGGTTTCCTACGGTTTTGCCCCCCTTTTTGAGCCAATGGAAGCATCAGTTTTGTGGTCTGAGCAGTGGAGAATAAGTTAATGTTTGATGCATGTTTTTTGTTTACCAGGGAGCTCGAGGAGATCTAATGCTTAGAGATTGCTTTCGAGTAGTCCTAGACAAGGATTTTGCTCATCTTCTCAAGTTCTATCAATACATAGTGCTTTGATTCATTGAGCTTTGTCATTATCTTGTGTACCTATTGTCTATTCTTTTTCTTCTCTTCTATCTTCTATTCTCTACTTTCTTCTCTCTTTGATCCTCGGTGGATATGACCTTTTGACTAGAACCCCTCTGACATTGGTTACATCAGTTAGTGCAAAATATCAACATGCTTATGCATGTACAATAATAACAACAGGTGATGCAGGCTTCTTCTCAAATAGAATAGAAATTATTGTGATAAATTCTTTGTTAGCAATAGAGCATGAGTTGAAGCTGTTTAATACCAGGAATGTATCTGCATATTTGCATATCTCTGCTCAAAAGATGTTCTTTAGGATAGCTCAACTTGCATGGAGCTGGTATTTTTGTACGAGTCACTGTACATAAATTAAAAGCCCAAGTTACTGAATTATGCATGCAAGATGCTGACTGGGTAGCTTTTAAGAAGACACTTAGGGAAGAATTTTACATAGACACTAGCTTGATTACCCGCAAGACTTTCCAGGAGTGGGTTATACAACCCAATAAGGGTCTTGTAGCTATATAGTTATTAAGAGAATTTGAAAGTCAATTTGAGCAGCTAGATCTTGCAGAACAACAAGCTCTTGTAAGTCAAAAAATTGAATTATTTTTACAAAGCAATAGATCTTGGGCTTCAAGAGAAGCTTGATGATTTGTTAGAGAATCAGACTACAGAGATAGGGCATAAAAAAAAGTGGAGGTATGTTAAGGAAGCTATTACTGCAGTGGTAAAAAAGCATAGAAGAAGAGAAATATTACATGTATCTAGCTTTCACATTGTTACGAGCAAAACAATTGATGTATCCAGTAAGCCATCCACTTCTATGGCTAACCCTATAGCTAATAGTTGATGAATTGGTCAAAGGCATATGGGATCTTTAGTTGAAGGTTGCAAAATTGGATGAGAAAGGACATGAGGAAAGGGGATGGGCAACAACCCCTAAATGAGGAAAAAGATGTATGTGGTGTGATAGCATGAAAGGAAGGATTGTGTTGCTTATCACAGGAGGCCTTGGTATAACAACTCATCTTTTGGAAAATATGGCAAGATCCATGCATAAGAAACCAGATTGTCTCTTGCTTTGAATTTTGGAAAGAGAGGTATACAAAAGTTGTTGGAAGACTTGGCTGTTCGAAATGCTTATGTGGTTGTACCTACTTCTACTTTTGGTCTATAGTTGGATAGAATACCTAGCCGAGTTATAGTTGGGAGTTATAGTTGGTCTGAAGGTTGCAATATGGACACATGCTTTGCATGTAGCTAAAAATAGGAAATTTATTGCTAGTGAAATATCTCAGGCAGGACAAGACATTCATAACATAACTTGTTGGGAATCATCGGTAGATGCATATTCAATGGATGCATATTTAGCAAAAGGACAAAACAAGGATGTACTTGTGGAAGAGAAATAGAAGAGAGATGAAGATAATGTAGGGATATCTACGAGAGGGACAAGAAGAAGTGTGGATCCTCCTAAAATTGCAAATGAGTCACGTCACGAGCATGCTATGAAAGAGGTTGGACATGAGCAAAAACAAGATAGCAAACAAGAGGGCAAAAAGAAGGGCAAGGAGCTGGGATACACATGTTTATGAAGCTCATGTTTTACTTGATGCAGGGACTCAGAGGAAGATTAGTGAAGTGTTGGATGCACATGATTTGCAGGATATAGTTTTCGTTTCTAAGACAGTTCATGAGCTTGAGGATATGCCTTTAGAGGATGTTAAATGTGATGCTCCACAAATGGAGAATGTTTCGGATGCTTTGATGCCTTTAGAGGATGTTAGATGTGATGCTCCACAAATGGAGAATGTTTTGGATGCTTTGTCAGAGACCTTGATAGGCAATTCAAAGATGCTTTAAGTTATGGACTGCTTCACTCTTTTCGGTGATGGTTAGCATGTGTTGGATATAAGTGAGACTCAATTTATGTTTGATGTGGTAAACAATTGTCAATATAAGTAGATTTCCATGCGCTCAAATTTGAAAGAGCAGGCATGTTGCTATGTATTTGTTGATGGGTACATTGATAGTATGTATATGGGGATTCGATAGCCTCTAGTGTTGTATGATATGCACCCAAGGCCTTATGACCCTAGAGGGGTTACTAGGTATGGATCAAGAGGTGTACAAATGCTAAGTATTTTGATCGACGATTTAGGGGGATACCTTCTTATATGCATGATAAGTGACAAGTTGATGCTATGAGTGTTTGACCTAGGTGGTGCATCGGTGGCACATATAAGAGGATGTGTAGGTTTAAAGGGGATGGATGTTGTGCTACTATGTGGACACAGTGTAAAAAACTCTAGAGTGTATCATTATCCAACTTTCTTATAAATTTAGAGAGTCAATGACATATTAGTCATTAGTGTTAGTGTCCATAGTATGGATGGTTCAAAAATACTAGATTTTTAGACAAGTTTAGCCTATTTTTGAAAATTTGGATATTATTTTTTGTAAATATCCTAAAAAGATGTAGAAAACTTCTAGAATAGGGTGATATGTAAAAAAGAAAGGGGCTTTTTAGCTAGTTTGGGAGATCTCATGCAAAAAAGGACTTGCATAATCACGCTATACATGATCACAGTTAAGAGGAAGCAAACATCACTCAGAATTGGGAGAAGAAGAATGAGTGATCTAGAAAAATTAGAAATAGGTGCCCTAGAGTTTTAACCCCTTTCGGAGCCAATGAAACCATCAGATTTGCGGTCTGAGTAGCGGAGAAGAAGTGAATGTTTAGTGCACGTTTTTTGGTCTACTAGGGACCTCCAAGAGATCTAATGCTTGGAGATTGCTTCGGATTAGTCCCAAAGACAAGGATTTTGTTCATCTTCTCAGGTTTCATCAATACATAGTGCTTTGATTCATTGAGCTTTATCTTTATCTTATGTACCTCTTGTGGGGTTTTAGTCGAAAGGTTGTATCCACGGGGATCAAAGAGAGAATAGGAGATAGAAGAGATGAAAAAGAATAGACAATAGGTATACAAGATAAAGATAAAGATCAATGAATCAAAGCACTATGTATTGATAGAACCTGAGAAGATAAACAAAGTCCTTATTTGGGACTACTCAAAAGCAATCTCCAAGCATTAGATCTCCCGGAGCTCCCTAATAGACCAAAAACTCACACCAAACATTAACTTCTTCTCTGCTTCTTAGACCATAAATTTGATGGTTCCATTGGCTTAGAAAGGGGGGAAAAACTGTAGGAAACCTACTCCAGATTTTTCCAGATCACTCCTTCTTCTTCTCCTAGTTCTCTCGAGTGTTGTTTGCTACGTGTAAACTCCGATTTCATGTTGTGCAAATTTGGAAGCCCTTCTTTTTGCATGAAATCTCCCAAACTGGTTGAAAAAGCAACTTGCTTTTTGCATGTCACCCTATTCTAGAAGTTTTTTCCATCTTTTTAGGATATTAACAAGCAATAATATCCAAAATATCAAAAATAGGATAAACTTGTCCAAAAATCTCGTATTTTGAAACTAACCATACTATGGACATTAGCACTAATGACTAAGTTGACATTGACTCTCTAGATTCATAAGAAAACTGGATGATGATGCACTCTATGTTATTTCACACTGTGTCCACGTATAGTGACATAACATCCACCCCCTTTGAACCTACACATCCTCTGGTATGTGCCATCGATCCACCACATGGGACAAACACCAATAGTGTCAACTTATTGCTTATCATGCATATAAGAAGGCATCCCCCTGGATCATAGATCAAAATACTATTTGCATAACTCTTGAGCCACACCTAGCACCCTCTCTAGGGTAATAAAGCCTTGGGTGTGCATCATACACTAGAGGCTGTGGGACCTCTATGTACAGGCTATCAATGCACCCATCAACAAATATATACTAGCAACATGTCTGCTCTTTCAGAGTCCAATGCAAGGAAATATGCTTATATTGATAATTGTGTACCACATCAAACATAAATTGAGCCTCACTTGCATCATCTAACACATTCTCATCATCACCAAAAATAGTGAAGCAATCCATATCTTGAAGCATATTAGAATTGCCTATCAAGGCCTTTGACAAAGCATCTGAAACATTTCCTACCTGTGGAGCATTACATCTAACATCCTCTATCCTCAAGCTCATGAATTGTCTCATAAACAATAACTGTATCCTGCAAATCATGTGCATGCAACACTTTACCAATCTCCCTCTAAGTCCCTACATCAAGTAAAACATGAGCTTCATAATTCTCTTCAGATGCATTAAGAAAATCTCTAGATGTAATGGCCAAGTCTTCTACTATAGGATCTTCCAAGGCATCCATGTAATGCAGCTATCCTAACTAGCCTAAACTGGCCTAGCTCCATGTCCAACCATGGATATAGAAACAGGAAATCAACAATACAAATTGAAAATGGAAAGAGACTGAACTTCATTAACATGGCAAGTTGCCATAGCTAAAAAAATGGAATACAATAAAGAAAGTTCCCTAGAATAAGATGTCTTCCAATGATCAAGTGATAATGCTACACTTGGCTGGCTGCCATTTTATAGGTAAAACCTAACTAATCCCTAGCTAACCCTAATTAGGGTTTCTTTACATATGTATCCCTTGATTCATAAAGGTATTTACAAAGGCAAAATAGGGGGGCAAAATTTCCTACATGACAATCCATCCCCTCATGCAGAAGCTTTGTCCTCAAAGCTAAAATTACATTGATTACAAGGATGGAAACATGTAAGAAGGTAGAGTAGAGACTGCATATGTAAAGATTGTGGGAGAGAAGGAAGGAGTCTCACTTGTAGCTTTCTCACTTACATAATGGGGGAATACACACAAAGGTGGAGGCTGAAAATAGTTTTCCTCTTCTTAGTTGTGTAAGCCAAAAGAACTCTAGTACAGAGAAATAGAAGAACCCTATATATGGGTCTCAAACCAAACTCAACTAACTAAGGTGGCATACTAATTGAGCCACGAACTAGAGTAGATAAGGATAGCTGTCATCTAGCTATTATTCATGGGCGGTGTACCAACCACATCTGCAACTAACAAGTCGGTGACATAAATGCACAACGGTCACCCTGGCATATCACGAGTGGAGCTCGATATCTCAACACTCCCCCTCAAGCTCAATCCCAATTCCTACATGTTTTGTGGGAGAGAAGGGAGGAGTCTCACTTGTAGCTTTCTTGCTTGCACAATGGGGGAATACACACAAAGGTGGAGGCTGAAAACAGTTTTCCTCTTCTTAGTTGTGTAAGCCAAAAAGAAGTCTCTTACAAAGAAATAGAAGAACCCTATATATGGGTCTCAAACCAAAGACAACTAACTAAGGTGGCATACTAATTGAGCCAGGAACTAGAGTAGATAAGGATAGCTGTCATCTAGCTATTATTCATGGGCGGTGTACCAATCGCATCTACAACTGACAAGTCGGTGACATAAATGCACAACGGTCACCCTGGCATATCACGAGTGGAGCTCGATATCTCAACACTCCCCCTCGAGCTCAATCCCAATTCTTGCACACCAAGCAGGTCTCTGAACTTGCGCAGCTTCTCTGCGCCCAATGCCTTCGTAAATATGTCAGCTACCTGATCCTCTGTGCTGACATAAACTAGATCAATAAGACCTAGTAAAACCCTCTCATGCACATAGTGATAATGCACCTCAATGTGCTTTGTTCTAGCATGATAGACTGGGTTATTTGCCAAGTGTATACTACTCATGTTGTCACAATAAATGACAACTGGCCCATCTGTAGATTGATGCATATCATAAAGTAGCTTATGCAACCAAGCTACCTCACATGCAGCCATTGCTGCACCCCTGTACTCAGCCTCTGTGCTCGACAAGGCAACTGTAGGCTGTTTCTTGCTGCTCCAAGTGAGTGCAGCACTCCCAAAAGAGAACACATATCCACTGGTAGATCGTCTATCAGAAATGCTACCAGCCCAATCAGCATCAGTGTACCCATGCAACTGTATTTGAACCCCAGTCTCATAAAATAGTCCATACTGCAATGTGGACTTCACATACCTGAGTATGCGTCTAGCCACATCCAAATGTGGTTTCCTTGGAGCCTGCATAAACTGACTTACCAATCCAACAGCATAGCTCAAATCTGGCCTGGTAATAGTCATATAAATCAAGCTTCCTACTATGCGTCTGTACATAGTAGGGTCTTCCAGAAGCTCACCTGCATCTGCGCTCAGCTTCACATTCTGCTCCAAAGGAACTGAAATAGGCTTACAGCCTGTCATCCCATATTTGGACAGCATGTCCAATCCATACTGCCTCTGCAAGAGCTATATCCCACTTGGTGATCTAATCACCTCAATGCCCAAGAAATAACGTAGCTCTCCCAAATCCTTTATCTCAAACTTATGCTTCAATAGCATTTTCACATGAAGGATATCTTCATCACTGTCACTTGTTATAATCAAATCATCAACATAAATGACAAGTAGCATAATACATTTCTCTGTTTTTCTCACATAAAGTGAGAAATCTGCCTTGGAAATCTGAAAACTAATAGTGACAAGATACTGTCCTATCTTGTCAGACCATGCTCTAGGTGCTTGCTTCAAGCCATACAAGGCTCTCTTCAACCTGCAAACAAACTCAGGATGAACAGCATGCACATAACCTGGTGGCTGCTCCATATAGACCTCTTCTTACAAATCACCATGCAAGAAGGCATTCTTTACATCCATCTGATGTAAAGACCATCCCTTTGATGTAGTCATAGCAATGATTGCTCTTACGGTTGCCATCCTTGCAACTGGACTGAATGTTTCTTCATAGTCAATGCCATATGTTTGTGCATACCCCTTGACTACTAATCTTGCCTTGTATCTGTTCACAGAACCATCTGCATTGTGCTTCACCTTATAAACCCACTTACAGTCAATTGCATTCTTACCTTTAGGCAAAGGTACTAACTCCCATGTAGCATTTGCTTCCAAGGCATCCATTTCTTCATCCATGGCTTTCTCCCATTTTTCTTTTCCCATGGCTTGTTCAAAAGAAGTGGGTTCTGGTTCCTGTATCACTTTGACCATATATGCATAGTGAATGGCTGTAAATCCATCATATTTCAGCCTATCCACAGGATACCTAGCTCTGGTAGACCTGCACAAAGTAGGTTCACTCCCAGGTGCTTTCAAAACATCCCTGGTCTTCCTTACTCCAGGTGTAACAATAGAAGGAATACCCAACTCATCATCAATGCTCCGTTCAGAGCCAGTGGATTCACCATCCACATAAGAGTGACCTGCATTCACATCAAACATGGGCTGATCTACCTTCTCTTTTCCTTTTCGTGATACCTGCATACCACTATTTGCACTGCCTTGTGAAGATTCTCCTGATCTCAATCTGCCTGTCCATGGAGAAGAATGTGAACCACTGCTAGAGGACGCTCCAGGTCCACTAATATCTTGTGACTGCTGTTGAGAATTCTGTGCAACATTACCATTTTGTGCATCTACATTATCAATCACATTTACTGGTTTATACCAGCTACTCATCTCATCAAAAACAACATCTCTGCTCACTGTAAACTTACGAGTAGAAGGGTTATAGCATCTATATCCTTTTTGCTGCAGAGAATAACCAATAAAGATGCACTTCTCAGCTTTTGGATCCAACTTGGATCTCAACTCATCTGGCACATGAACATAGACAATGCAGCCAAAAATTTACAAATGAGAACTATCTGGTTTCCTACCAGTATACCTCTCCTCTGGAGTCATACCATGTATTGCTGCAGTGGGAGTCCTGTTCATTATGTAGACTGCTGTAGCAACTGCCTCAGCCCAATAAAAATCTGGCAAGTCTTTTTCGTTGAGCATGGCACGAGATACCTCTCCAATATGCCTGTTTTTTCTTTCTGCAATTTCATTTTGTTGTGGGGTATGACTGCATGAATATTGCTGCTTTATGCCATGCTCCTACAGGAACCTTGCAAACTCATTTGAGAGGTACTCTCCCCCTCCATCTGACCTTAGGCATTTTATCTGCAGACATGTTTCTTTTTCAACCATAGCTTTAAGAGTTTTGAAATGCCCAAATACTTCACTTTTCTTTTTCATAAAATACACCCAAATCGGCCTCCTCTACCTTTGCCTCTACCTCTTCCAGCATTTGAGTCGAAGACAGTTTCTTTTGAAGTTCCTCCTGAAGAAGATGCACCACCATTTCTCTGCTCCTCAGAAATTAGAAGAGCAATCAACTCCTCAAAATCAGGAAATCTTTCACGGACAAAAATCGATGTTCGGAATTGTGCATAATCCTTTCCTAGACCATTCAAGGTCACAGAAACTAAATCATCATCTTCCACTGGCGACCCAATGGAAGCAAGTGCATCTGCAATCTTCTTCACCTTCATGTGGTAGTCATTGATGCTCATATTTCCTTTTTGCACATTATGCAACTCTTGCTTGAGCTGCATTTTCCTGGCTTGCGTATTTGTGCTATACATTTTTGACAAAGTATCCCATGTCTCCTTTGGCGTACTTGCATCCTGAATATGCACAATCATAGAGTCTGAAATACTGATAGACAGCCAGTACATAACTTTCCTGGCTCTCTCATGCCACGCTTTGAATGCTTGCATTTGCTGTTTATTGGGAGCATCAAGAAGGACTGGTTCTTCTTCATTTCCTGCAACAAATTCCCAATATCCTTTTCCCATAAGGAAATTCATCATTCTAAACTTCCATACTTGGAAGTTGTTCTTGTCAAGCTTTTCAGTTACAATCCGTGAAAGAGAATCAGATGCCATTACAGAATACTGCAAAAAATTCTATCACTGCAGAGAACACATCTTCAGCCTCACAAGGGCAAATTTGCAAAACTGACGAAAGTGGTATTTAACCACACAGTCACTTCCTAGTGACGATTTTGCATCAACAGGCAACAAGGATGATTCTATAACTCCCAATGTCTCTGCGCACAGGCATACGATGCAATTTCTACAGTAACTTTTCACCGACCTGTAGAACAGTGGCTGCACAGCATAAAACTGGGCCTTTTCCTAAGTGCGTGTAGAAAACTTTCGCCTCCAAAATAGGCCCCGAAATGGCCTCAAATCAAAAAAACAGGGTCGCCTAGGGCTAAAGCCCTGTTCCGCAGCATATACTGCCCTCTTGCTTCACCGCGGAGGGCGTCTCAACCTGAGACAATGCACTCTTGCAATTTCCGGCTGTGCTACCTGCAGAGATCTGCTCCCAAAACAGAAAATGAAAGCAACACTGCTCCTCTTACTAGAACACCGTGAGCTTGGCTTGCTTCCTTGAGTTCCTTACCACGAACAAGGCTTTGATACCATGTCAAGATTGTGGGAGAGAAGGAAGGAGTCTCACTTGTAGCTTTCTTGCTTGCACAATGGGGGAATACACACAAAGGTGGAGGCTAAAAACAGTTTTCCTCTTCTTAGTTGTGTAAGCCAAAAAGAAGTCTCTTACAAAGAAATAGAAGAACCCTATATATGGGTCTCAAACCAAAGACAACTAACTAAGGTGGCATACTAACCGAGCCACGAACTAGAGTAGATAAGGATAGCTGTCATCTAGCTATTATTCATGGGCGGTGTACCAACCGCATCTACAACTGACAAGTCGGTGATATAAATGCACAACGCTCACCTTGGTATATCACGAGTGGAGCTCGATATCTCAACACTGCACACCAAGCAGGTCTCTGAACTTGCACAGCTTCTCTGCGCCCAATGCCTTCGTGAATATGTCAGCTACCTAATCCTCTGTGATGACATAAACCAGATCAATAAGACCTAGTAAAACCCTCTCCCACACATAGTGATAATGCACCTCAATGTGCTTTGTTCTAGCATGATAGACTGGGTTATTTGCCAAGTGTATACTACTCATGTTGTCATAATAAATGACAACTGGCCCATCTGTAGGCTGATGCATATCATAAAGTAGCTTATGCAACCAAGCTACCTCACATGCAGCCATTGCTGTACCCTTGTACTCAGCCTCTGTGCTCGACAAGGCAACTGTAGGCTATTTCTTGCTACTCCAAGTGATTGCAGCACTCCCAAAAGAGAACACATATCCACTGGTAGATCGTTTATCAGAAATACTACTAGCCCAATTAGCATCAGTGTATCCATGCAACTGTATCTGAACCCTAGTCTCATAAAATAGTCCATATTGCAATGTGGACTTCACATACCTGAGTATGCGTCTAGCTGCATCCAAATGTGGTTTCCTTGGAGCCTGCATAAATTGACTTACCAATCCAACAACATAGCTCAAATCTGACCTGGTAATAGTCATATAAATCAAGCTTCCTACTATGCGTCTGTACATAGTAGGGTCTTTGAGAAGCTCACTTGCATCTGTGCTCAGCTTCACATTCTGCTCCAAAGGAACTGAAATAGGCTTACAGCCTGTCATCCCATATTTGAATAGCATGTCCAATCCATACTGCCTCTGCAAGAGCCGTATCCCACTTGGTGATCTAATCACCTCAATGCCCAAGAAATAACACAGCTCTCCCAAATCCTTCATCTCAAACTTCTGCTTCAATAGCATTTTCACATGAAGGATATCTTCATCACTATCACCTGTCATAATCAAATCATCAACATAAATGACAAGTAGCATAATACCTTTCTCTGTTTTTCTCACATAAAGTGAGAAATCTGCCTTGGAAATCTAAAAGCCAATAGTGACAAGATACTGTCCTATCTTGTTAGACCATGCTCTAGGTGCTTGCTTTAAGCCATACAAGCTTGGCTTTCTTCAACCTGCAAACAAACTCAGGATGAACAGCATGCACATAACCTAGTGGCTGCTCCATATAGACCTCTTCTTGCAAATCACCATGGAAGAAGGCATTCTTTACATCCATCTGATGTAAAGACCATCCCTTTGATGCAATCATAGCAATTACTGCTCTTAGAGTTGCCATTCTTGCAACTGGACTGAATGTTTCTTCATAATCAATGCCATATGTTTGTGCATACCCCTTGACTACTAATCTTGCCTTGTATCTATTCACAGAACCATCTGCATTGTGCTTCACCTTATAAACCCACTTACAACCAATTGCATTCTTATCTTTAGGCAAAGGTACCAATTCCCATGTAGCATTTGCTTCCAAGGCACCCATTTCTTCATCCATGGCTTTCTCCCATTTTTCTTTTCCCATGGCTTGCTCAAAAGAAGTGGGTTCTGGTTCCTGTATCACTTTGACCATACAGGCATAGTGAATGGTTATAAATCCATCATATTTCAGCCTATCCACAGGGTACCTAGCTCTGATAGACCTGCACAAAGTAGGTCACTCCCAGGTGCTCTCAAAACATCCCTTGTCTTCCTTACTCCAGGTGTAACAATAGAAGGAATACCCAACTCATCATCCATGCTTTGTTCTGAGCCACTAGATTCACCATCCACATAAGAGTGACCTGCATTCACATCAAACATGGGCTGATCTACCTTCTCTTTTCCTTTTCGTGAAACCTGCATAACACTATCTGCATTGCTTTGAGAATATTCTCCTGATCTCAATCTGCCTGTCCATGGGCGAAGAATGTGAACCACCGCTAGAGGACACTCCAGGTCCACTAATATCTTGTGACTGCTGCTGTGAATTCTGTGCACCATTACCATTTTGTGCATCTACATTATCAATCACATTTACTGGTTTATACCAGCTACTCATCTAATAAAAAACAACATCTCTGCTCACTGTAAACTTACGAGTAGAAGGGTCATAGCATCTATACCCTTTCTGCTCTGCAGAGAGTAACCAATAAAGATGCACTTCTCAGCTTTTGGATCCAACTTGGATCTCAACTCATCTAGCACATGAACATAGGCAATGCAACCAAAAATTTTCAAATGAGAAATATCTGGTTTCCTACCAGTATACCTCTCCCTTGGAGTCATGCCATGTATTGCTGCAGTGGGAGTCCTGTTCATTATGTAGATTGCTGTGGCAACTGCCTTAGCCCAGTGGCAGGTCTTTTTCATTGAGCATGGCACGAGATACCTCTCCAATATGCCTGTTTTTTCTTTCTGCAATTCCATTTTGCTATGGGGTATGACTACATGAATATTGCTGCTTTATGCCATGCTCCTGTAGGAACCTTGCAAACTCATTTGAGAGGTACTCTCCTCCTCCATCTGACCTTAGGCATTTTATTTGCAGGCCTGTTTCTTTTTCAACCATAGCTTTAAGAGTTTTGAAATGCCCAAATACTTCACTTTTCTTTTTCATAAAATACACCCAAAATTTTCTGCTATAGTCATCAATAAAAGTGACAAAATAATGACAGCCTCCAAGAGATGCAGCTTTAGTAGTCCACACATCAGAGTGGATTAATTCCAATGGCTTCTTACTCTCTTGAACATGTCTAGGAAATGGTTTCCTTGCCTGTTTTCCAAATTGACAGGCTTCACATACCTTATGCATTTCTGCAACCTTGAATTTAGGCAATCCTGCAATAATATTTTGGACTTGCATTGATTTAAGTCACTGTACATTAACATGACCAATGCGTTTATGCCAGATATCAATATCTGCAACTACACCGGTCCCATGTGCAAACATTGCTGCACTCAATTCAGGCATGTCTGCATCCAACGTAAACATTCTACCCTTCTTCTTTCCTTTTGCTATCAAGCGACCTTTATTTTTCATATCCTTAACAAAGCATCCATGAGAATTAAATCTGATCTGCAAGCCTTGCTCAACCATTTGACCAACAAAAACCAGGTTCTTGGTGATATTCGGGACATGAAATACATCCGAAATGTATTTCTTTTTCCCATCCTGCATAGACAAAGAAAATTTTTCAATCTGCACAATAGGATGTGCAGTATCATCACCAATCTCCACAAATCCTGGTTTTTCCATTTTCCTTGCATCCTGTATCCATTCTGCATGACCTATCACGTGGTTTGATGCACTTGAGTCAATATACCACACATCGTTGCTTTCTTTTGCACTTGTCATAGAATTGGTCATGTACTGCACCATAAACAAATGCTCATTTCTGTCATCGCCCTGTCTACTAGAAGATGCATAATTCCCTTGTTGCAATTTTCCATTCATGATGTCATTCTGCTTTTTATAGCAGTCTTTAGCCATATAACCCATTTTACCACAATAGTAGCATTCAACATTGCTGTTTGCATTTTGGCCTCTTTGCCATCCACCACGACCTCTTTGGCTCCCCCTGCCTCTAGAGTTACCATGCCCTCCTCCATAGGACTGATTTTCTTGAGTTTTTGCATATTTTGATTTCTACCATGGCCTCCAGATCGGCCTCCTCTACCTCTGCCTCTACCTCTTCCAGCATTTGAGTAGAAGATAACTTCTTTTGAAGTTCCTCCTGAAGAAGATGCACAACCATTTCTCTGCTCCTCAAAAATTAGAAGAGCAATCAACTCCTCAAAATCAGGAAATCTTTCACGGACAAAAATCGATTTTCGGAACTGTGCATAATCCTTTCCTAGACCATTCAAGGTCACAGAAACTAAATCATCATCTTCCATTGGCGACCCAATGGAAGCAAGTGCATCTGTAATCTTCTTCACCTTCATGTGGTAGTCATTGATGCTCATACTTTCTCTTTGCACATTGTGCAACTCTTGCTTGAGCTGCATTTTCCTGGCTTGTGTATTTGTGCTATACGTTTTTGACAAAGTATCCCATGCCTCCTTTGGTGTACTTGCATCCTGAATATGCACAATCAT
The DNA here is from genome assembly GCF_053477565.2 of Lygodium microphyllum. Classification (NCBI taxonomy): domain Eukaryota; kingdom Viridiplantae; phylum Streptophyta; class Polypodiopsida; order Schizaeales; family Lygodiaceae; genus Lygodium; species Lygodium microphyllum. The sequence continues at coordinate 129,307,857 of NC_141145.1, forward strand.
AGAGTCTGAAATATTGATAGACAGCCAATACATAACTTTTCTGGCTCTCTCATGCCATCCTTTAAATGCCTGCATTTGCTGTTGATTGGGAACATCAGGAAGAACTGGTTCTTCTTCATTTCCTGCAACAAATTTCCAATATCCTTTTCCCATAAGGAAATTCGTCATTTTAAACTTCCATGCTTGGAAGTTGTTCTTGTCAAGCTTTTCAGTGAAAATTTGTGAAAGAGAATGAGACGCCATTATAGCACACTGCAAAAAGTTCTATCACTGCAAAAAAACACAGCTTCAGTCTCACAAGGGCAAATCTGCAAAACTGACGAAAGTGGTATTTGACTACACGGTCACTTCCTAGTGACGATTTTGCATCAACAGGCAACAAGGATGATTCTGTAACTCCCAATGTCTCTACGCATAGGCATACGATGCAATTTCTACGGTAACTTTTCATTGACCTGTAGAACAGTGGTCGCACAGCAAAACACAGGGCCTTTTCCTGAGTGCGTGCAGAAAACTTTCGCCTCCAAAACAGGCCCCGAAATGGCCTCGAATAAAAAAATAGGGCAACCAAGGGCTAAAGCCATGTTCCATAGTATATACTGCCGTCTTGCTACGCTGCAAAGGGTGTCTCAATCTGAGACAATGCACTCTTGCACTTCCCGGCTGTGCTACCTTCTGCAGAGACTTGCTCCTAAACTCGAAAAATCAAAGCAACATTAGTCCTCTTACCAAAACACCCCAAACTTGGTTTGCTTTCTTGAGCTCCTTACCATGAACCAGGCTCTAATACCATGTCAAGATTGTGGGAGAGAAGGAAGGAGTCTCACTTGTAGCTTTCTCACTTACACAATGGGGGAATACACACAAAGGTGGAGGCTGAAAACAGTTTTCCTCTTCTTAGTTGTGTAAGCCAAAAGAACTCTAGTAGAGAGAAATAGAAGAACCCTATATATGGGTCTCAAACCAAACTCAACTAACTAAGGTGGCATACTAACTGAGCCACAAACTAGAGTAGATACGGATAACTGTCATCTAGCTATTATTCATGGGCGGTGTACCAACCGCATCTGCAGCTAACAAGTCGGTAACATAAATACACAAAGGTCACCTTGGCATATCACGAGTGGAGCTCGATATCTCAATAGCATAATCCATGATAAACTCCAAAAGAGGATCTTCAGTAAATGGTCTTCATAGGATAGGAGTAACGGTCATGAAAGAGAGAGCATGGCTGAATAAGGTAGCTAAAATAGCCCATAACTTCTAGCTGAAGAGTCCAAATTCAATGTTTGAGGTGTAGATACAAAATACGTAACCCAATGGACCTATACCCTCAATCCCATATTTTGATTGCATTAGGGCAATTTAATTCATCATAGAATTTCTATACAGTAAGCTGTCTCCTGTTCCAAGACACATGAAATCATCCCAAAATCAACTCGGATCATAAGGAATCCCCCAAAAATGGTTGTCATCCATTAAAAAACTGCTAACCTCACCCGAATAAGATGAAAAACCATCATAAATATTCCATAAGTGAGGTATTCTACATAAAAGTTATTATCACTTCTAGGATCAAAAGGATGTGATAAATCCCATCCATAATCCATAGATGCATTCATGTAAATCCCTGGATCATATGGGAATGATAGATCTTCAGCATTATCGTCGACACCTCCATAATGCAAGGTATCATCCCCATAATCATGAAGAAAGCTTGCCGAATCATTATCATAATCAATAGGCTGCTAAAAGTCATCATCTACATGAGGTATGAGCTGCTGAAAATCATCATGTAATGATTCCATATCCTCAATGCTTGTTTGGTCAATTGAATATTCTTCAGCCCTTTCATCTTCAGCATTAGATTCATTGTCATATGCATCATCTTGGTTGAGTGCATACTCCTCTTGATCCTCACTAACATATACATGCTCTTGTTCTTCTATACATGATTGCTCATCAATTACATGTGTTACATGTATGGCATTTAGAGAAATTTGCCATTGCTGCCTGGTCACATCTCAGCCTGATTTTCAACATAGGTATCATCTTCTTGCTGCTCATGACTATCATGTCCTTGCCCCACATATACATCTTCCATTGGGTCTTCCAAGACAAGGGCTGTAGCAAAATGTTTATTCCTGCAATAACCCTCATGATGAGGTGACCAATGCTCATTACACTTGTAGCATATCAGCTGCCTTTGCATTTCCATTAGTTGTTGATGAGGAATAGGCTTTCTTCCAATGCCATGAGGAGTATGGAACTCAAGAACAACTGATACATTAATATGCTTTGCCTTGCATACATTGCCATGTCGAAGAGTGTTCTTCTCATTGCATTTATAACATAGGCCCTTGGAAGTTATGCTGTCCAAGATACGACTTGCCAAGTAGATGCCAGGTACACCACTAAAAGAAAATTGACAAAAATTTTCACCATCTATCAAATGACAACCATAACCATGAGCTTGTTGTCCATGGTTTACTGCATAAGGCTGCACATAAGCATTTCCCATCCTTTATGGCTGATGATAAAACACTTGTGGGATTGAGAAGAAGAAGTATCCATAATATAGGCATGCTCATATACTTCTTGTCTATGCATAGGGACCTAAATTTCTATTGGATCATTTGACTACAGCTGCTGCCCACTCATTGGATGAAGGCAAGATTGATTTGAATGGAGGTTTTCCCCAAATGGTTGATCATAAACATGACTATGATTAACATGGTGTTGCTGCCTAAAAGAATTAGGGTCTGATTGGCATAATCATCATGATCATAACCATAAAAAGAATGCTGCTTATAAGAACTATGCCCATACATTCCATCTTGTGTTGCAAATTCATGTCTAATCATGCCACCATAATCGAATCCATAACCATTCATTGGAGTAGCAAATGATCCCAACATATGCTATCCATAGACATTACTTCTACTTACATTAAAGTCTCCACATGCATGAGTTTGATGGTACCCAACATTGCTACATAAGATACAAGCACCATGTTGTCCATAAGACTCAAGACATGCATGATTTTCCATGCAACCATTAAATTTTCATGTCTGTCAACCCTGTGGTACATGATGTCCCTAGTGACCTACTAGTACAAAATCAACTTTGCCTTGAAAAATATGAGTTCAAATAAGGTGTATGATAGCTTGACTTGGAGCTTAGGATGCCTAACATCAAGTAGAAACCTTGGTTTGAATTTAAGAGTAGCAATACCTCTCTCTATTTAAGAATTTCCAGAACTGTCCACATTAGATTGCTAGTGAATTGTTGGAACAAAATAGGCTCTAACTTGAGAAATATCTATCCAAATGAAGCATATGTTAGCTCCAATCCAAGCTTGTGATGTCTAGTATCAAGCACAATTTTTTGTTTTCCATTAGAATGATGCTAATAATTTTTGTAGCAATTTTTTTAGATCTATCCCTATTTGGACTGCACCCTGTTTATGCCCGGTTGCAAATGTTTTTGGTACTTCTTATCCAGTTTGAGCTAATACCCAAATGCCTATAGTCATGGATGTCACTCTGTTGCATCATCACCTCCTCCTCAACTTGTAGGTGTTTGTTGTTAGCTAGTATCATGCATGCATTAACAACGCGTGGTGTGGAACTAGCTCCCCTTGAATCCACCTACTACTAGGCCATAATGTCCGGTCAACGTACGCTCCCTCCACATTTTTTTCCTTCCCTCCATGTCAGATGAATGAAGTAACTCGGAAGTTAGGAAGTTGGAAAACCCATATGAGGAAAAGCCTTCTTCATGCATGTGTTGAGTGAATGTGAATGACTTGCTTTTGCCAATTATTTTTGAGGTCTATCTAACTATTTCTATCCTAATTTTATAAAAGTAATTTGCTTGCCATAAGGACATAATATAAAAGTGACAATAACAATGAATAATCCATTACACAAACATAATAAGTGCAGGATAAATAAATAACCATGAATCCATAGCATAATTCACATTAAAAAAATGCTTCGCTACTAAAGATCACCGTGTCTATATTCCTCAAGCTATTTTATGGTTTCTCAAGTATCTCAAAAAATAAAGATTTATTGATTGTGAATTTAGCTTATGTCCTAGTATGTGTGTGTGCACTGTGTACAAACATATCTATTTAAATCAATTTGTGTGTGCTGTTTAGCACCTTAATTTGCAACTCCTTACCATGCTTTATCCAACAAATTAAGCATTCTTAGGGTCAAGTTTCACTACCTTGACTGGGTTTCTAGTTGGTTTTTTCTTATTTTCTCATTCATCCATTTCAATTATTAAGATTTGTATTGTTTCTATTTTTGCTTGTGCGCATGGTCCTGGTCGTGGCTTGTTTGATTTTCTTGATTGAGTGAGATTGCATGTGCACATGTCATACAATGTGTGCTCCTTATTGTGGATCGTGTACTTATTGTGTGGATGAGAAAGTTTGCCCATGCAAATGCGTGCATATATGGGTTTATGTGCATTACCTAAGTGCAACAGATGTGAAGCATTAGAGATGGTGTGTGAGGGTCATCTTATGGATTGGGAACATGCTCTAAGCTAACTATGCATGAGTGTGTTATCATACATTGGGATAGTACAATTGAGTTATACACCAGTGCACTAGTGTATTGGTTTAATGCACATGCACTATGATGTGATTATGTGGTGGTTAGGTATAGTAGTATACAATAGATACAAACAAGGATCATGTGCATGAGAGTGTGGAAAGTGGTTGTGTGAAAGGTTGGCACACCTATGTATGTGTACATTGTGCACATGTGCATTGTTCGCTAGTGTGTGCACACCACGTACAAAGCTGGCCAATGTGCACTAGGGTGAATTAGGGTGGCTATGCGTAATGGACTACGTGCAAATACATGCAGATGAATGTCCTAAGATAGCCTAAGGTGGGGTGTACTAGCACGCATGTGCACTAGGTGTAGTGCTTTGTATGTGTGCATTGTGCACTATGTACTATGTACTACACACTAGTACATGTATACATGTGCATGTGCACCAATGCATGTGCTTTGTGTACTGAGGTGATGGGCTAGTGCACAATGTGATGCACTATTAGAGTATAATGAATTGAGTGTGGGTGGGTGAAGATGTAGGGATATGCATGGTGGGTATACTTCAATGAGTTGGGATGTGCTACATGCATGCCTGCATGTACTATGCACTAGTGCACTATGTAGTACAAGATATCTATTACGGATCCCCCTAGGTCTCGGTCTCATGCGTTGTGTCGTGGACCATCTCAACATGGCATCTCAACTCGACATGGCACCTTAACTTGACATAGCATAGCGCATCATGGCTCCCCCTTTGTGTTAGGAACGAGCCTCAACATGCCAACATGGCATGGAAGTTGACATGGCATGGTATCATATCATGGCACATTGCTAACATGTCACAACAATCCACCTTGACACCTCTCCCCAATGGTAGGGAGTTTACCATGTCATTGTAACTTTTTTGGAGCTCACGCAATGTTGGATACATGAAATCCTTCGTTGTAGAACTTTTCCCTACTCACCTCTCACCCCACAAAATTGAAGACCATTCCCCTCACTAGTCACTCAATGCACTCACCATCCCTACTATATATTTCGTGTTGAGGCCTTGAGTTTCCTAACCATGCCTAGGCATGATGCATTGTGACCCCATGTCGCGATGTACCCTAGAGAGCTAGGCCTTGAGAGAGAGGTACCCCCAATATACCCACTCCCCCTACAAAAGACTCAAAGCCCACTTTGAGTCATGGAGATATTATGATTTTGTATCTACAAGAATAAACCCAATATTCATAAGTAGATTCAAAAAGGCAAATATAACTATATGAATGCCCCTACTTATTTATGCACTCAAAGTGTATATGCAAGTCATATGGTGTTGCCTTCGCCACATGAGATGTGCCAATGCTAAGTGTGGCATTGGCATCATGACCTATCTTACATAGTAGGCTCTTGATAGACATATTATCCTTTGAAGCATTGTTGGAGGAGGTCATGGTGGCACATTGGATAGCAACATATCGCTTTGCCCTCCTCTTCTTCCTGATCATAATGCCTACATTGATAAGTCCCCCACACCATGCCTTAAGCACCTTTGGAGTGTGAAGATTGACTCAAACCAAGGGGTTGGACTTTGCAACTCCTTTTGTGGCAAACCATCTCCTTGTGAAGGTAGCATGTTGCTTGGCACGAGAAGTGCGATCCCACTTCACCATGTCATCTTTGGACCTATGTTTTCTACTTGAAGTGCCCTAGTTGGCATGAATCTTTTGGAAAACACTTGTAAAGGGAACCTTGACTCCTTTCAAAGCCGTGTCCCATCGTGCTCTTTTGGCGAGGTCCATTGTCCCCACATGTGTTATCCTTCTTTGTTTTGCACCGCTTCAAACAGAAGAGACATGGGAAAGAAAGGAATCCTATTTGGCTAGATTAGACCTCCTTGCACATGTTATCTAGAAGTATTTGGGTTGGCCCTCTCTAGCCAGATCCATCTCAGTGATGCACAAATAAATGCAGAAGCCATTACTATCAGATTGCATATTGCACCGGATTGCATTAGAAGGCCCTGTTTGGCCGGATTGAGCTAGAATACCCACGAATAAGTTAAACTAATTTGATGGGAACCATCAAATTTCCTAGCCTGCAACATGAGGGCCATCTCTCTCATGTCCACCTCGAAGTAACCCTGTACAACATGATGTTGCAAGTGGGTTCACAATAGCTTACACAAGTTGATGTGCAGGGGTTCACCTCAAAGTAACCCTGTACAGCATGATGTTGCAAGTGGGTTCACAACAGCTTACACAAGCTGATGTGCAGGGGTACTACATAATATTGCCTTGCCCTCATAGCCAAGTCCATTTCTTTGGTTGTTAACAATGGCCAATTACCACCGAGTTAAAACTTTGTGGCCTGAGCTGAGACCAAGCCTTCACACCTAGCCTTTAACAATGGCCTATTACCACCGAGATAAGACTTTGTGGCCTGAGCTGAGACCAAGCCTTCACACCTAGAGTTAACAATTAAGTTGGGCTCCTTGCAAAGCCGGCTTGGAGGGCGAAGCTTCTACATAACCTTCTCAATTCCACCATGAAGCCATCTGACCACAATGAAATTATCTAACAAGTTGTGTTACTTTGGTCCTGAGATTGGAATGGGCTTGAGTGCACATGTAGAATTCAATGGTGAAGAAGACTCTCTGAAAGACACCCTCATTCAAAGTAGGAGACTAGCACCAGTCACACCTCTGCAACTTGAGTACCGTTCTAAAATATCTATTCGCCACTATTTGTCCATAGTAGGGACACCCTAGTAACCCCTTGTCTTGTTTACTATATGAGGCTTCACCTCCCTTGCTATTAGCCATTGTAGCACAACCTCTTTCCTCATCCATTTTGTAAGGGTACACTTGTACCTTGTCATTGAAGCACACATGTTTCCCCTTGCTATAGCTAACTTGGTTTCTTGAGGGCTCGCGGTCAACTATGTCGTCTTACCCTTTACTGCATCACACTCGGCCGTTCATTTAGACTCATGGCTCATGATTTCTTGAGTCCAACATGGATCCTGACGGCCCACCATCTCATCTCTACACACAGCCCGCTTCTTTATACTGGTCGACTTCACTTGTTATACTTAGTTTGACCACTTGGCCTCATCATCCTTCTCTCCATCGTACATGGCCATTCATTTAGACTTGCAACTCATGAGTTCTTCAGCACAACATGGCTCCTCATGGCCCACCATCTCATCACCACACACAGCTCACTTCTTTATACTTGCTAGCTCCATGAGTTCTTCACTATTTGGCCACTTGGCCTCATCATTTTCCACATTGATTGGCCCTTTAGCCTCATCATCCAAATTAGCACAAAGGGATCGTTCATTTAGACTTATAGCTCCATGAATTTCATCTTATTTCTTAGTCGGTTGGCTTCAAGAGTCTTCCTCTCCATAGATCTCAACACATTCAAAAGTTCTTTTAGACTCATGGCTCATGATTTTAATGAAAGTTGGCCCCACAGCCTCATCTTCTTCTTTTGCAGTCGCATACTCATCATCTGATTCAATATCTATGTCATTCATGAAAAGGGCTTTCATCTTGCACACTTTTCTCTCCTCAAACCAAGTCATCACCTCATCAAACCATTTGGGCTTTGCTTTGCTCTTCAACACATGGTTTTTCAACCTGTCCGGGGTTCTTTATACTCCCCCTAGGTGTAGGAGTCTCTAAATATGTCCTGATTTCTTTATACTCCCTCCAAGTGTACAAGAGTTGTCTCCATAGTCACACTCACTGCTACCTATATCCCCATTGGCCTCATCTGCTTATAACTCATCTCCTTCAACCTTACTGCCATTAGCAAACTCTTCAAGGACCACTCCAGCTAGCAATAGATTCGACTGGCAGGTTGTCTTCCCTTCCACACACTCTTCAATGAGTACTACATCAAACGTGACACTCAGCATGCATGCCACCTCTATGATCTCTGGAGACTCCGTGGTCATGGTTTCATTTATACTTTCTTGCGTTGTCACAAGTTCTTCAAACTGGCCCTCATCATTTGGCCTATTGGCCAACTTGCTTTGATTGGCATGTCTTGTGGTCACTGTCATCTTAATACGGCCCATAGGCCTCTCCATTTTCTCCTTGATGCCACTCACCATCATCTACTTTATATCTTGGTTCAAAAGATTGTGCATAGTTGTCGTGGAACCAATCTTCATCTCCCCCTTTCCAATTTTATTCTCCATATTCAAAATTTTGACCATCTAATGGCATATAATCATCTAGAGCCTCTTTGGGTGCAAAAAATGATCATGATATGGCCCTTCCACTAGCCATTTGTATGTCTCAGCTCATTGTCTCATCTCGTTGGCTTTGGATCATCCTCTACATCATCAAATTTGCCTAGATCCTCATGTACTAGGGTTATTTCCTCCTCTATCTGGTTTGCCTCATCTCACATCATCTCCTCTCGAATATGCATTTCTCCATCCCAGGCTCGTCTGCAAGGGCATCCGGTTCACTAGTCTTTGAATCCTCATCCTCAAACTCGCCCATGGTGACTATTGGCTCGATGGTCTTCTCATATTGGCTTTTATGCTATGTCAACCCTACTCTCAAAGTAGTCATCAGTGCAGTGACAACTACAACGTTTTTCATTGTTCCTCACTTAGTTTCCACTTGGCATCATCTTTTCAGCCATAGCCAATTGGTTTTCCATTGTAGCATGGATGTTTTCGCTTTTATCTACTCTTCATATCACTACTTTCATTATCTATTTCACTTTTAGCTTCAAATTTTTGCATTTCAGTATATAGCTTTGCTTGATATATTTGGTGCTCCTTAACTTTTTCCTTTTCATCTGGCATACCCCCACCCATTGCAACCTCACCATAATCTTCAACAAGCTTCAGTCTCAATCCTCATTCGACAAGCAACATGTCATAACAAGAGTCATCTTTATGTTACTCATACCAATCCTCTAGTTTGTCATTCAACACATGAGGATTTGTCTTGATGCCTTCTTACTGGCCTTTCACATGATTCAATCTTTTTTCCACATCATCCTTTTCCTTTCTTAAAGCTTCATAGCCATTTTTTGCCCAATGTATCTTCACCACCCATAATATTCTTTGTTCTTCCTCAAAATCATGCCATTGAACCAAAATTTTACTTTTTGATGTATACAAATTTTCAATTCTATGCCTTTCAACACTGTTTTGGGACTTTACCCTTTCTTTAGGTTTACTATCACTTTTTCTTGAGCTTTCTTATATTTACCCATCTTCACTTGTTTCTAGTCCCCCCTTGCCTCAAGAGGTCACCATTGCATCATGGGGTCAACAGGCTTTGATACCAAGTGTAATGGATCCCCCTAGGTTCCAGTCTCATGCATTGCATCGTGGACCATCTCAACACAACATCTCAACTCGACATGGTAACACAACTCGACACGGCACAACACATCATGACCCCCCTTTAGGCTAGGAACCAACCTCAACATGCCAACATGGCATGGAAGTCGACATGGCATGGTATCACATCATGACATAGTGCCAATGTGTCATAATATAGTCCATCTTGATACCTCCCTCCAACGGACAGGGATTTTACCATGTCAATGTTACTTTTTCGGTGCTCATGTAGCATTGCATACATGAAACCATTCACTGTAGCACTCTACCCCACTCACCTCTTGCCCCACAAAATTGAAGCCCATTCCCCTCACTAGTCACTCAATGCACTCACTCTCCCCACTCTATATTCCGCGTGGAGGCCTTGAGCCACCTAACCATGCCCATGCATGATGCACTATGATCCCATGTTGTTATGCATGCTCGAGAGCGAGGCCTTGAAAGATAGGTACCTCCATTATAATATCCTAAGGGTGGTGTATATTAGGCTAGGTGCAATGTGAGTTGATTAATTGGGCTAATACAAGGGTTGGTGCTACTACACCATAGGTATATGCATTGTGCACATGCACATTGTGGACTGTGCAATAATGTTGTGCACTAGGTGATATGCGAGGTTAGAGCTAAGGTGCTAAATGGGCTACATCATGGGGTATAGTGCATAGTGAATGTACTAGGTGCAATAGAATAGATGCAAGTGTGAGTACCTATGGGTGTGTATACTAGTACATGTGTGCCTTGTACGTGTGATTTGTACACTGTAAACTATAGATTGTCCACTAGTGGGCACACTAGTTCATAGTGTAATGTATTGTGGTAAAAAGTTAGGTGTAGCACAAGATGGCCTTGTGTACTCAATCACGTGCAAGTTAGTGTTGTATACTAATTGTAGTGATCTACATGCAATGCACCAAATGTAGTGCACTAAGTTGGATATGGTGCATGTGCACCAACATGCATTGGGTTATTGCACTTGTGCATGTAGATGTATGAAGATGGAGTGCACCATGGTGTCTAGTGCACAAGGTACATGCAATAGAATGAGATGCTTGTGCATTGTGCTGGTGTCTAAGTGCATGGTTTTCCTAGAATGTGTTGTGGGGTCATATGCAAGTGTGTTGCAAAGTGTCAACTTTATTCTTTTTCACTCCCCTTGATCCCCTTACAAAGAGGATAGGTGTTAAGAAATAAAGAGAGAGAGAATAAAAAGACAATGAGTAGGTTTGCAAGCATATGCCCCTCTTTTGTGCACGGTGTGTATATGCATGTGTTCACTAAGGTAGATTAGTGTACAATAGCATACAGGGCACGTGCACTATGCATTGTGCATTGCGATAGGGCTATTCTAATAGTGGAATGTGTGAGGCTAGGTGCGAGACACTATGCATTGTGCATTATGACATGACTATTCTAATAGTGGGATGTGTGAGGTCAGGTGCGAGCTATGTGTAGTATGGTGTAAAAATGGTATGTAAGTAGGTATAGTTGTTTGTGCACTTAGATGAAGTTGCAATGCAAGGGGTAGAATGTTGAGATATGCAAGCTCAGTCTACCTATACTACCTATTGACATGATAGCTAGGTGTGTGTAGTTGTCTATCGTGTGTGTATCTTTAATAAGTCAGTAGCTGACTTAACTAGAGTTAGCCATCAGTAGTTAGTCATTGGTCATTAAGACCTAAGTTAGATGTACTTTGTTGTTTGGTGTGATAAATAATGAAGAACATCTATGAGAGACGTTTGCTCTCTGTTGCCCCTAATATCTCTCTCTCATCTTTTTAACATGGTATTAGAGCCATGACCCCATGAATTTGTGAAGTTTGGAAGCTTGGCATTGGGCAAGAGCATGCATGGCATTGGAGTTGCGGGAGCTGGAGCTTGAAGAGGAAACACTCAAGTGGTTTTGCAGTTCATATGTAAGCCTTAGCCTACACTCATTGGTATGTATCTTGTGTCTGAGTTGACCAGAACCTATTGAGGCTTTCGAGGGGGGTTTCTTGCCATATGAATGAGCTCATGTTGATGAGAGCAGCATGCTAAAAAGCGTGAACATGGTAAAATGTGTATGTTTTTGGGTTGTCACACTTTGGGAGAATGCAACCATGTTTGACTTGAGTATCATGAGCTGTATGCTTGAGTTCATGAAGCTTATATAGCTTAGTTGGAAGCTATACCCAGAAAGCATTGTTTGTAGCTTTGAGAACAACAATAGAAACCCCACATTTTCAGCTTGGAGTGGCACAAAAAAATTTGTGCTTGATCTTTGGTGTTAAAACTTGGAGTATTCAGCCCATCAAATGGCATCCTTGGCACACTAATTCATCAATGGATGCTTAGAAAATGTTATGGCATGGCATTGGAGAGGTTATTTCTTAGATTTGAAAAGTGAGAGCAGGTTGAAAATTAGTTTGAATGTATTCAACCCACAATTGAAGTCCTAGAGCACATATGGTACATATAAATACTTGCAGATGGCTCCTTGAATATGAGGTGGTTTGAAGTATGATTGGCAATGCATATGTCTACAATTGTGTGCACTTGGCATGATTAAAAGTGGATTGAAATACACCATTCAAAGGGAATTTATACAAATGTGAGAATTGTAGGCTAAAAATTGTCCTAATTATATGATATTGAATCCTTGGAAACTTGAAGCTTGTCATAGCTTGGTTGTTGTCTACTGATACTTGGAATTTGCTATATCTTATTGTTTATGAGTTACAATGAGCATTGAATGCTCAAATATGGACTGATTTTACTGATGGTTATAAAGTGGGCTCTGGTTGTCTATAGCCTGTGAAGAGCTTGTTTGGAATTGTTATTGGTCATATGAACCATTGTTGATGCTTTTATGTACTTGCATTGAATCCTAGGGGTTTGATGACACTCAAAAGAAGCATAAAAACAAGGCACAAAACTGTCCATGCATATATTATAATTTCATCTTTTGTAAAGGGGATAACAGTTACATTGTTACAGAATCACTAAAATACACACTTACATGAGGGGGCCACATCCACATCCATCATAAATAAATGATATACACAAAAGTGTTACGTGCATGCATTTGTAAAGGGTAGGAATACTCAAAATTAAAGGCTAAATGCCTTATAATATCAAATGTATCAAAGTTTCAAAGAAATAATAAAAACACGAAGGGGTGTGCTTTTTGGGGAAGAGGTGGGATGGAGTGCACGAGTGGTTATGTGCCTCTTTCCCTTCCCTCTCTTGTCCAATCACATATTCTCTTTTTGGTGGTGCCAAAAATTTGTTCTCTCTCTTCTCTCCTCTGTCTTTTGTGCAGAAATTCCTCTTTTCCCTTTTGTTCTTGCATAATGGTTGAAGCTATGGATGAAGATGATGAAAATGATGAATTTGTTCATAATTAAGAGAAAGATTTATGGTTTCTTTCTTAGTTTTGAGATTAATGGCAGAGCCATACACATAGATTTTGTGTGCTTTGTCCCTGGTTTTGTGGTTGATTATGTTCGTGGGAGGGTTGCTGTCAGGGTTATGGTACATGTTAGAGATGTTTTGAGGCTACTTTGAGCTAAAAATACTTTAGTTTGCATAGAGAATTTGCTGCTGGTTACTCACAGATGGTTGTTTGTCATAAGGTTTTGGAAGACACCTACATGAACTGTATGTAATGAATGAACTTTGATTGGAATGATTTCACCCATGAATGGTGTGGTATATGTTAGGACATGTTTTTGACATAATTGTAAGCTGAAAATACCCCAATTACTGCAAAGATTTACTGTCACAAATCTAAGGACTGAAATTGTTCTACATAAGTAGTGTCTAGCAAATAGTTGCTCAATGATTGGTTGACTTGGTTTACAGGGAGTCTAGTACTATCTCGTCACTCATTAAACTTCTAAAGATTGCATTGAATATAGAGAGCTATAGAGATGGCAAATGCTGAGAGGACTGATAATAGAACTCAAATAGTGCTGGGTGAAAAACTCAATAACAACAACTATGCTATCTGGAAGTTCAAGATGGAGAACTTTCTCATTAGCAAGGGTTACTTGTTGGGGGTGAAGGCGCCTCCGCCTAGCCACACATGTTTTACTATAGTGCCAGTACCTGCCACTACACACTATAGGTGGTGGGCGCCCATCACAATCACTTATTCTTTATTCTTTTAGTGACAGTTTGAATAAAGGAAGGCCCGACCACACATTGTCGTTGTTGGAGTTTCCACTTTTGAGTCTCTCTTTCTCTTGGCTCTTGCTCTCCATCCACCATAGCTCTTGCCGCCAAGCTTCTTCCTCCTGGGTTCCACTTCCCTTTCAAGTAGTATAAAAAAAAAGGCATTGGAGCTTGTCCGACATTCTCTTCAGCCCGAATTTGAAGAGCTTCAATCAGAGCTTCAATGGCAGGCATGGCACCTTCATTTGCAGGTATGTTTTGATCTCCTGCCTCCTTGCCGAGCTTTCAGACATTCATTGGCTTCTTCCTGGGCTGCATTGGAGCCCCATTGACATTGCCAAGTTCCCTTGAGGTTGTTGAAGATCCCCCAGCCCTCAGGAATAGCCAACACAATTTTCAGCGCAACTTAGGGGGTTAGGCTGATTTGCTCCCCGGCATTTCCCTGCTCCTCCTCGGCTTCTCGACACTCTTGGCAACCCTCCTGAGCATTTCTTGACTCCCCCACATTAGTGCTTGAATCCGAGTGATCGATTCGAGTGCTTCCCGCTTTAGCCCTTTGCTGTATACATAGTCCCAAGACTGTCAAAACAGGGCAGCAGTTGACATTTACTGTTTGATGCTTCTTGGCATTGCCCGTTTGATGCCTATTGATGCCCGGATGTTATGGGATGCTATGTCTATGCTTTGGGACTGATTTGGAGTAGATTTGAGCACCGTTTGAGCTTTATTTAACAGTAAATTGCTTGCTATAATACAATGGGCTGAAGCTCATTTACTTGGTGTATGCATTGGTTCATGGATATGGGGTGCTCACTGGAGGTTTGAATGACTATACAGATGTATTTGGAGGTTGCCAAATGCTTCTTCTTGGTTCAAAATTCTTTTGAGCTTGTATTAAGCTCTGACTTGGTTATTCTTCACTGACATTTGGCTTCAGTTGGCATGCTTTGGACTGGTCTATGCCTATTGTCATTGCTTGACATTTAGGCCTCTTATATTTATGCTTTGGTCAGATATGGATGCCACTTGGTTTGCCCATGCTTGACAGTTACTTGGAGCTTCATCTTTAGATATATTTGAGCATTTTGGATCTACTGGGCATTACATTTGTTTGTCAGTTACATGCTATTTGAATGCTTTCGGGCTTATGCTTTATGGGTCCAAGATAGCTTGGGATTTATGACCTGGATGTACCCTATTGGGATTCGGCATGTCTGATGCTATGTATCTAATGTATTAGAGCGTTGCTTGCCCTCTTTGCATATGACTTTACTTCTAGTGGGAGCCTCTTGGTATATTCGGATGTACACAGAGTCTTATTTACAAATGAGCTTGAACTTGTGGGACAATTATATGCATTTGCTCTCTTGAGAGCTTTATGTCTGTAGTTTGTCTGTAGTGGGTTGATTTGATATGCCTATTGGAGCAGGCACCTATCTCTGTCATAGGTTTGTCAATTTTGTATGCATCTTGGATGGTTATGTATTGAGCTTCTTGCTCTATCAGTTATGCTTATGCTTGGTCTCTTCTCTTACCTCGAGATCCATTACATGCATGACTTCTAGACCTATGAGATGTCTCTTTCCTGACAGTTATTGATTTGACAGTTCTGGGTACCTTCTTGCCCCTAGAAACTCACTGCTTGATGTATCTTGCTACCTGGCAGTTGCAATGACATATGTATCAGTGATTGCTTCATTTTGGGATAGTTTTATATACTACTGTCATTTATTACAGCAAGTTGAAATCTACAGATTTTGAGCACTTCAATGAGGGTAATGCTTACTATTTGATGTTACCTTGGTCATATTTGGTGGACACGTGCTTCTCCTGGTGAAATCCATCCTTTTAGCTAGTTTTAGCAGTGGTTTTAGTGCATTTTTTGCTAATTATAATTTTTCCTTTTTTCTTTGATTTGGGACAGTATGAATCTGAAAGATACAACTCTCTTTAACATTGCCAAGTTGGATGGTACCAATTATGGGTATTGGAAGTCCCAAATATAGCAGGTTTGGTACAAAAATTGCAGATTGAACCCTTGCGTTTCAAGGGCATTAAACCTGAGGATATGGATGATGATGTTTGGATGGAAGTTGATGAGCTATGCAAGTCTACCATTATTTTGTCACTCTCAAAAGAGGTCCATTATAATGTTGTTGAAGATGAGAATCAGAGTGCATGGGATTTATGGGAGAAGATTCAAGAGCTCTATGCATGCAGTAGAGTCCTGCGTCACAGATGTATTGGCTGAAGTAGTTAATGGACCTTTGCATGAAGGAGGGGACCTCCCTTTCATCTCATTTCAGTCAGATTCATGCTATCATGAGGAGTCTGTTGTCACACGGTATTGAGTTCAAATACAACTTGCACCCGTTGTTTTTGCTTGGCACCTTGCTTGAATCATGCGATGTCTTCCATACTGCCATATGCATGAACAAGCTTGATGGGTTGAAAATCAAAGATGTTGAGAGTGCTTTCTTGACTGAGAAAATCAACAGGAGAAACAATGATGCTTCTTGCTCTTCACTTGCATTGACCGTTAGAGGTGGCAGGCATGGCAGGCATGATAATGATCATAAGGGCACGGACTCTCAGAAGTCTAGGTCCAAGTCACGTGGTCGTAGTAAGTCTCGTGGACATAAGTTTAATCTTACCTGTCATTATTGTGGGAAAGCAAGACATATTAGACCATAGTTCCATAAAATGAGTGATGATAAATGCAAGGAAAAGGGAAAAGAAAAAGTGTAGGAAAAGTCTTATGAGCGTAGTATTGTACTTGCAAAGTCTAGTGTGAAGATCGAGGAGGTTAATGTCATGCAGGCCACTGATTCAGATGATGATTACATACTTGCAGCTTCTTCATGCGATGCCTTACAGACTTTTGAGATACATTCTATGTATGCGCAGTGCTGGCTCTTGGATTCGGGTGTATCCTTTCATGTGACACCCTGTAGAGATTGGTTTCATACCTATCGTACTATGTCTGGTCCTGTGCATCTTGGTGATGACAGGTCTCTTGACATTGTGGGCATTGGCGATGTTAGGGTGCAGCTTCCTTTTGGCAGTTCTTTTGTTTTACATGATGTAAGCCATGTACTTGCATTGACTCATAGCCTTATGTCAGCTAGATAGCTTGATGATGCAGGGTATTTTGTGTATTTTGGAGACTTTGCATGGAAGATTACTTGTGGCAGGCTTGTACTTGCAAGAGGTGCCAAGTCTAGCAGCCTCTATCCCTTACTTGTATCAGGAGCTACATTGGATCATGTTTTGTTTGCGGGTTCTATTCCCCATGTATCCCTTTGGCATGCTCGTTTGGGGCCTATGTCTCTTAAAGGAATGAAAATGCTCCGTGCTTTGCAGTATCTTCCGCCTTTTGACTCTTCGCATTTTGATTATTGTGATCATTGTTTGTATGGCAGGCAGACTAGAAACACGCATAAGAAGTCTGGTAAGAAACGCATGGGTGAGCCCTTGGCTCTTGTGCACTTAGATGTATGTGGGCCCATGCCCTGTCAATCACTTGGTGGGGCAAAGTACTTTGTTACTTTCATAGATGATTACTCACGTAAGGTTTGGGCTTATCCCATAAAGAGAAAATCTGATGTCTTAGACGCATTTCAGCATTGGCTTGCATTGGTAGAGAACCATTCTGGGAAAAGGCTCAAATGCATAAGGTCAGATAATGGGTGAGTATGTATCACGTGCTTTTGAGAAGTTTTGTGATGAGTGGGGTATTAAGCATCAGTTGACCGCCCCTTACACCCCACCCCAGAATGGTATAGCTGAGCGCATGAATAGGACCATTCAGGAAAGGGTCCGTAGCATGCTTAGCCAGCCTGGCTTACCACAGTACTTTTGGATTGAGGCAATTACTACTGCAGTGCATTTCATTAACAGGTCGCCTAGTAGTGGCATTGACTTTCAAGTTGCAGAGGAGGTATGGGCAGGAAACCCCCCCTCTTATGATCATTTTCGTGTCTTTGGATGTGAGGCATTCTAACATGTGCCCAAGGACAAACATAATAAGCTAGATCCTAAAAATGTCAAATACATTTTCATTGGCTATAGAGATGCAGGAGAGATGGGTTACCGTCTATGGGATCCGCATGCACGGAAAGTGATCCACAGCCATGATGTCATCTTTCATGAGGACAAAATGCATATGCAACCTGAGAAAGTGGTTGAGGTATGCAGAGTTATCTTTCAGGAGGAGCCACCTACTCCCATTGAGTCCACTCCACGACCAACTAGACAACACATAGCATCACCTAATGCTCATGGCCTAGATGCTAGACATGCTGAGTTAGATAGGATGTCGGTCAGGCAGCAGAGCCTGGGCTGAGGTGTTCTACTAGAGATAGACGACCTCTTGACCATTTTTCGCCCTCTATGGATTATGTACTAGTTACAGATGCAAGAGAGCCTCTCACTTATTATGAGGCTATGCGTAGGGGTGATTATCACTCTTGGGAGTGGGCTATGCAGTGTGAGCTTGACTCATTGCATAAGAATCAGACTTGGGATTTGGTTTCCTTGTCTCAGGGTAAGAAGGCTTTGCCATGCAAGTGGGTGTACAAGCTGAAAAGTACCCCTGGACATCCCAAGCTGGCATACAAGGCTCGATTGGTTGCTAAGGGTTTTAAGTAGGAGCATGGTGTTGACTTTGATGAAGTCTTTTCTCCTATGGTCAAGATGACCACCCTACGCTTAGTCTTGGCCTTGGTTGCACAGCTTGACCTGGACTTGTACCAGATGGATGTCAAGATGACTTTTTTATATGGGGACTTGCATGATGAGATTTACGTGGAGCAACCTAGGGGCTTTGCAGACCCTCGCAGGGAACACCTAGTGTGCAAGCTAAAGAAGAGTCTATATGGCTTGAAGCAGGCACCTAGGGAATGGTACCATAAGTTTGATGCATTCATGCAATCACATGGCTATAGCCGCAGTGCTATGGATCCATGCTTGTACACGAAGAAAGCCCATGATGGTTCTTTACTGATTTTGGTACTCTATGTGGATGACATGATTTTAGCAGGGACAACTCATGAGGAGCTAGATGCTCTTAAGGCTCAACTCAAGAAGAGCTTTGAGATGAAAGATCTGGGACATGCCTCTCATATACTTGGTATGCGCATTACGTGCGATAGATCTCAGGGACTACTCTATCTGTCGTCACAGAGGGAGTACATTCATAAAGTCCTTGAGCGCTTCCGCATGCAGAATGTTAAGACTATTGGCTGTCCATTACCTTCTCATGTGAAGGTTTCACATGCCGATTGTCCTTAGACAGATGAGCAGAGGACCAAGATGGCCAAGATTCCCTATGCATCAGCCGTGGGCAGTCTTATGTATGCCATGATAGCCACCCATCTAGATATTTCTTTTGTAGTTGGGGTTGTGGCACGTTATATGGCTACACCTGGCAAGAAACATTGGGATACCTTGTATCATGAGGTACCTGAAGGGCATAGCAGATATGTGTCTTTGTTATGGCAGCCAGGATACATGAGTCTTGGGGTACACTGACTTTGATTATGTAGGACATGCAGATAGTAGGAAGTCCACTTCTGGCTATGTGTTCACTTATGCTGGAGGGGCTATCTCTTGGATGTCCAGGGCGCAGAAATGCACGGCCCTTTCTACTACAAAGGCCGAGTATATTGCAGCCATAGAGACTTGCAAGGAGGCTATATGATTAGGCCGTTTGATTGCTGACCTTGGTATGACAGATGCTATGCCTACACTGCATTCGGATTCCGTGAGTGCCATTCAGTTGGCCAAGAATACGGTCTTCCATGCAAAGAAAAAACATATTGAGGTGAGGTATCACTTCATTCGCGAGGTCTTTGAAGACAGGTCTATTGACCTTATCAAGATTCCGACTAGTAGAATCCTATAGACATGCTCACGAAGAGCCTCACTACTACTGAGCGCTTTGCCTTCCTCAGGAGATTGATGGGCATTGGATGAGATGACGTCTTTTTCCAATCTTGTTGTACATGTGTACATGTTGTACTATCTTTTCTTTTTTCTCTCTCACTGGGGCAGATTCTCCTTTAAGTGGGAGGTTGTTGGGGGTAAAGGTGCCTTTGCCAGCCGCCCGTGTATTACTACACTGACAGTACCCGCCACTGCACACTGCAGGTGGCGGGCACCCATCACAATCACTTATTCTTTATTCTTTTAGTGACAGTTTGAATAAAGGAAGGCCTGGCCACACATTGTGGTTGTTGGAGTTCCCACTTTTGAGTCTCTCTCTCTCTCTTGGCTCTTGCTCTCCATCCGCGATAGCTCTCACTGCCAAGCTTCTTCCTCCTGGGTTCCACTTCCCTTTCATTACTGGGACTTGGTCACAGGTGGTGTTGAGGCTGAGCCTGAACTTCCTGAAAGGAATGCAACACCTGATTAGCTTAGGACACATTGAGCAACATGGATTGAGTGAGCTCGAAGGGTGTTACATTGGCTATCTCTATATATTTATGATGCTATGGTTATGCAAATAATGAACTGTAGCTCAACGAAGGATGCTTGTAATATTTTGATACAATACGATGGTACTACCATTGGTGCCTGAAAAATACAACTGAAGCAAAGTTTAACACGATGCATAGGAAAGGATGGTCCATTCAGAACTATGTGATTGAAATAAAGACTATTCCAAATCAGTTAGCACCTATTGGGACTGAGATAGATGAGGAAGATATGGTGGCTATGACCTTGAATTGTTTAGGAATTGAATATAAATCTTTTGATATGCCAATTTCATTAAATCTTTTGATATGCCAATTTCATGCCTGACTTTAATGAATTGGTATCCTTGCTTATCCATGAAGAAGTGAAATTGTGTTTGACTATGAGCTCGAGTAGCTCTAAGAATAGAGATGCAACTTTCTACTCTAATTAGAGAGGTCGTGGTCATCATGGGAAAGGTTCTAGCTGTGGTAGAGGAACCCAACATCATGCATCTTAGCATGGGTAGAATCAATAGGGATTTGCTAGTAGAGGTGGTGGATACTTCCGTGTGACGTAGAGATCTTAGTCTAGGAGTAGAGGATCCTGGCATACTTAGTCTACTCGTGAAAATGCTAACAAGGATAAAGATTGCCATTATTGTAGCAAGCATGGCCACATTGCAAAAGAGTGTTGGAAAAAGTAGGTTGATCAGAAGGGTAGATAATAGGGCCACTTTGCATCTTCTAGTCATGTAGAGCCTGAGACTGGTGAGAGGCTGTTTGCTATTGACTGGTGAGAGGCTGAGCCTGAGACTAGTGAGAGGCTGTTTGCTATTGACTCATGTACATAGTAAAGTCAAGCAACAAGGAAAGTCTATTGATGTGTGGCATATAGATTCTGGTGCCTCAAACCACATGACACCACATGGCGAGTGGTTTGATGAGCTGAAAATAGGTGCTAATGGCTATGTATGCACTGGGGATGATTATCATCATGACATAGCACACACAAGGATTGTTCCTTTGGTTATGCTTGATGGAAAAAAAAGCTATTGCATGATCTATTGCATGTTTTATTGATCACCAAGAATCTGTTATTTGTCAGTTAGATGGTTCAGTAGAACTTGCAAGTATGATTTAATAAAGATGGCTGCTTCATAGAGTATGGTAGATGATGTAAATTGATTGCTAAAGGCCAAAGACATGGATGTAAACATCCCTGAAGTAAATGCTAGTATATATGCTCATGATGGGGCAAGTATAGACATTGATATCTGGCATAAATGGATTGGACATATAAATGTCCAAAAGCTGAAAACTATGCAGCATAAGGACCTTGTTACAGGGCTACCAAGGTTTAAGTATGCTGATTTGGGACATCTATGTTGAGATATCGAGCTCCACTCATGATATACCAGGGTGACTGTTGTGCATTTATGTCACCGACATGTTAGTTGCAGATGCGGTTGGTACACTGCCCATGAATAACAGCTAGATGACAGCTATCCTTATCTACTCTAGTTTGTGGCTCAGTTAGTATGCCATCTTAGTTAGTTGAGTTTGGTTTTGACACCCATATATAGGGTTCTTCTATTTCTATTTATTTGTGTTCTTTTTGGCTTACACAACTAAGAAGAGGAAAAACTGTTTTCAGCCTCCACCCTTGTGTGTATTCCCCCATTGTGCGAGCAAGAAAGCTACAAGTGAGACTCCTTCCTTCTCTCCCACAATCTTGACAATCTATACTCAACATGTTAGTTTGGAAAACAATGCGGGTTTCCATTTGCCAAGAATACACTTAATAGCAGTAGGTCTTTATAACTTGTGTACTCAGATGACTGGGGACTCATGCATAATGCATCACTTGGTGGGTCTAGATACTATGTGACCTTTGCAGATGATTATAGCAGGTACACATGGATATACATCTTAAAGCATGAAGATGAGATGTTGGACATCTTTATGGATTTTAAAGCTCATGTTGAAAAAGAGCTAAATTTTTATGTCTCATACTTACAATCTGATGGTGGTGGGAAATATATGTCAAAGGAGTTTGATAGATACTTAGCAAAGCATGAGATCGGGAGGCAATTGACTTGTAGCTACACTCCTCATAGCAAAATGGAGTGGTTGAAAGAAAGAACATGGTGATTATAGAGGCAACCAGGGCCATGTTGAATGAGAAGAATATGCCTTTGTCTTATTAGGCTAAAGCCGTATTTACAGTAGTTTATGTGATGAATAGAATGCCTACAACAAGAACACATGAAAAGACACCTTATGAGCAACTCTATGGCTATATGACTGACATTTGTCATTTGAAAGTATTTGGTAGTATTGCCTATGTTCATGTTCCTGATATGACAAACGGAAGAAACTTGACCCTAAAGCAATAAAGTGTGTTTTTCTTGGATACTCACAGGAAAGAAAGGTATATAAGTGCATTGTTTCGACTACATGTGAGATATTGCTCAGCTATGTTGTCGTGTTTGATGAATTAGCATCTTGGTATGGTGATAAGCATGCTACAACATATGATGATAATTCACAGGGTATGTTTGTTGAAAATGGACATCAAGACACTATCTCTACCAATGGACCTACTCAGGATGCATCTGGCAGTATAACTCCTTGGACATCTAGGCTACGAAGCCATGGGTCTCCATCCACTGACATGGATACATCAGTGTTGTGAGGGGGAGAATAAAGGAAAAGAGAAAGTTTTTAATGGTGTTACAAGTCTTGACTTTGGGATATAACTCTTCTGAGAGTTTGGATAGCGAGTTTGGCATACCTATGGTTGTTACACATGGAGTTAAGTAGAGATATATACAGTCTCATGAGAGTGGAATCTAGTTCACCTTCATTGTAGAGTTCATAGAGAGAAAGGAAGCTTGTGGATAGGCTTATGTATAGTGGCAACTCAGTGAAACATTATGCATCATACATAACAAAAGTGCAGATTTACAAAGAGCATACATATTTTGGAGAAACACTTAAGGATGAGAACTAGTGCAAGACTATGGATGTTGAATATGAGGCTTTACTAAAAAATAGAATATGGGATTTGGTTGAGTTTCCTCATAGCAAAATGCCTATTGGATGCAAGTGGGTCTATAAGGTAAAATATAATCTAATGGCTCACTAGAGAGGTACAAAGCCAGATTGGTCATGAAAGGATATACTAACAATATGGGCTTGGATTATGAGGAAACCTTTAGTCTAGATGCTAAGATGGTAACTATATGGATTGTTATTACATTGGCTACATCCAAAGGCTGGAATCATTTTCAGATGGATGTTAAAAATGATAAATGGTGATTTGGTGGAAGAGGTCTATATGGATCAACCAAAGGGCTATGTGCATCTCGACTATTTGTCATATGTATACAAATTGAAGAAATCCTTGTATGGCTTGAAGCAAGCCCCACGAGCATGGAATGCTAGGATTACTTCCTACTTCTAGACGCTTGGATTTCAGTAAAACAAAGGTGATCACATTTTATTTACCAAGAAAATAGAGACAAGATATGCAATTTTGGTGCTCTATGTAGATGATTTGGTGATCATAGGTGATGACACATAGGGCATTGATGACATAAAAGCTATGTTGCAAAAATAATTTTAGATTATAGACTTTGGAGAGCTGAATTTTTTCTTAGGGATTGAAGTTATGTGTACACCTCATGGGATATGGATGATAGAGAAACTATATGCACATAATATATTGGAGAAGTATGGCATGTTAGAATGCAAATACATGGATACACCACTGGAGTAGAATGTACAACCGGTTATTGATACAAGAAATGCGATAGGGAACGTGACTGTGTGTAGAGAGATGTTTGGCAGTCTGATCTATCTAACTATCACTAGATCGGACTTGAGTTATGCAATTGGTTTGATCAACCAGTTTATACAGTAGCTACCATGAATTGTCCATATCTCTCTCTCATCTTTTTAACATAGCACACTATGAGGGGTTATTATACATTAATGTAGGGTGCAAGGTGCGAGGATGTTGTGCACTATTCATTGTGCATTGTGCACGGGTGTAGTACATAGGTGTTAGTGTCTAAGGGTGGGTGGGTGTACAAGGTGTTGTGTACAACATTTAAATCACCTTAACCAACCAAGAACATTAATCTTAATGGGTGTCAAGCATTCGAGTGCATCTATGGCCACCCCCTCCCATTCAAATCTTCTGTCTCATCTCCCCTTTCAAACAGGGTGGGAATTAGAAAAGCTAGGGTATCAGGTGGGCCCCACTCCACTGTCTCCCCCCCTTTCCCTATTGATGATGATAGCAGTAACGACTAAGTGTGAGGAGGATTGGCAGAAATAAATTTGTACATGGCTTGATGCTTGCAGTGTTATAGTTTTCATTGTGGGATCTTGATCTCAGCGGCTCCTCCTCCTTGATGGCTTCCTCGTTTTCTTGGCGATTTTTCCTCCTTAATGGCTTCTTGTGTTTGTGATTGTGGTTTGCCTTTTCACTTGGCGGCTAAGCGATGACATGATAAGTGGTTAATCACAAGGTGGAGATGGTTGTGCAGAGAGGTAAGATCCAATGGGTGGACGAAATAGGGGTGGAGGCATAAAGGGTATTGGCAAGAAGAAACAGAGGTGTGGCATTTAGGAGATGATTGGGATATGAAGAAAGGATATGGTGGAAGAAAAAGGAGAATGTGGTGGCTATGGTGGTGATCTGCTTGAGGAGATTAGAAACTTCTGAAAAAGCCGGAAGGGTTAGGATTGGGGTAAAGACATGCAAACAGGGAGACAATATACCGTTATGTCTCTTCTTTCCTTCGTTTCTCTGCGGTGGTTGTGATAATAGACCACAGGTAGGAAAGCCACGACCAGGCCAAGTACACGTGATGACATTCATGAAGGAGATGACGTTGCAGACAATAGCGATAAAGAAGATGATTGAATCGGTGATGATGATGATCATGATTAGGAACAAGCATAAGGTGGATCAGAGTTGATTGTGGCCTTCGATGAGACAAGCTGCAGATACTTGACAAAAGCTGATGAAGTTGCCTTCGATAACAAGCTGCAGATACTTGACAGCAAGCACAAGTCAGTCGTGAACACGATGATGATGACGATGATGAAGGAGATGATGTTATTGCAAGTTGATATGTAGCGATGAAGATAGTCTCAGCAAGCACCAACAGTGTGGCTACAGGGATGATGATGATGCAAGCAGTGTTGCTGGAGATGATGCTTGTTGTAGACTGGGACATGATGATGCAAGCAGACGGCGGCCAACAGTGTGGGATGGGGGAAACGATGATGGAGGCAGTGATGATGATGTTGATGATTGAGACGATGATGAAGGATAGGTATTTGCTGCTATTGCAGATCATCGGCGTAGCAATGAAGACAGCACGTGACTCCAAAAGCAGAGCACTCATTTGGACACAGACACTTTGAACAAACGGACACAGAAATAATAAAATGATATTTAGTTTATTATTATAATCTTAATGCTTTATCGGCTAAGGCTCAACCATATGCAAGGACTCTAGCCATGCAAGAGTCCTTTCTCTTTGTTTTCTTGCGATGTGACACCACCATTCCCATGAGATGAGGTGTCTTCCTCTAGTCCTCTAAAGATGGATCTTTAGATCCACTGAGTTCTCATGATATGTTTGTAACATCGAGATACACTTAATACATTCTTTCATTTCTTTTCTCATTTGCAACAAGGCTTTCTGGTTGATATGTCATTTTCCTAGTAATAACATCACCAAAATGTTGTGCTTTATGAGCTCTACATTAGGACCATTGGACACACCCTTATTCCTTCAAGGATATTGACCTACAAAGCACATGGCTATCTCTTAACTAGCCTACTAATATTCTAACAATTAGATATGATTAGAGAACGCGGTTACTAATACTCACCACATTGTAGTTATTGTGTTGGCGAGCCATATGCCCTTGATCCATGGGCATACTCCTTCAATGTTGGCATTGCTTTCTTTGTTGCCCACAAAAATGTGAACACATGCCAATGACAAGTTTGAGGAGATGAAAAGAGGAAGAGAGCTTCACGAACCTTATCCCTCACTACCTCACACTCTCTCTACTCATGCCCTCTTGCTTATGTTTGAAACTCATCAAATGGATGCGATGGAGAAGGATAAAGGATATAGGAAGCTTCTCATTGCCATGTCCCTCACTCCACACACACACTCTCACACACTCCCTCTCCTTTACTCTCACTCAAGACAATAGTCTAGGAGTAAGAAAGTTAGAAGGCAAAGTTTGTATACACATTAATAGCTTGTTTCATTATTTTTCAACTCTTTTATATGAATTCTAGATTGAGGGTTTCCCCAGTCCCCTTGGGCATCCAACCCCTTTTTATGACTACATGACTAGACTTACCTCATATTGCATGTATCTAGACCTTAGTCTTAATCTAAAAACTAACTAATAACCCCATGATGCTGCTTGGTTAGATACAATTTGTATGGGAGGAAACTTGGATCTTAGTTAAACATACAACTAAATTTTACAACAATCTACTTTTTAAAAAAGTATGGCCCTTTTCTCTTAGCGGTTAATACTCATCTTTCATGAAGAGATTAAGGTGTCATATGCATCTACCATAAATAAGCCCAATTGCTTTTGATGTGCTCTTATATTGTTTACTTGAACTCAACATTATGGGTGTGCTAAATGCATTGTATCTAAATAACTTTAAACTAAGCATCCCCTTGGAACTACATCGTGTGCTTTGAATTTGAAATGTGGGTGTTCGAGTTGACATGCCAAGTAATGGCTTGAGCTAGGCTTGTGAGCACCTTGGGTTGAGAGGGTAGGATGATGAGTTGATTAATTACCTATCATGGACCGAAAAGCTAAGGATCCAAGGGCCTGCAAGGTGGCCATACCACATGCCATGGATGGCCACTTGGGTTGGCATGTGGTCATGGTTATGAGCTTAGGCTAATTAAACTAGACCAAGGTGCTATTAATAACATGCAAAGTGTTGGTTATACCAAGCCATATGTTGGCCTATGTGGCCTTCATGAGCTACATATGATGGGTTGGTGGCAAGATCCGATTGAGTGAGTTGGCTGACCATGGTGGATGTTCACTGGTCGAGGCACAAGTGAGGTGGTTGAGCTAATAACAACTCTACCTGAGCTAGAGGGACACATGATGAGGCCCTTTATGGCTTTATTTCTAGTTACGAGCTAGAGAGCCCCCTGTATGTGGTCAAGAGGGGACATAAAGACAATCTAAGGCAACATGCTTTGAAATTGCTATCCAAACCTACAAGGTTGAGATAAGATATATAGGGAAAGCCCTTCATGGGCCAAGGGTCTAAGTGTTCGAGCCTTGGAGGCTCATTGCCCAAGTCATCATTTTGTGATTGTGGCCTTGTTTTAGGTTGAGACTATGAACACCTTATTTAAGGTCAAGTTGATGAGTCACACTAATGTGATCAATAAATAAAGAGATATGCAATTGTACCAAGAGAGTGAATGACCTAGAGATGGTGTTACTATGCCAAGAGGGACATTGCACCTTCAATCCTTATGCTTCTTTTCTATGGATAGCAAGTAATGCCTTCGATTCGTTCTTCTTCCTCCCCTCTATTACTTTACTTTTAAAAAATGAACAAAAGAAAATAGGTAGATACAACCAACCCCTCCATTCCTTTTTTTTAAATATTGCACCTAATGCAATCGAAAAGGCTTGTTTTCTCTTAATATAGAGAGCCACATAAACCCATTGCTTCAATCTAACAAGCAGACCCCTTACAATTCCCATAGGATGTGGAAATAGGGACATATAAGTTTGAAGTTTTTTAATGCTTTTAATGTCTAGGATTCTTTTTCAACATATCTCTTCTTCTCCATCCATCGAATTCTATCTCACACTCATTTCAAAGATTCACTCCTTATCCACTCCAAAGTATGCACTTCTATTTTGTTTCAA
The DNA here is from genome assembly GCF_053477565.2 of Lygodium microphyllum. NCBI lineage: Eukaryota > Viridiplantae > Streptophyta > Polypodiopsida > Schizaeales > Lygodiaceae > Lygodium > Lygodium microphyllum. Next base: position 129,336,378 of record NC_141145.1, read on the forward strand.
AGTTATGCTTATATTTTGACACATGATACAAAAAATGTATATCATCATAGTTGATTTTGTCAGATCTTGGCACAATGAAACCAAAATATCAAAGCTTTCTTAATCTTAATGCTCGACTTGATGGAGCACCTATTATTTCAAGTGTTTCTTTTGTTTTGGCAATGGCTACCTCTCACATAGCCAATACATCTCTCTCTTTGTCTCTCTCAACTATCTATCCTTCCTCTTAAACCCTATGAAAGTAGGAAAATAAACAAATTGTTGGAGGTTAGAGGCCACTAGTGCCTACCTACCTATATTGACTTGTATACAATATCCTCACAATTATACAGTGCAGGCGACAAGCATCCATCACTCTCACTTTATGCTTTATTCTTTTAGTGGCAATAAAATAAGGGAAATCGGGTCACATAGCGTGACTATTAGAGTTCCCACGCACTTGTCTCTCTGTTCTTGCTTGAACCTCCATAGTTGTTGCTCCCTTCTTGCTTTCACTCATGCTTCCACCTTTTGCTCCACCTTTTAATTTGTATCAGAATAAGTATTTGAGGAGCTTCATTATCGCTTGCTTCACCTCGAGAAGAAGAGCTTGACTTCAAGCTTTCATGGCATCCCACCCTTTATCCTTTCAAGCTAAGCATTGATTCTTAGCTTATTCTTGAACTCTCAAGTCTTATTCTAAGGCTTCACTGGGCTTCACTGAGCATCCATCAGTGGTGATCATTCAAGTGAGAAGAATCAATAGAGGGGACATGAGTAGCCGGTGTAATTTGTGTTGTTTTTTTAGCCCCTATTTCTTGATTTATAGTTCATACTTCAATCACTCTTGACTCCTAGGCACTTCCCCTACCACTAGGCATTCATCCTAGCTTTATTGGTTGAACAAGCTTGTGGACCTTCATACGAAGGAGGCCATCCTTATATCTACTCATTTAAATGAGTTCCACTCTATTTTCAGCCAAAATATCTATCTAGGAATCAAGTTTAAGGATAACATAAAGTCTTTGTTATTTCTTGTCACACTATGAGAGTCATGGGATATATTTTGTACTACTATAAGTGTTGATCCCACTAAGGATTTTTTTCAATGCAATGATGTAGAGAGAGTGCTTTACTTAAGGAATAAGTAAATAGGAAGAATATTGATACAATCCGCACTTCTCATGTACTTATAATTAGAGGTAAAGATTATGAAAATGATAATAACAATTGTGGTAGAGGCTCATAGCCCAACACATGCAAATCTCAATCTCGTGGGTAATCATGTAGTAATTCATGTGGTCATAAGTTCTCTTTGACACATCATTATTTGGCTGCAATGCCATAAAATGTGCAATGAGAAAGGTAAGGGAAAAGTACATAAAATGCAAAGTCCACTGAGATTGTGCCTAAGTTTAATGTGAAGATAGAGAAGATAAATACATTGGGATACAATTTTGATGATGATTACATTCTTGCTACATATTTTGATGCTACTCAGTTGACTGATGCATCGTCTTCTTACTCTTAGTGTTGGTTTCTTGATTTGAGGGATTCATTCCATGTTACCCGACATCGGCATTGGTTTCATAACTATCATACCATTACGAGTTCTATTAGAGTGGGAGATGACACTGCATTGGATATCATTTGCATAAATAATGCTAGACTGTAGTTTGGTATTGGTACTCCTTTTGTGCTTCATGATGTATGTCATATCCCAACTTTGATGAGAAGCCTTATCCTAGTTGGACAGTTGGATGATAATACAACCATATATCTTTTAGTGATTCTTCATGGAAGATCATCAGTGGCAGTCTCATTTTTGCTAGAGATGCCAAGGTTGGTAGTCTATACCCTCTATCTGTTTATGGGTTTGTTAACCATGTTTTGGTTGTGATTGATCTTCCATATGTATCTTTATGGCATCATCTCCTTGGGTATATGCCTTTGAAAGAAATGAAAGTATTAACCCATTTGCAATATCTCTCATCCTTGGATTATTTTTATTTTGATTTATGTGATCATTGTTTGTATTGTAGGCAGACTCGTAATTTAATAAGAAGTTTGATTCTATGCATGTGGGTGAGCCTTTTGCTATATACATTCAAATTTTGTGGCCACATGCCCTATCAATCATTTAGGTGGTATGAAGTACTTTGTTACATTCCTAGATAATCATTTTCATAAGGTTTGGGACTATCCTATTAAGCAGAAATTAGATGTTTTGCCTATGTTTTGGTGCTTTCTTACTATGGTTGAGAACTAGTCTAACTATAGTCTAAAATACCTATGGTTTGATAAAGGGTTGAATATGTCTTTAAGGCTTTTGAGTAATCGTGTGGTGATAAGGGTATTAAGAGTTGGTTGATTTTCCCATATATTCTACCCTAGAATAGTATTTCAGAGCACATCGATAGGATTGTTCAAGAAAGGATCCATAGTATGCTTAGATAGGCAGGCTTACTACATTACTTTTGGGTTGAGGTAGTTACTATTGCTGTACATCTCATTAATAGATCCCCATGTACTATTCTTGGTTGTATAGTTATAAAGGAGGTATGGTTTGGTAAATCTCCCTCATATGCACACTTGCAAGTCTTTGGATGTGAGGTTTTTTTGCCATATTTGATACAAGCGCATGCAACCATGATGTTATTTTCCATGAGGAGAAGATGCATATGAGATCAGAGAATGTGATTGAGGTCTCATTGAGGTACATAGGGTGATCTTTTAGGAGAAGCCTCCAAGGATAGTATACTAGTTCTAGTGATGAGACATCTTGTTGTAGTCATAAATGAGGTAGTGGCCCAGGATCTGCTTGTTGTGCAGGATTATGATGTTGACAAAGAGGACAAGTCATATGTGCTCCACAACTAGTTTTCAAATGCTCTATTAGAGCATCACATCCTCCTAATTGCTATGAGCCCTCTATAGATTATGTCACGATGAGAGACTCTATTGAGCCACTTACCTATGAGGAGGTTATGCGCAGAGGTGATTCTCATTCTTTAGAGAGAACTATGTAGTTTGCATTTGATTTGCTATTGAACAACTATATATGTGGCTTAGTTTCCTTGGCTGATGTAAAGAGTGCATTGCCATGCAAGTGAATATACAAGTTGAAGAGTAGCTTTGGTCACCTTCAGCCAGTATATATGGCTAGATTGGTTGCTAAGGACTTTAAGTAGGAAAAAGAAGTTGGTTTTGATGAGATATTCTCATGTGGTCAACATGAATATCCTACACTTGGTCTTGGCCTTGGTAGCTTATATTTGGATTTTTATTTATCAAATGGATGTTAAAATGTATTTTTTATATGGGGACCTACATGAGGACATTTATATTCAAAACCTAAGGGATTTATGAAAAAAAACAAGAAACATCTAGTATACAAATTGAAAAAGAGTCTTTATGGGATAGGAGTACTTATGCTGAGATGGGTACTTTTAAGTTAAGCTTAAGAAGAGCTTTGAGACGAATGACATGGGGTGGCGCACCTCACACATACTTGGTATAGGCATTACATGACATTGCTCAAAGAGACTTCTCTACTTGTCCCAAAAGGAGAACATACACAAAGTATTGGAGCAATTCCATATGCAGGATCATAAGCCTATTGGCTATCCTTTACCTTCTCATGTGAAGGTTAGTTAAGTCGGTTGTCCTCATTTAGATTATGAGAGGGTTGACATGCACCCATCACTATCACTTTATTCTTTATTCTTTTAGTGGCAATAGAATAAGAGAAGGCATGTTACACACTGTGACTATTGGAGTTTCCATACAGTGCTCTTTCTCTTCTTTCTTGGATCTCCATAGCTCTTGCTTCCTTCTTGCTTTTTCTCGTGCATCCACCTTTCACAACTTGATAAGAGTGTAGAAACTCACCATCTTACCTTCTCTTTGATGCCATGGCACAAAATCTCAAAAGTGGCTCCATGATCCATGCAATGGATATCGATCAACCTCCACTACTCCATCACTCCCAATCTCGTTCACAAAAACCCCATCCACAAGAGGAAACATGAAGAGGTAGAGAAGCAATCCAATCCCTCCTCCAACTGACCTTTCACCTAAGAAGGGAAAGAAGAGAAAAGCACAAACCAAGAGAGAAACTTCACTTCCCAAGTCCCTTACTCACGCTTCATCAATCTCAAGATGAAGCACAAGTAGATGGAGTAGAAGTAACAAGGAGAAAATAGCTCTCAAGATTGTACATCATAAGAATGAGCTTATCCATTCATTTTTTGGTATTTATACATGGGATTGTGTTGGATACCCTGCCCTTCTTTTTGTCCCAAAACCAACCCTGCCTTGAATTTATGCATGCATTCTTGACTTTAATTGGCCTTTCCCACTCTTAGTGAATTAAAGTTCCATGCTCAGGGCACCTCAAGGCCATTATGGGCTAAACATTATACTCAATTATACTCATTACAATTTGCGGCCAGAGAAGCAAGCTCAACTCTTATATATTATTACAAAGTGATAATTCAACCATAGAAAATATTGGACTACATTGTGATTGTGCCTTACGAGTGGTCATGCTTAAAAACAATGCACCTAAAATTATTTCCAACACATTACCCCTTAATTTGGGGTGCCATGCATCTTTGCTTGGCTTGATTTTTCTTTACTTTTCCTAGTCTTTGTTGGTTCCAATAACAAGTAATCACACCATTAACAAGGTCATTATCCCTCTCCAAGCGCATCTCTAAAATATTATTTGTCCTCAGTGCACATCCTTGTTCATCAATGAAATTTCCAAAAATATCATTTTCTTTCCTTGTAAATTCTACTCGATTGCCACTTGACTCCTTTTTACCCTTCCTTTCTTTCCTTTTGCTTGAGTGCACTCAATGTTGCCCAAAGGGTAAGGTCCAAACAGTTCTTCAACCTCTCTTCTTTCACAGAAATTAATCTATTTTGTTCTCTAACACACGTTGAGATGTCTAAAGCCTTGATTAACCATGAATCACTATTAATTTACTATAGTAACAAACAATTAACACAATCATAACCCTTCTACAAAAAGATTAACAAGCTATACTTTTCTTTGGGTTTTTAAAAATTTGCAAAGACCATTTAGTCCTACTTAATCTACTCATTAGGGGAAAGATGGGATTTGAGAAGGGCCTTATAAGGATTTGATTAAGGACGATTTACTTTTTCTAATCCAAAAGGGACGATGAACATAAATATTGTCACAATTGTAAAAAATGGTTTTTAAGAAAACCATGATGGTATTGAGTATAAAAAAGAAATTATATGATTTATTTATCTTTGTGAATTTGGTGTTTCTCTTTATAATTATCTTGATAGCCTAGTGGTATCCAAGGGGACCCATAAATAGTACCCATCGCTCAATCCCCATACATGTGAATGTGTAGGCCATAAAATTTCTACCACATTTTATGGGCTTTTCACCCTTGCCAATACATTGGCTACACATCACATGTAGTGCGATCGCCCTTTACAAGGGCCCCTCCTATATACTACATGGCCTATGTTGGGTTCTCTTCAGTACATGTGGGATTATAAAACCTCTTTTAAAAATTGTGTGGAAAAGTTTGAGTTTGAAATGGAACCGTTCACCTTTACACATGGCAGAAAACGAGAAGTATAAGCCCTTTTTAAAATTCCAAAAAGAAGGTTTTATTATGAAAATACCACTTTTTTAATGAGAAAAACCATCTTAGTGGTCACAAGGTGAAAAAGAAAGTGGATGAAATGCCCCTCCCTCCCCAAATGCACACACATAGACAAAGAAAACATTAACTCCTAAGCTAAAGGCCCCTTTTGGGAGTCTATATTTCCCCTAGTATATAATAACAAACAAATCAACTTTGAATCATTTCCTCATCAATCTGAACTCCAAAACCACAAAGAGTGCACTTCTTTATAATCCCACAATAGATGCACATCAATTTTCTTATAGTCATTACCCTCTAAAAGAGATGGTTGATTCAATGTAAGAGAGACAAAAACCACACTTTTTTGAGTCTATGTTCCCAAGTCCTTAGCGTGCAAGAGGGAAGGATGAGTTCATCTCCATGCCTCCTTGCTCTTTAAGTAGGTATCAATTCTTAGAACTTTAAAGTGTTTATGGGTATTGCAAGTAATCAATGTCTTCCCCTTTTGTGTGGTATCATTGGCCAAGTGTCATTCAAATGCTCAAAGGTGTTATAGATCGAGTTTCCCTCTTTTCTTAATAGGCCAAATCTTACAACTCTCTCCCAGGTGGATAGACAGGTAAGTAATTTGGTGTCCCAACAATCCATCCATCTCTTAAAGCCCTTATTTTGAATGTCTTTTGACAATCGCGAGTCCTATTGAATAGGAATCCCCAACCATCTTCAAAGGTAAAGCTAGACAACCATATGCACTGATTCATGGAGCCATCTCCCTTCCCATCTACAGCCCCATATTGCTTGCATTCTAAAATAGAGCCATTGACGCTTCAAGGATACCTTGGGAAGACTCCAAAGGTTGAATTGTAGAAGACAACATTTGACCATTGTATGTCAATCCATGTCTGATCCAAGATGTAAGCATAGGTGAAAAGGCCATTTAGCCAAATGAGTGAGAGTTAAGAGCTCTTTGTTGAAGGTCCTCTAGTCCTAGATCTCTACATGCTCTTGGTGTAGTGGTTATATACCAGGAGATGTGTTATTCACTTGCTTTACAACAAACAATGAATCACCAAAAATTGAGAGAACACTTGAGAGCATGAGAAATAGAGACACGAGTACATTATAAGAGATTAGGTATAATCTTGACCCATGCATGAGTGAGCATCTCCCTCATGCATGTATATAATTATTTGTTTCTTTGCTTTTTGTGCTAAAAATTTCATGCAAAGTATCCTTTTGGTCTTTTTACTTTCTTTGCATGAACGACTTACTTTTGTCTAATAATTCCTAAGGCCTAAATCATAAATTTACCTTACAAAAATTAAATTGTCTTTCCCCAAGGCCATAATACAAAGGTCACAATAGTAATAGATAACCTCATGTATAAGCACATAAATAAATCCATGTAATAGTGCCAACTCAAAATATTAATCTCATCCATCAAAGGTGATCCATTGATAAATACATTATTGAATTTGCATTATCTTGACTAGTAATAATTTGCTTAGTTAAAATCAAATGGCATTAGATTATTTCATATCCGTCTAACACAATGTGACAAATATTGCAAGCATACACATGCAAATGTCATTATTATGTAGTAAATAGAAAATGATCCACTGTATAAGGAAGTGTTGGAAAAAGTCTAGGGCTCCTTATCTTTATAATAGAAATATAGATTTGTCACTTGAGGTAGCATACATTGAATACTTTTTATTTTTATGTATTGGTATTTATATTTTTTGTTTTTATTGGTTGATTTAATGTAGATCCACTATGGGGCACAAACTTCTAGAAGCACATAGGCAAGGATTAGGCACTCCCACTCAATTGGTTGACATCAACAATGATACAAAACATATTATAATCATACAAGTGAAGACGGATAGCATCTAACAGATATTGTCGGAACACTAGAGCTACAAGATTGTCTTAAGATTTGTTATTAGATTTTGTGCAGAGACACATTTTTGACCGCATAGATATGCCACAAATAGGTAGATATATTACCCAAAACCTCTAATCAAAATGGGGAATGAACTAGGAATAATGTTCATGAAAAAATCCCTACTAGCCAAGAAATTGGACAAGTATCATGTTGGAAACAACCCTTATAGCTTTGTAGAACAATTTGAACAAGTTTGCATCAAAGCTTCCATCAAGGGTGTCCGAGATGAAAAGATTTATGAGATCATGGTAGGCAAGCCAAGACTTAACTACTAGATTTACTTGATAAAGTAATCCACATTGATGATCTACACTGAGAGAAAGAATTTGAGGCAAGAAAGCTGTATGTATCTGTGTTAAGACTCTCAATTAAGCTATGGGAAAGGTTGAAGTAAGCGTCATGCAGGGCCTAATGGTTGAATATCAAGAAGGAATTAATCCTCATAGGGATGCTCCCATCCACTATGTTGAAGAACCAATAGAAGATGAGGAGTAAACTAAACACTTTATTTGCTACAATGAAGAGGGCCATCCTATCTTGACGGATCATAAGCCAATACTCAAGACGAAAAGCCTGTAGTAGTAGGCAATTGCACCTATGGTCTCCCTTGAGTCTCTTCACTTTTGAAATGATCAAGGATGAAGATGTCATCCTTATTCTAGTCAATCCTATCACAAGAGCATAGCATAAGAAAGATGGAGTCACCATTGAGGGATCAACCATAGTAAATGGGTGAATGATAGGCAAAAATAATGCTTAAAAAATATGAAGATGTGTTGAGCTTAAACTAAAAAGTGAAGGCTTAACTACTCTATAGGGCACTGCTTTTATACCAACTATAGAAAGTATAGCAACATCACCCTAAAGTGAGAAAGATACTATAGAAAAAGTAGGAGGATACCGAATTCTAAGTACTAATTGACCATAATGGATAAAGTCAAGAAATGGGTGAAAGTAATGTAGAAAGAATTATTAGCTGAGATAGCTTTGGAGATCATGAATCTCGCTAACCTCTCTTATGCTTCACATGTACTTCTACCTACTCAACCTACAAACCTTGGTAACTACACTTTTGAATTGCTCTAATTTCACCAACATTTGTACGAGTGAGAGATTACAACTCTAATATAGGGTAACACAAATTCAATATCAAGAGATAGAATCTAGCATTATCTTGACCCTCTTATAGCCATTAATGTCTCAAAATTTCTTGGATTTTTTATGAAAGGAAGCCATGCTATATGGTAGGTATTCAAGAATTGGATGGATGGAGTTGATCATGCACCATCAACATGCAATTTCCAACCCAATCTCTTAGCTACATCTACTTTGGAAGCCTTGGGCGCCAATACCTTTTGGGAAGGGGTAGAGCATCATGCCAACAAAAAAGTGTTCCATGCCTAGGAAAACTCACCAACCAAATCCATCCATTTCAATTTGATTGTCACCAATGGATTCAAAGTCTACTCACAAGGTATATTCAAAGATTGGCTAGTCAAAATTTCCAAAGTATAATTTTCAGTAACTTCACTGACATGAAAGGGATGGATTGTGATCTTTCACTTGGACATCCTAGGATACATAACACATAACTTGTTGAGGATTAAGACAATAGTCTAGTCTTCCTAAGGAACAAGAAGGATACAATATGAGTCAAAATGGAGACTTGGAGAACCTCTCGAATTGATCTTGATGCAATCTCTAGTACGCTACATGGAGATAATAATTATCCTCCTATCCAACAACCTCTCACAAAATACGTCATATGCCCCGAGGACGAGCAAGATTGGATGCAAATACTAACCACTCCAGAATTGTTGTTCACAAAGTATCTAGAGTATCAAGAAGCCTACAAATGCTAGAGCTAATAGGAAGCATGAGAACCCACTATTCGAATGATTAGTCCTCAATTATAGTGCATCTTTGTGCCTCTCTTTATGATGGCCCTTGACTCAAAGAAGATGAAATTCCCAAGCTATGTAACGCATTTTAAAGATTGTTAGGTGAAAAAATGATAATTCTATATTAGGCTTAATGGATAAGTAACTTTAAGATTTTCACTTGCTAACAAAGGAAACTTTTTTGTTTGCTATGCAAATCAACCCTGATAGCTTTCTTAGAAGAGCCAAGGGATTTAGACCACTAAATCTTGGAAAATTTCAAAGCCTTGGTCACTCTATTGGAAGATTGAATAGTCAAACTATTACAATTTATCATAACAAATTGACAAGCTCTCCAAGTTTACCAATAATGGCCTTAAGAGCTTTTTCCAAAGTGATTGGTTCTAAAGCTTTCAATAGAGGAGTGGAAAAGATAATTTTGGTGGAGAAGGAAGAAGCCATAAGAGTTTTTAGCTACATTCTTGTTTAGAGGGGATCTAGAGTAAGATATTTTGGAGTTCTAGGCTTCTACTTACTCCCACATAGGAGATGCAAAATATTTGAACCTCATCCAAGGCTATAGAAAATAAGAGTTCTTGAGATGTAGATGCCTTATTAAGTGGCATGAAACTAAAGAATCCTTGATAACAAAATTGGACTAAAAGATATAATAGAGTCAAGGGTTCCTTGAAACCCATATTCTGCCTTCTCTTTTCCTAGTTTGTAGTGATTCTAAAAATTGCTACTTTACACGAGTTTAGACATCCATCTTTTATTTTTTGGGCAACCATTTGTATAGTCTTGCCAAAGATGATATATTACATGAAGTGATTATATCTTTAAGCTTGATTTTATACTATATTTATCTATATAACCATTGAAAGACCTCCAACAAGCTATTTGCTTTGACTCTTCCACCTCCATGTGTTTCTAAAGTATTTGTTCTTACTTGATAATGTGACTTCTCCATGCCTTGACTGAATAGATAGACTTCCATATTGCTGGATGAAATATGGAGCATGGTTGTATGAAATATACTACATAGTTGACCAACTAAGAAAGTTAATTAAAAATATTATTTGACTTAAAGAATAAAGCCACATAAGAATGCAAGCTTTTTACTATATACTGACTAAAATCTTGATTACCCTAGGTTTCTATCATTTCAAAAAAAATGTTTAATTGGTATTTAAATTCTTTGAGATTACCATCTTTTTATTCAAATTTGGAATAGTTAAAATATAATTTTTCTAGTATTTCTCAACCTTTGACTTTTCTAATATGAGCTTACCCATGATTAAAATGATCCTTAATTGCATTTTCCAAGGATTTCCATTGATTGTATTTAATTTAATGGTTGAGCAATCTTTTATAGATTATATTATTAAGCTTTCCATTAAAGCCCAAAAACCTTCTAGTCTTCACCCCATTGATATATGGTCTTTTGGGGGAAAATTTTCCATCCTTGGACTTATTAGGATCTAGTTCAATGAAAAACTTATCTCCATGTAAACCAATTGTAGAACTTGCTTGATCTTAGTTATAGAAACTTTCCTAGCTGACAAGGGATTTAGCTTCCAAGTAAACCCTTTATAAAAATGAACAATGTTTTCAATTATTCTACAAACTACATGAAGTGTACAGATGTGAGCATTGGCTGAAGAAATATCTAAAATTGGTAGTGGATCTTTGATATGCCTTGACGGAGCTCTATTCCAATTTCTTGGGCTCAAATTCCTATAGTTGAAGACATGCATAGAGGCAAGGACATCTAGAGTTGGCTCCCTTTGATGCATTATACATAAAGTTGAGTGTCTTCAAATCCCCAATTATGTGCCATTCCACATTGTATTTTTCAAATTCCTTGACAAATATCTCTTCTCCTTCTTGTTGGATTTTAATCACATCAGCTATAAAGTCTAATGGAAAACCAATATAATATATCAAGATATTTCATATTTGTCATGAAGAGGACAGGAGAGAGGGAGAAGAAGAGGAGAGAGAGAGTGCAGAAGAGAGAAGAATACTACAGGAAGAGAGAGAAAGAGAGTGATGAGGAGAGAGAGAAAGACTAGAAAAGGAGAGAGAAAGACAAAGAGAGAGGAAGAAGCCATGAAAGCTTGGAGAGAGAGGTGAAGATGAAAGGAGACTTGTATTATAATCTGATGGTAGAAAAAATCAAGTCCCCAACACCTTATATACCAACCACTGTAGCTAGTATTTCCCCATTATTAAATCCCCCCTCTCTTACATTCCATCCCCACCCGAAGGTTTTTGCCCTCAAAAACAATTTGGGCACTTATAATAACTGGGCAGGAGTAGATCAAAGTACTACTCTACTGCATTATTACAGGGGTATACAAATGAATGAAGAGGTATTATTGCGTATGATGGGTCATTGGGGTATGTACGACACATGGGCCTTATTGGGGAATTATAAAAATGAATTTTGATCAAAGTATCTTGAGTAAATGCGAGCTCCAGACAGTGGACAACAAATTATCTACTACAAGGCCCTGATGTAGTAAATATGTCATAACTTTCTATAGGAGACTCCGATCGGGGTGTGCCATATATCAAAACGGAGCACTCAAGCAGTACTTTCAGCCCATGTATGACATCCATTGCTTTCCATAGTACACAATAAAATCTTCTTTGAAACAAAGAGCTGTCTGTAGTCAATTTGAGAGAAAACAGAGCCATAGTTAGCTAGATTTTAGCCAAATCTACTTCTAATAGGTATGGAAACTCTTTCAAAACTGAAGCTAGTCTCCAAGAAGCTTCCTCAAGTGGTAAATCTTGCCACTTAATCAAGTATTCCATGATGGAGCGAGAGCAAAACTTCTTTTCCCTTTGTCCTATGACTCACTCGGGTATGTATGGAATGATGCCTTCTTCATCTATCGGTGGTAGCTCCTCAACATAATCCACTGATGATATAATGAAGGGATTCAATTGACTCACATGGAAGACATTATGAGTCTTCATGGATGGGGGCAATGCCAACCGATATGCCAAGTCTCCCACTCTTTTGACAATCCAGTATGGCCCATAGAACCTATGAGCTAACTTATTGCTGGACCCATCCTTAAGGGTGGAATATTTGGACGTGGGCACCTTCAAAAGCACCAAATCCCCTTCTTGGAACTCAACATCACTTCTTTTGTCATCAGCATAAAGCTTCATTTGATTCTGTTGAGAAACACGGATCTAGAGCTATGCTAGGTATGGAGGATGCAGATTATATATATGGAACATGGTCAGGTGAAAGATTGTAACTCAAGTGAATTAGGTTCCAAGATGGATTAGCTTGGACTCATAAACACAATCTTGAGTGACACAAAAATGAAAGTACCATTACATTGAAATGAGTGTCAAGTAAATGCTTATATAGACTTTTTGGATGGTACCACTCTTCCTCTCTGTGCTTATGGGATTTTGGACATCTCTTCTGGAGCATACAACTTTTATCATCTCTCTTATAAAAAGCCTCTTCTAGGCATATATCATTTGATTTCTCAACAGATCCTGAGCTTTCTTCAAGTTGACTTTACACTACTGAAGTAAGGCATGCATTCTATCCAACTCCTCCTTGCTTTGTGGGTTTATTTTATCATTGAAGATAACCGGGGGAAGGGGCACCTTATAGCCGTACATTGCCTCAAAAGGTGAAACTCCAATGCTAGAGTGTGTAGAGTTATTATAGGCAAACTCAGCTAAATGCAACCATGAGTCCCAAGCATGTTGCACATCATAACAAAAAAGCCTCAAGTAAGTTTCCAGCCACTTATTAACCCTCTCTGTCTGGCCATCAGTCTGTGGATGGTAAGCAGTGAAAGGGGCTAACGGAGTGCCCATAGAGCCGAAAAATACCTGCCAAAAGTTGCTCATGAACTTAGCATCCCGGTCATGCACAATGATATGTAGTAAGCCATGTAATCTGAAAACATGTTCCATGAATTGGCTGGCTACTTGAGAAGCATTATATTGAGTCCTTGTAGGAATGAAATGGGCTGCCTTGGTGAGTCTGTCCACAACTACATAGATGCTGTTTCATCCCTTCTTGGTCACCGGTAGGCTGGTTATGAAGTCCATGGTAATGTGTGTCCATTTGCGTTCGGGAATAGGCAATGGCTGCAGTAAACCAGCTAGTTTTAAGGTGTTGTCCTTGTTTTGCTGACATGGCACACAACTCAAGACAAAATCTTTTACATCCTTTCATAGGTCTTTCCAATGAAAGCTTTTAGCAATCTTGTCATAGGTTTTAAATATGCCCAAATGACCAGCTGTAGGTGAGGAATGCATCTCTTACATGATCTTTTGCTTGAATGGAGAAGTGTATGGGATGGCAATCCTGCCCTGAAACCATAAGAGACCATTCTTAAGGTGATATGGAGAGTTTTCTTCCATATGCCCTTGTTGTAATTTCTAGAAAATGTGGCTGAAATCAGCATCTAACAAACAGGCCTCCTGAAGCTCTTCTATCCAATCATTATGAAGTTCCATGATGGTAGAAACTTTACAAGCCCACATTCTAGATAATGAATCAGCAACTACACTGTCTTTTCCCCGTGTATGTGTAATATCAAAGTCATAGTTCTGCAATGTAGCTACCCATCTGTGTTGTTTGAGGGTAAGATTAGACTGAGAGAGAAAATACTTGAGGACCCTATGGTCTCTCTTGACCCTGAATCTGCTTCCATATAAGTAGTGGTGCCATTTCTTAATGGCATGAAGGATGGCCAGTATTTCTTGGTCATATACATTCATGGTCATCTCATTTTCAGCAAGTTTGCGGCTCTCAAATGCTATAACCCCATGCTCCTGTAATACAGCCCCTATGCCTCTGCCATTGTCATCACACTAAATGGTGAATTCTTTCAAAAAATCTAGGCAAACCAAGATGGGAGCTAAGGTAAAAATTTCCTTGAGCTTATTAAAGCTCTTATCAGCCATGGCATCCCAGAAAAAGGCCTCTTTATTAAGCATATCTGTCAAGGGAGCTGCAATAGTGGCATAATGCCTAATGAATCTGCGATAGAATGATGAGAGACCAAAAAATCCTCTAAGTGAAGTGGTATTTTCAGGTGTGGGCCAATCTTTTATACACTGCACTTTCTTAGGATTAGCCCTAATTCCATCTTCACTAACAATGTGCCCCAAGTATTCCACTTTTGTCTGCATGAAAGAACATTTTTGTCTCCCTGGCAAAGACTCTATGTTGCCGCAATACATCAAACACCCGCCTCATATGCCAAAGGTGATCCTTCAGTGATCTACTATAGATGAGGATGTCATCAAAGAAAACCAACACAAATCTGAAAAGAAAGGGCTGGAGTATTTTGTTCATTAAGCTCTAAAAGGTGGCCGGTGCATTAGTTAACCCGAAAGGCATTACCAAGAAATCATATAAAGCCCTCGATGAGTTTGAAATGCTATTTTGACCTCATCCCCTGCCCTCATGCAGATCTGCCAACCTCAAATCTATCTTTGTAAAGTACTTAGCCCCCTTGAGCTCATCTAGCAAGTCATCTATGTGTGGAATGGGGTATCTATTCTTCACAGTGATCTTATTAAGATCCCTATAGTCTATGCACATCCTGAAAGATCCATCCTTGTTTTTTACCAATAACATAGGGGAAGCATATGGTGAAGAACTAGGCCCAATAAATCCCATGACAAGTAATTCTTTGACTTGTTTGGCCACTTCTTCTCTTTCACACCTAGACAATCTGTAAGATGGCTTGTTCACAGGCTTTGACTGAGGCTCCAGATCTATGGGATGATCAACCGCCCTATTAGGGGGTAGTGCTGTAGGTACTTGGAAGAGGTCCTTGTACTCGTCCAAGAGAGATTAATGCTGAATTATTTACTGTTTTGGTGGATTGATCTAAATTTTATTTAACTACAATACAAAGATTTGGGACTGTTTCTTGAACTCTTTCTTGAGTTGTTTGCTAGTAATGAGCTAAAATTCACCTTTATTTTGAATTTCTTGCAAGTGAATGAGCTGTCCCACACAGACAAACTCCATATACAGCAAGGAAAAATCCATAGTTATAGTGCCCAAAGTTTTTAGCCAATCACAACCTAAGACAACATCTATAGGCCCCATTTCCAATGCAATTAAATCCATTTGCTATCCAAAATATTCAGCAAGCTAAATATGAATAGCAGGGCATATTTGCATACTAATTTCTTCATCCCCATTGGCAACTTGCACCTTCAATGGCTATTGTAAATCAGTGGGAAAACACTTCAGCCTATCCATGACTGCTCTATTAATGAAACTATGAGTGCTACCACTGTCTACAAGTATAAATACATCATTCCCATGAAATTTTCCCTTAATATGCAATGTATTAGGGCTTTTGGATCCTGTCCAAGCACCCATAGATATGGTATAAACTGTGGCAGCATGTATTTCAGCATGTGGTTCATTCTTTCCACCCATATCCCATGATACATGACCGCCGGGGTCAAAAGGAAAAGAGTCAGCACGGTCAAAGAACTCTTCTTGACCAAACTCTTCATCAACATCATTCATTTCAACAATCATCATGAAAGCATGTGCATCCTTAGGGTCCTCCTCTGAGTCCTCAAATACCAACATGCTGTGAACTCGTGCCTTAGCATTTCTAAAAGCACATTTTGAGGCATGATCAGATGTATACTTCTCACCACACTTGAAATAAAGCCCTTTTTCCTTTCTTTCTTTATACAAATCCATGGGAATGGAATTTGGACTGCCAAAGGCTGAAGCATTTTTATTTTTGTTGTCCCCTTGCCTATTATCCGTTTTCGAGGGATTGCAAGGAATCAACTTGTCAATGCATGATTGAAAGGTCATCCCACATGGCATAATACATTTCCCAACCATCCAAATTCATTATTTGTAACCTTATTCCAAAACTGAGCGTGTCATAAACATCTCTTAGCATAATTTCCCCATGCATAGGCATCTCCCATACATTCCAAGCATCGTATTCACTGCCATTGACTGCATATGTATCCTCATGTCTGCAAATACATCCTCAGTAGCATTTTCCATACATTTGTAGCCAATAATACATCCATACATTAGTGCCAAGTCAATATCTTAGTTCTTCAAGTGGATACCTGCACCTGCAAGCAACTTCAGGCTCCGGATCATTGGGAGGTGGGGAAAGTTCCCCCCGGGCCGAGTTGTGCACCCCTTCAAGGTCTTTGATGGCAAGGGGGGTCACCCCTCTTTTTTCTTGCCACCTCACCTGGCATCGGGTTTTTTCTCACCCATAATATACACGGTAGACGTTTATTAATTAAATACCTAGCATGAGATGCATTCGGAAGTAGGAATTGAACCTTTTCATGAAATGCATGGAATGGAAAATTGGGATCAAGGGTAGGGGCTTACCAAGCAGTGACTCACTTCTAACTTACCCTTATAGAGTGGATTTTTTTATGATTCAAGTGGTTCGGTCAAGAAACAACAACTCAATTAGTTAAAGTAAGCAAAAGCAATAATCCTCAATGAGTTTTAGCATAAATTTACCCGTTCCAATGTAATGAGATTGAAGCAAAATGACTGTGACAAATTGGACCACAAACAGCAGACAAGCATCAATTTTATCTCCTAATGCCTACTTGAGCTCTTGCATTCTCTCAAGCAATTGGTTATGGCTCAACAAGAGGATGAATTTGAGAGAATAAGAGTTCAAGGACCAAGTACCTTATGATGCTTGATGAATGTCATTTGGAAACTGTGCAGAGTAAAATTGGAAGCATTTGCTACTGCCTGAAGTAGTTATCTGCAATGTGACATCCTCAGAAGCTTCATCCAATGAGCTAATATTATCTTGATTGGATGTCCAATCTGTCTGAAGCTCTCCTTTTCATGCTGATTCACTGCATAGATAGTTGACTATAGAAGAGGAAGCCAACAAAATTAGCTCCTCTTGATGGAACAGCTGAAAGGGTCTACAACTACGGATTATCAAACCCTCACACTTATGTTTGAATGCTACATTGCCACGACCATCTCGACCCCTAAGAAGCAACGGCTCAACCTGTCTTGGTCTAGTCAATTCCAGTAAAATTTTCCCCGATCTAGAAAATTCATTATCAGCTTCCCGAATAACTGTGACCAAAGGTACTTTAGCTGTGCAATCTTCATTGAGTTGTTGACAATGGAGCTACAAAGAAAGAAGAAGAGTTGCAAGAGTCCAAAGGCGAGACTGGCCACCACAGAAAGATCAGAATGCTAAGTCTTTCCAAAGAAAGAGTGCATTGAGAGAGAGAGAGAGAGAGAGAGAGAGAGAGAGAGAGAGAGAATATATCCTTCCTGCATAGCTTGTCACCTTCTCCTGTAAGGCCAGGAACTCTAATCAGCCAGGCACTGCCAAGTCACCCCGTGCCCGAGACCACACTCGCTCCTGCAGCGGAGCTTCTGTATCTCCCTTGCTCAACCTTGAGGCTTTTGGAGATCTTCTGCAAGTTTTCCAAGAAATGAATGAACTAGAGCCCTCTGCACAGAACCATGACTCTCTAGTGGTGGTTAGGGATAGCACAAACAGTATTATGCATGCTTCAAACAATGCTGAGCAATCTAAAGAACATGAACCACTGCCGAAAGCAGAGGAGGAGGAGAAGCCTTTAGCATCCCTTGGCTTTGCAGAAAGCAAAACTATTTTAGATCATCAGTTTGTAGATTATTCTGCAAGCCCTGCATTCAAAGATTTGAAATTGGATGCAACTATCTGCAAACCTGCAGCAAATGGATTCAATGAGAATGGGATTGATGTAGTGACCAACAATAGTTCTCCAGCATCATACATGATGCATGGGAACCCAATCAAGTTGTACAATCACGGTTATGGTTAGCATGCCCTTGAGCCCCGGTTCCCAAATGGATGCTTTGTCTTGCCTTCCTGCTTATCTCCCTGCAAATGCTAATAGTTTCCCTGTCGTTGAGCATTCAGCTGCTTCTGATGCTAGAGGCTTCTCAAACGTTCATCCTCAAAACCACCTTGCATGTTCTAATGGATCTTACATAACAGGCCCTAGATATATGAATGGTACTGCAACAATAGTTACTGGAGATGCAGCAATAGTTTCCAATGGAGAAAGGGTCAGAAGTGGAACCATTAAGGATGCTGCCGACATAGAAGTGACATGAAGTGAAGGGAACTGCAAAGGAAGCCATAGCCATAGGAGCAGGCACAGGCAAAAGATCAAGGAAACAGTAAAAGTGCTTAGGAGGAAAGTCCCTGGTGGTGCCACTGTAGGTGTAGCCTTGGTGTTGGACAAAACCATCCACTATGTGAAAACCTTACGCGATCGAGTGCACCGATTGCAGGCCAGTATGCTGCCTTCTACAAGAGCTTGATCAACAACTAGGAAGGGCATTTTGCTCTGTAAGGCACTTCTCGGTAGAAGGCCAGATAGAATTCAAGGCATAGCTATTTGTACCTAAGAGAGCTCCATTTAATTTGTGTATCTGGGCTTCGTCAAGGGGGTGGTTGACTCGAGGACTTGCTTCTGTACATATCTTGTGAGCTGCAACTTTGGGTCTTCAAGATCCACACTAAGCTTGTTATGAGAAAAGGTTTGGTCATTGGAGAAGATGGAAGGAAGAATGGGCTAATGTCTTCCATGGAAGCTTGGTAGGAGCTTGAGGATGAAGAGAGAGAAGACTGCTCCTGAAAATTAACCAGGAATTTTCCTCTTCTACTCCATTTACCACTGTCTTCTAAGAAAATACCTTCAAAATTGGCCAAAAATAACCCACGAGCTACTAAATCTGGTGTTCCAGCCTCCAAACTTGGTCCAAGACTCCATTAATGCTCCAAACCTACAATCCTTGCCTTGATAACTACACTGCTGCTCCATGTTATGTCTGTACCTATGTACCTATGGCTCTTAAATCTGCGTGACTAGAAAAAGATAACTGAATGGAATGTTGGCCAACTAGATCAAGAACCTATGGCTCTGATACCACTTGTCATGAAGAGGACAAGAGAGAGGGAGAAGAAGAGGAGAGAGGGAGAAGAAGAGGAGAGAGGGAGAGAGTGCAGAAGAGAGAGAAAGAGAGTGACGAGGAGAGAGAAACACTAAAAAGGAGAGAGAAAGACAGAAAGAGAGAGGAAGAAGCCATGAAAGCTTGGAGAGAGAGGTGAAGATGAAAGGAGACTTGTATTATAATCTGATGGTAGAAAAAATCAAGTCCCTAACACCTTATATACCAGCCACTGTAGCTAGTATTTTCCCATTATTAAATCCCCCCTCTCTTACAATATCAACTTCAAAAGCCCCTAAGCACCAAATATTGTGTTCAAATTGAACATTGAATTACATTGAATTGTTGCAAGGACTTGATGAAAGTTTTTTATTCATCAAGGTAATAGAGACCCTTTCCAAATTTGTATGCTTCAAAATCTCGCTTTCATCAAGCTTATCACAAACCTAGTTGCTTTTTATGCCTCTTCTAGAGGCAAATCATAAAATCTAATCATAAAGTATTGTAGGGTACATAATGCAAGAAAATTGTTATTAAATTCATTGAAAATAACATTTTTTTTTCCCTTGAAGTTGGTCTTGATATAAAACTCACTATTTGATGCCAGGAGGCATATTTCATGGTGGATTTCATAAAACTATTTATTTGATGGGGCTCGTACACAAGGAGGATTCCTTGTGCAAGAAGTTTACGAGGATGCCTATCCTTTTCGAGCGTCAGATTAATTTTATGTGCGTGATTCCATAGCGGCGGGTGATTCTGTAAAATACATATTAAATTAATGGACTTTATGAGTTTAGAGTGCACACTCGAATTAAATTAAGGTTAGGATAGTTTCCCAACCTATTTAATTATTTTGTAGCAGAAGGCTGCTAGGTATTCACTTTTTTGGATTTTATTTCATTATTTTCTAATAATTGTGAATGCTTCAATTGATGGGTAGAGCAAGCGATGGTGGCGTTGGGTAGCACCGAGCGATGGCGTGAAGCCAAACGCTTAGAAAATTTACTATTTTTGATTGGGTGCACGCCTTATCACTAAAGGCATGGTGCCAATATTTATTTAAGTGTGTTTATTTATTAAAGCACTTGACAAAACATTTATTAACTTGTATCCACATAGGTGTTTGGTTAATT
Source organism: Lygodium microphyllum (assembly GCF_053477565.2). Classification (NCBI taxonomy): domain Eukaryota; kingdom Viridiplantae; phylum Streptophyta; class Polypodiopsida; order Schizaeales; family Lygodiaceae; genus Lygodium; species Lygodium microphyllum. The sequence goes on from NC_141145.1 coordinate 129,356,954, forward strand.
ATTTCATTATTTGATATTTGTATTTGGGCACATCCCGACTTTTGGATGCCCAAACACCTTACTTTATATTTGGGAAAATGCAAATGCAAAAGCAAAAGCATGTTATTTGTAAAGTGGGCTATTTTTGAGCTTGAAGATAAATAAATCTATAAATGCATGCCTTGTGAAGCACTCAAAAAAAGGGCATGGGGGGAGATTGCACCCAATTTGTCTCTTTTGTCTCATGTCATGCAAATTTCCTTTTGCTTTGTACTTGAAATTATGAAGATTTGTAGAGTTCTTTGTTCTTGGGGAACTTCCGGCATTCACTACGCACACGTCCATCATCTAATTTGCACACCACTGATATCAGAGCAGCACAGCTAAGATCAAGAGCTTCCAATTGCTTGCCATCTCGTGTGAAGGTGAAACTCATGGAACGAACAGGCTCTACAAGCTGTCTTGCGATGAACTGACAACATAGGCGTATTCCTGGCGGTGAAGAACCCCCTGCTATGTCAAGATTGTGGGAGAGAAGGAAGGAGTCTCACTTCTAGCTTTCTTGCTTGCACAATGGGGGAATACACACAAGGGTGGAGGCTGAAAACAATTTTCCTCTTCTTAGTTGTGTAAGCCAAAAGAACTCTCTTACAAAGAAATAGAAGAACCCTATATATGGGTCTCAAACCAAAGACAACTAACTAAGGTGGCATACTAAGTGAGCCACGAACTAGACTAGATAAGGATAGCTGTCATCTAGCTATTATTCATGGGCGGTGTACCAACCGCGTCTGCAACTGACAAGTCGATGACATAAATACACAACGGTCACCCTGGCCTATCACGAGTGGAGCTCGATATCTCAACACTCTCCCTCGAGCTCAATCCCAATTCTTGCACACCAAGCAGGTCTCTGAACTTGCGCAGCTTCTCTGCGCCCAATGCCTTTGTGAATATGTCAGCTACCTGATCCTCTGTGCTGACATAAACTAGATCAGTAAGACCTAGTAAAACCCTCTCCCACACATAGTGATAATGCACCTCAATGTGCTTTGTTCTAACATGATAGACTGGGTTATTTGCCAAGTGTATACTACTCATGTTGTCACAATAAATGACAACTGGCCCATCTGTAGGCTGATGCATATCATAAAGTAGCTTCTGCAACCAAGCTACCTCACATGCAGCCTTTGCTGCACCCCTGTACTTAGCCTCTGTGCTGGACAAGGCAACTGTAGGCTGTTTCTTGTTGCTCCAAGTGACTGCAGCACTCCCAAAAGAGAACACATATCCACTGGTAGATCGTCTATCAGAAATGCTACCAGCCCAATCAGCATCAGTGTATCCATGTAACTGTATCTGAACCCCAGTCTCATGAAATAGTCCATACTGCAATGTGGACTTCACATACCTGAGTATGCGTCTAGCCGCATCCAAATGTGGTTTCCTTGGAGCCTCCATAAACCGACTTACCAATCCAACATCATAGCTCAAATCTGGCCTGGTAATAGTCATATAAATCAAACTTCCTACTATGCGTCTGTACATAGTAGGGTCTTCTAGAAGCTCACCTGCATCTGTGCTCAGCTTCACATTCTGCTCCAAAGGAACTGAAATAGGCTTACAGCCTGTCACCCCATATTTGGACAGCATGTCCAATCTATACTGCCTCTGCAAGAGCTGTATCCCACTTGGTGATCTAATCACCTCAATGCCCAAGAAATAACACAGCTCTCCCAAATCCTTCATCTCAAACTTCTACTTCAATAGCATTTTCACATGAAGGATATCTTCATCACTGTCACCTGTCATAATCAAATCATCAACATAAATGACAAGTAGCATAATACCATTCTCTGTTTTTCTCACATAAAGTGAGAAATCTGCCTTGGAAATCTGAAAGCCAATAGTGACAAGATACTGTCCTATCTTGTCAGACCATGCTCTAGGTGCTTGCTTCAAGCCATACAAGGCTTTCTTCAACCTGCAAACAAACTCAGGATAAACAGCATGCACATAACTTGGTGGCTGCTCCATATAGACCTCTTCTTGCAAATCACCATGCAAGAAGGCATTCTTTACATCCATCTGATGTAAAGACAATCCCTTTGATGCAGCCATAGCAATGACTGCTCTTACGGTTGCCATCCTTGCAACCGGACTAAATGTTTCTTCATAGTCAATGCCATATGTTTGTGCATACCCCTTGACTACTAATCTTGCCTTGTATCTGTTCACAGAACCATCTGCATTGTGCTTCACCTTATAAACCCACTTACAGCCAATTGCATTTTTACCTTTAGGCAAAGGTACCAATTCCCATGTAGCATTTGCTTCCAAGGCATCCATTTCTTCATCCATGGCTTTCTCCCATTTTTCTTTTCCCATGGCTTCCTCAAAAGAAGTGGGTTCTGGTTCCTATATCACTTTGACCATATATGCATAGTGAATGGCTGTAAATCCATCATATTTCAGCCTATCCACAGGATACCTAGCTCTGGTAGACCTACGCAAAGTAGGTTCACTCCCAGGTGCTCTCAAAACATCCCTTGTCTTCCTTACTCCAGGTGTAACAATAGAAGGAATACCCAACTCATCATCAATGCTCTGTTCTGAGCCACTGGATTCACCATCCACATAAGAGTGACATGCATTCACATCAAACATGGGCTGATCAACCTTCTCTTTTCCTTTTCGTGATACCTGCATACCACTATCTGTATTGCTTTGAGAAGATTCTCCTGATCTCAATCTGCCTGTCCATGGCGAAGAATGTGAACCACTGCTAGAGGACGCTCCAGGTCCACTAATATTTTGTGACTGCTGCTGTGAATTCTGTGCAGCATTACCATTTTGTGTATCTACATCATCAATCACATTTATTGGTTTATACCAGCTACTCATCTCATCAAAAACAATATCTCTGCTCACTGTAAACTTACGAGTAGAAGGATTATAGCATCTATACCCTTTTTGCTGCAGAGAGTAACCAATAAAGATGCACTTCTCAGCTTTTGGATCCAACTTGGATCTCAGCTCATCTGGCACATGTACATAGGCAATGCAACCAAAAATTTTCAAATGAGAAATATCTGGTTTCCTACCAGTATATATACCTCTCCTCTGGAGTCATCCCATGTATTGCTGCAGTGGGAGTCTTGTTCATTATATAGACTGCTGTAGCAACTGCTTCAGCCCAATAAAAATCTGGCAGGTCTTTTTCATTGAGCATGGCACGAGATACCTCTCCAATATGCCTGTTTTTCCTTTCTACAATTCCATTTTGTTGTGGGGTATGACTGCATGAATATTACTGCTTTATGCCATGCTCCTGCAGGAACCTTTAAAACTCATTTGAGAGTTACTCTCCCCCTCCATCTGACCTTAGGCATTTTATTTGCAGACCTGTTTCTTTTTCAGCCATAGCTTTAAGAGTTTTAAAATGCCCAAAAACTTTACTTTTCTTTTTCATGAAATACACCCAAACTTTTTTGCTATAGTCATCAATAAAAGTGACAAAATAATGACAGCCTCCAAGAGATGCAGCTTTAGTAGTCCACACATCAGAGTGGATTAATTCCAATGGCTTCTTACTCTCTTGAACATGTCTAGGAAATGGTTTCCTTGCCTGTTTTCCAAACTGACAGGCTTCACATACCTTATGCATTTCTGCAACCTTGAATTTAGGCAATCCTGCAACAATGTTTTGGGCCTGCATTGATTTAAGTTGCTGTATATTAACATGACCAATGCGTTTATGCCAGATATCAATATCTGCAACTACACCGGTCCCATGTGCAAACATTGTTGCACTCAATTCAGACATGTCTGCATCCAACGTAAACATTCTGTCCTTCTTCTTTCCTTTTGCTATCAAGCGACCTTTATTTTTCATATCCTCAACAAAGCATCCATGAGGATTAAATCTGACCTGCAAGCCCTGCTCAACCATTTGACCAACAGAAACCAGATTCTTGGTGATATTCGGGACATGAAATACATCAGACAGGTATTTCTTTTTCCCATCCTGCATAGACAAAGGAATTTTTCCAATCTGCACAATAGGATGTGCAGTATCATCACCAGTCTCCACAAATCCTGGTTTTTCCATTTTCCTTGCATCCTCCATCCATTCTGCATGACTTGTCATGTGGTTTGATGCACCTGAGTCAACATATTATACATCATTGCTTTCTTCTGCACTTTTCACAGAATTGTTCATGTACTGCACCATAAACAAATGCTCATTTCTGTCATCACCCTGTCTACTAGAAGATGCATAATTTCCTTGTTGCAATTTTCCATTCATGATGTCATTCTGCTTTTTATAGCAGTCTTTAGCCATATGACCCGTTTTACCACAGTAGTAGCATTCAACATTACTGTTTGCATTTTGGTCTCTTTGCCATCCACCACGACCTCTTTGGCTCCCCCTGCCTCTAGAGTTACCATGTCCTCCTCCATAGGACTGGTTTTCTTGAATTTGCTGCATATTCTAATTTCTACCACGGCCTCCAAATCGGCCTCCTCTACCTCTGCCTCTACCTCTTCCAGCATTTGAGTAGAAGACAGCTTCTTTTGAAGTTCCTCCTGAAGAGGATGCACCACCATTTCTCTGCTCCTCAGAAATTAGAAGAGCAATCAACTCCTCAAAATCAGGAAATCTTTCACGGACGGAAATGGATGTTCGGAACTGTGCATAATCCTTTCCTAGACCATTCAAGGTCACGGAAACTAAATCATCATCTTCCACTGGCGACCCAATGGAAGCAAGTGCATCTGCAATCTTCTTCGCCTTCATGTGGTAGTCATTGATGCTCATACTTTCTCTTTGCACATTATGCAACTCTTGCTTGAGCTGCATTTTCCTGGCTTATGTATTTGTGCTATACATTTTTGACAAAGTATCCCATGCCTCCTTTGGCGTACTTGCATCCTGAATATGCACAATCATAGAGTCTGAAATACTGATAGACAGCCAGTACATAACTTTCCTGGCTCTCTCATGCCATGCTTTGAATGCCTGCATTTGCTGTTGATTGGGAACATCAAGAAGAATTGGTTCTTCTTCATTTCCTGCAACAAATTCCCAATATCCTTTTCCCATAAGGAAATTCGTCATTCTAAACTTCCATGCTTGGAAGTTGTTCTTGTCAAGCTTTTCAGTGACAATCTGTGAGAGAGAATCAGACGCCATTATAGAACACTGCAAAAAATTCTGTCACTGCAAAGAACACAGCTTCAGCCTCACAAAGGCAAATCTGCAAAACTGACGAAAGTGGTATTTGACCACACAGTCACTTTCTAGTGATGATTTTGCATCAACAGGAAACAGGGATGATTCTGTAACTCCCAATGTCTCTGCACACAAGCATACGATGCAATTTCTACAGTAACTTTTCACCGACCTGTAGAACAGTGGTTGCACAACATAAAACTGGGCCTTTTCCTGAGTGCGTGCAGAAAAACTTCCGCCTCCAAAACAGGCCCCGAAATGGCCTCAAATCAAAAAAACAAGGTCGCCAAGGGCTAAAGCCTCTCCCGCAGCATATACTGCCCTCTTGCTTCACCGCGAAGGGCGTCTCAACCTGAGACAATGCACTCCTGCACTTTCCGGCTGTGCTACCTGCAGAGATCTGCTCCCAAAATAGAAAATGAAAGCAACACTGCTCCTCTTACCAGAACACCGCGAGCTTGGCTTGCTTTCTTGAGCTCCTTACCACGAACAAGGCTCTGATACCATGTCAAGATTGTGGGAGAGAAGGAAGGAGTCTCACTTGTAGCTTTCTTGCTTGCGCAATGGGGGAATACACACAAGGGTGGAGGCTAAAAACAGTTTTCCTCTTCTTAGTTGTGTAAGCTAAAAGAACTCTCTTACAAAGAAATAGAAGAACCCTATATATGGGTCTCAAACCAAAGACAACTAACTAAGGTGGCATACTAACTGAGCCACGAACTAGAGTAGATAAGGATAGCTGTCATCTAGCTATTATTCATGGGTGGTGTACCAACCGCATCTGCAACTGACAAGTCGGTGACATAAATACACAACGGTCACCCTGGCCTATCACGAGTGGAGCTCGATATCTCAACATGCTATACCCTTTGATACAAGTCGGTGACATAAATACACAACGGTCACCCTGGCCTATCACGAGTGGAGCTCGATATCTCAACATGCTATACCCTTTGATCACGAAGTACTACGTGCAGGAGGCGGAGGACCACTCGGGAAGTCTCTTGTACAAGTCATTTTTTTTTCAGACAGGAGACAGAGAAAGCAATTTATATTAATGGCAATGCTAAGCTTCATGTTTAAGCTTAGAGAGCTTAAGCTCTAACTCAACACACAGTAATTCGACATGTACTCACTGACATCGACTCCATCAAATGCATGCCGTCGTCCTGTGGGGATCATTCCAATTACTTAATCTTTTTTTAAAAAAAGCTTAAGCTATTAAGCCTATGGTGGACTATTGTCTACAAGAGTGTTGATTGTCCCTCTACTTGGAAAGTCTTTCAAAAGAAATTCTTACAGAATTTCCTTCTGCCTCAATTCCATAAGAAAGACATCAAACAGTGGGATCTCCTGCAACAAAGAGATCGTGAATCCATCTCATAATACACTAAGCATTTCTGGAGTGCCTTACTTCAACTTCAAATGCTTGAAGATGTTCGTGAGGCTACCCACAAGCGCAAGTACATGTCCGGTTTGCTTGGTCACTTCTATGCGGAAGTGAATAAGTTCAAGCCAAAGACTTTGGAGGATGCAATTTCTTTAGCACATGATGTAGAGGATAAAATTCATGGACGAAAAAAGTGACCACAATAATTTTTGGTTAATAGTAACTTTAATATAAATCAATTCAATTCTAATTTCCAAAAATTCAATCAAATTTTCTTTGCTCCTTCTTTCTGTGAACATTGGACTCGATCTCCTGCTTTACCATCAACTACTAATTCAAACCCTAAGCCTTCCCTCCAGCCAAATCCCAATATACCCAAACTTCTAGCCCTTACCAACAATGTCTCCAAATCAAAGCTTATGGTTTGCTACAAGTGTCATCAGCTCAGACACTTAGCAACGAACTGTCAGTCCAAGAAGCAAACTGTTCAAATCAATCACTTGCGAGCAACTGATGATGAGGACCATAAAGATATGTCAGACTTCACTAAAGATGATGATGATATCATAAATGCTTCAAATACTTTACCAGGTATGCCAAATCCTCATGCGTTATATTAACTATGAAATGTTTTGTATATGGTCAAGAAAAGATTGTTTTGCATGATGATGGATGCACACATGATTTTATTTCTGCAAAGTTGGTAAAAGAATTGAATTTATCTACTGTTCCAACTCATTATTGCATAAAGGCTGCTTTCTTAGGCACTAGATACAATGGTATACAAGAAGCGCAAAAATTTCTTGATTGTGCCTTTGCAAGCTAGTGATATTATTTTAGGAATTCCTTGGCATCACAAATATAACCCTAACATAAACTATTCCACACATTCTATGAAAATTCCTTTTAACAGAAACCAAATCACATTACATGGATTACACACTTTAATAATTTTCCACTACTTAGTCACACACATGCTAAACGTGCATTGAGAAAAGGTAGTGAATCATATTTAGTATGGGTGAATGAAATTGAAGCTAAGGAAAATAAGATGCATCCTAGGCATGCACAATTTCTTTCACAATTTAAAGATTGTTTTTCTGATGATTTACCACCTGGTTTACCACCTACACATCCTGAAGACCATAAAATAGATTTAATCCCAGGTTCTCAACCACCCTGTAAAGCACCTTATAGACACAATCAGATTGAACAAAAAGAAATCCAAACACAAGTTGAGGAACTATTGAACCAAGGACTCATTAGGCCTAGTAGTTCTCCTTTTGGTACACATGTCCTATTAGTTAAGAAGAAAAATAATACCTATAGGATGTGCATTGACTATCGTACCCTAAACAAAATCACTGTTAAGAATAGATATATGATCCCTAGGATAGACGACCTCATGGATAAACTACAAGGGGCCATTGTTTTTATCAAGATAGATCTCAAGTTTGGATATCATCAAGTACGCATGGATACACTTGACATTTTTAAGACTGCACTTAGAACTCAGTTTGGTCATTATGAATTTCTTGTTATTCCTTTCGGTTTGACCAATGCACCAGCTACATTCAATCGTATGATGAATCGTATATTTTTTAAGTATCAAAATTGTGTGATTTTTTTCTTTGATGATATTTTGGTTTTCAGTAAGGATGATAATGATCATTGTGAACACCTATCTTTAGTTTTCAAATTGTTGAAAGAGAATCAATTGCATGCTAACCCTGACAAGAGTGAATTTTTCCAAATTCAGATTGAATACTTAGGTTACATTGTTTCTTCTGATGGCATTCACGTTGATCCCAAAGAGATAGAGGCAATTTTGAATTAGTCAATCCCTAAAAATGTGCATGAGTTACGTTCTTTCTTAGGCCTTGCCAGCTTTTATAGAAAATTTGAAAAAAAAAATTCATTGCTTGCATTGCCTTTGACAAAATTGTTAAAGAAATGTGTTGTGTATCGTTGGTCTGACAACCAATAAAAGTCTTTTGATTTGTTGAAACATGCTTTAACACATGCACCTATCTTGCAATTACCTAATTTTAGTCGACCATTCTTCCTAGTAGCACTGATGCTAGCGGATCAGGAATAGGAGCTGTCTTCATGCAAGATTCACATCCCATAGCCTATTCTAGTTGCAAACTTAAACCTTCTGAGTTGAAGTATTCCACCTATGATAAAAAATTGTTAGCTATAGTTCAAGCCTTACGTCAATGGAAACACTATCTTATGGGATTCGAATTTATGATTAAAACTGACTAGCAGAGTATCAAATATCTCCTTAGTCAACCACAAATTTATGACTACCATATTAAATGGGATGCTTTCATTCAAAGTTTTCATCCACTTATCCAATATCAACCAAGAAGAGAAAATGTTGTTGCCAATGCATTGAGTAGAAGACCAAGTATCCATAACATTTTCATTCTATCCTTTGATTCCCTTACTCCTATGAAGGATACCTATGACCATGACCCCAGTTTTCAAGCTAATTGGAACAAATTAGTTACTAATAACTAGATTCCAATCGATTCTTTGTCTTATTCTGATGGATTTATGTTTTATGAGAAAATATTGTGTGTCACTATTCAATTTAGATCATTTGTGTTGCACGAAATTCATTGTCCTTCATATCAAGGTCATACAGGTATTTCACTAGCCACGCAAATGGAATCTAATGTTTCTAACTTTGTTTCTGAGTATTTAATTTGCCAAAGAGTCAAGTGACACCATGGTGAGAAATATGGTTTGTTAATGCCTTTACCAATTCCTGATCGTCCATGAGAATATATTTCAATGGATTTTATAATTGATTTGCCTAATACACAAGCTAATCATGATATGATTTGGACTACAGTAGATCGATTTAGTAAACAAGCATATTTTCTACCATGAAAGAAAACATTAATTGCATCTCAAGCTGCATAATTGTTTTTGAAGAATGTTTTCATTAATCATGGTTTGCCAAATGTTATTATTTCTGATCGTGATTCTAGATTTTGTAATAACTTTTGGACTACTTTGTTTGCTAATTTGGTAACTACTATTGATTTCTCATCTGCATTCCATCCTGAAACCAATGGGCAAACAGAAGCTACTAATTGTACAATTCTAGATCTTGTGCATGAATACACAATTTCAAAACCAGAAACATGGGATACACAGTTACATCTCCTTCAATTTTCATACAATAATACACCACACACAGCTACTCATAAAGCACCTTCTGAAATCATTTACGGACATAGATTGCCTACACCTGTCACATCATTGTTGAATAAAGTTAAAGCTGTTGATGATATTGCCAATATGCATGCTACTATTTTTTCTCAAGTTAAAGATATGATTGTGAAAGCCTAGCAACCATTCATTAAATAAGCTAATAAGAAAAGAAAAGCCACGAGTTTCAATGTTTGTGATTATGTTTGGTTACGCATTGAAAAGAGAAGGTTGAAAAGTGTTGAGAAACACCATGTTGTTAAATTAGCACCTAGGTTTTATGGACCTTTCAAAATAATTCACAAGATAAATAACAATGCATTTAAATTAGAACTAACCAAAAATTGGAAGATCCATAATACATTTTATATCAGTTTGTTACGACCTTTTAGAGGCCAATTACCGGTCCACCCTATCTATGAAAACCCTCCTTTGTTAGAAGAAGAAACTGAAATCCTTGAACCTGAAACTATTCTAGACACTGACTTTATGACCACTAGAACTGGCTACAAATATTCTAGATATTTGGTTAAGTTTAAAAATCATCCTGTTGAAGAGGCCCAATGGATGCACGCCCGTGACCCAAGTGCTTACCCCTCACTGTTGGCTCCACATTGAGCTAATAGCAATTGAGGACAATTGTTATCCCACCTCAGGGGTATGATTCCAAGAGGCATATTTCATGGTGGATTACGTAAAGCTATTTATTTGCCAGGGCTCGTACACAAGGAGGATTCCTTGTGTGAGAAGTTGACGAGGACGCTTGTCCTTTTCGAGTGTCATATTAATTTAATGTGCACGTGGATGATTCCATAGCAAGTGATTCTGTAAAATACATATTAAATTAATGGACGTTTATGAGTTTAGAGTGCGCATTCGAATCAAATTAAGGTTAGGATGGAGTCCCAACCTATTTAATTATTTTGTAGCTGAAGACTGCTAGATATTCACTTTTTTGGGGTTTTATTTAGTTATTTCCTAACAATTGTGAATGCTTCAGATGATGTGTAGAGCAGGCGACAATGGTGTTGGGTAGCATTGGGCAATGGCATGAATCTAAATGCCTAGAAGAATTACTATTTTTGATGGATGTGTACCTTATCACTAAAGGCATGGTGCCAATATTTGTTTAAGCATGCTTATTTATTAAAGTGCTTGACAAAACATTTATTATCGTGTATGCGCACAGGTGCTCGATTAATTATTTTATTATTTGATATTTGTATTTGGGCACAAACCAACTTTTGGATGCCCAAACGCCTTACTTTATATGTGGGCAAACACAAACGCAAAAGCAAAAGCATGCTATTTGTAATATTTTTGAGCTTGAAGATAAATAAGTCTATAAATACATACCTTCTGAAGCGCTCAAAAAAAAAGTCATGGGGGGATATTGCACCTAATTTGTCTCTTTTGTCTCATGTCATGCAAATTTCCTTTTGCTTTGCACTTGAAATTATGAAGATTTGTAGAGTTCTTTGTTCTTGGGGACCTTCCGGCATTCACTATGCATGCGTCCAGCATCCGATCTGCACACCACTATCAACTCTTTGTTTAACAGTCTTAACACCATAAATGGCCTTGGTAAGACCTTGTTTCATATTTGATTCCATTAGTTGGAAAATTTGTGTATATGCATTGTGATTAATACCCATACTATCTAAAGTCTTCTACACTAGCTCAATATCCAAAGAATAGTGCTTAATGAGAAAATTTAAGCATTGTCTCTTTGCTTTTTAAAATTTTTTCCTCTCAATTATATCCTTTGTGACTTCTAAAGGCAGAATGTAATAATAAACTTGAGATGCCTTTGGCATATTTCTGTCACTTCCATTTAGTTGAAGAAGAGACCTATACAAGATTAATATCACAAACTAAATATAATTATAAACAAATACATATTCAATATTTCTTAAGTAAAAAGTGTATATTGGTCCTTTGATTCTTTTAATGTAGACATCTCCTTCTCATCTAAGAATCTTCATAGATATTTGTCAATTTCAAGTGCCTAAAATAGTTTGCTTTTACTATATATTTTGACATGTTTCTCTATATAAATAAATAGATCTTTTTGACAATTCTATAATTTTTGCAATCAAAAGCCTCTCTATTTTATTAATAAAAGTGATTCTCCAATTTAAGAACATACATCTCTACAACAAGATCAAGTGTACATCCTAAAAATCCATTATAACCATCATCAACAACGAACCTCATTAATGAGGAGTTTTTGTAGAAAGAAGGTGTGCTAATTTTTTAGGGATCTTTGGGATATAGCATTCCATCCAACCAAAGATCAAGATTCTTCTTTCCTTCAAATCCGAGCACACGTTTCATAGACTTTGAAATAGTATTGGGTTTTGTTCTTTTCCTAATTTGCTCACACTCACTCTCTAGTTCAATGTGAAAATGATAAAGAGATCTTTTACTAGCAATAAAAATATAATTGGATTAATGTTCCATAGCCAAGGATATGATCTAAAGATTCATATAGAAAAGACTGTGTGAATCCAAAAAAGAAGAAAAATGAGGAAGAAACTAGTAAGGATGAGGAGAAGGAAAGAAGACAATGAGAATAGAGAGAGGTAATCAAAAGAAAAACAAAATCCAAATTGATTATTCACTTTCACTTTTATGAAGAGAAGGTAGAATCTTTATTAGGTTAATCATTGTCACCTTTATGGATGCCTAGATTTTCAACTTTGATGTAAGCCATGAGAATGTGATGGTAGTGACTTTTGAATGATTTTAGACATGTCTATTTATCAAAAAGTAAACTTTTTAAAAACCACAAAATGAGACAATTGACATGGATCTTTTCTTGCACCTCCTAACCACTTAGGCTCAACATAAACAACTTGCGAGTATCAACACCCTACCACCTCAAATCTAGTGGAGGCCCAAGTCACAATCTCAAATAGGATTCAAAACTACTCAAACCACTATCCATTCTTGATACACATGCTATAAATGTTTCCCTAATCATTGTAAGCCACATATGACACCTCAATGGGTATCCAAGGCTCTCTTATGCACCCAATGGTACTATCAAGTCTATAGATACTTGTGGCTCCCTAAGAAAAATATGCATGTACAATTGTACCACTAGGATTCATTGCTTTGTCCTACACTAGCCAGTGCAAACTCTCAAAACTAACTAGCCTTGATTCGATTCCTTACTTATATAAAAATCACATGAAGTCTTGCCTTCCAAGCCACAAAGCACATTGCATGAGAAGACTTCAAACACCTACCATTATTGACCCTTACAAGGAACCTAGGCACATCATGGTTTATTGACCCAAGCAACTCTCCATGAATCCCTTGGTTTGTCCTGAGGTACCTATACCACTTGTGTTTGTGCACCAAGATGACCAATAATACTTCATGAGAACCCTCAGACTAAATTGCAGAGTCTCAATTGCTCTATCCAATGAACAAGATCTTAGTGGGTCTTCTTTTAGGATTAATGACCACAAGCCATTTTCCCTTGATTATTTAAAGAAAGACTGGAATTTCCACTCAATCTATGACATGGTAGAAGTAGTCTAGCAAACCAAGTGATATCCCATAAAATGCTTCTTATAGCTAGACTAAACTTTAGGCTCCTTTGTGAAACTTCTCGCAATGATAGACTTAGGTCTAGTCGATAATGTATGCTCACATACCAATGATACCCCATGTGGGAAGAACAAAAGCATTTATAGGGTAAAAGCATTCCAATGCAAGAGCATCTCCCCTACCACAAACTTTTAAAATAACAATTGCAAAAATTTTGAACTCTTCCTATTTATGCACCTTATGATGCTTAAAGACCCATCCAAGGTTGATAACCTCAATCAACACTGTACCTTTCCCACCTACTTTGCACAAAGTCGGTATCAATTGTACATTGATATGGCTACTAAGGGTAGCCACCTTCTCACCTTAGTTGAAAAACATCACGCAGTCAATTTGCTAAAAAGCAATCATACATATTGTGAATCTACATATTTAAGATCTATCATTGAGTCCTATAAAATAGATGCACCAAAAGAGTCGCTACATCACATCATTGGTAAGACCTTGATTGAAGAGGAGCTCCACATTGCTAGTTGTTTTAAGGGCTTCATTGCTCAATGACATTACATCTTGCTTGTGCATCCTCATGGTTCAACCATCAAACTTAGATACCCTCACCAAGCTCGAGTATAATCAATATTTCTACAATTGGTGGGTCCCTCAAATCCCTATTATATATAAATAAAACCACTATTATTGTAAATATCAATAAGACTATCATTCTTGACTTAAAAACTCAAAAATCCTACTTAGAATGCACCTAAGTCCCTAAGCTTAGAAGCTTGCCTTCTTCTTTGCATGGGTAGAGCTTCGAGCTATTCTCCAAATCTTCCATCTACCAAGTCCTCCTTTCAAAGGAAGCTGATCATCAAGGTTATTGAATTGCAAATGGTGTGTTAAGAACCATTGATAATTTTTTCATTCTTACATTGTCTTATTACGTGCTAGGTCACTCATAATAATGGAAACTATAATCTAGCCATGATGCAAGAAAAGTGATCACACCTTCTAGAATTAACTAGGATGTAAATTGTGCAATAAGGAATTCAATGAACATGTGAATATGTGTTCCTTTGTCAGCATCTATCTACATAACGCAAATCACAACATTTTTTATAAGCAAGACAAAATTAATGATCAAGTTATGCCCAAAATTTTTAAAATCTATTGAACCATTAATGGTGCTCTACATTAAGATTCAAATACTGTTTAGCAATTATGTAGTATAAATGTCTAAAATGATATTGTAGGCCATAAAAATTTATTGCAAATGAAGAGAAATTGTATATTGATCAATGAAAACTCCACTTTTTCTCTACGATTAGTAGTTAAAAATAAATATATACTAGTTCATTTGAGAAACCCATTTTTCAATTTGGGCTCAAAGTGCATACTTTTAGGTAAAAACCAAAATTACATCATGCACATGACTATTTTACATACACATAAAGATATTTAATATGTGGGCTTGCTCTTTGATCATTACTCCCTCAATAGGGTTACCATATGAACTTTAAAGTGTTTTGTGTTTTCCAAGAAGTGAGAAGAGCTTAGATCTTATGTCAAGTTGAGGGCGATATACATGTCTCTAGGTTAATGGAAGAGTTTCTCTTGACTAATACTTGCATGGGGAAAACAGCTGGACATGTTGTGCATTACAAATTCACCAAGTTTATGAATCATGTGATCATAATTTTCTTACTTGATACTCACATAATCCCAATCTTGATCCCAAATTAAGTCCTAAATTAGACATCAATAAAGGAAACTAGCAAATCATGGTGTCAATAGGTTGGTGCAATTCCCAATGGAAGATTTAGGTTATTGTTTAGGTTATTATTTGTCCAACCTTGGGGCGGCAGGGTTGTTAATGTCCTCAATGGAGTACCATTATATAGGGGATTCTTGAGTTGTTTGTCTTTCATATTTACTCAATACAAGTATTGAGATTTTTTATGATGTTGGATGTGCCATACATTAACACTTGCATCATATGTGCTTACCAAATATTGAACTAATGGACAACCATATTTGACTCTGAATCAAATTTTTTGGGTTCAACATATTATGCGTTATAGCTCATTAACTCTTTTATTTGTGCACTTTTTGTTAAGAAGAGTTTGGCTTTAGTTGTAATCACTTAGTGCATTTAATGAGTAGTGAAAATTTGGCATAGACTCAATTTACTTTGACTGGAAATGTCATAACTTAGAGCAAGTTAGTCTTTTTTGTAGTGGCTTCTCTTGATAATGAAATCTTGATATTGAGTTCATTATCTAGGTTGAATATGTCATCATATGTTTGAGTGTTAAATCATTGCAAAGCATGTCATCATATATTTGAGTGTTAAATCCATTGCAAAGTATTTAATAATCAATTATAAAAGTATAGCGATTATCATGGGTGTCATGTTGATCCTTGTTTTTCAGTTTCAATTGTGAGCATTGTCTGCTATAAGTGTAGGTTACTACATAGTCTTAAGTGATTCTTTCAAGGTATAGACTAATATGGGATGCCCTCCTCTCTACCCATTGTAAAATTGCTCATGTTATTACCAAGATAAAAATACCATTCATTTTCAACTATAACTAGCATCTACAAACAAATTATCACAATAAATTGTGCTATAGAATCTAGAAATGTCTTCAAATACATTGTGTAGATACATTTAATCATGCATTTGTTTGCTAGTTCTTAGACTTTTCATATTTTTGGCTTCTTCTTTAGGATTGAAAATTTTTCATCATGATCCAAAAGAATCTTGTTCCCTAAGGTGATACCTAAGAAGCTAAACCGTTTTCTTTACTTGTGATTACTTTTGATTTACATAATCCTAAGATAGGGGCACATAGTCTACTTGAATGCTTTGATGGATTTAATGATTTTCAAACCACATCCTTTCTTTATCTTTAAATAAGAAAATAATTTGAAGTAAGTCTTTTAATTTTTCTCTAAAGTATGCATTGACCATGTATGTGTGGTGGTCTTAAGTTTCTACAATGAACCTATAATTTTGTAGACTTTTCCCTTGATTCCAACAAGTAATGGTGACAAAATACAATGCATGTATCTATCAATACTATCAAATTTTAGATTCATCATACATGTTACAATAAATTCTATTGCAAGATTTTAGAAACTATAATTTTCATTTTAAATAAGAAAATATTTTGTAGGATGTATTGGTCTATAATAACTAGATGGAGGATAGTAAGCCACATACCCAATATTGAAGACAACTAAACCGCAACCTTGAAATAACCAACACTCATTGTCCTCAAAGTATTTCACAAAATATTACCATTAAACCATCCTATCATAATGGGATCTCACATATGTCAACCCATTCTTGTTATATACAAGCTATGTACAAGAAGTTTTTGGGATTTCTTGTTAGATGTGATGAAAAATTAGAGTTGGGTTTTTTAGTAATCACCTTGGGTTATAAGGTGTTTACTAGGTTTTTTAGTAGTAATCATCTTGGGTTACAAGGTCAAGAACATGTGCTTCAAAGGCTAAGAGCATGAACTTGGGCTATTGACATCTTCTCATATATCTTAGTAACCCAAGATCATATTCTCACCTTTGAAAATATGCCCAGAGATCTTAACACATGAAACTTAAAGGTAAACTCCTCATTTTTTTTGTAAGTACTCCACAATACATTCAAAATGTGACAGCTATTCCAACATGTAGATTTTTAAATGTAATCTTAAGCTCTATTTCAATGGTTAAACAATAGGACATTAATTAAGTCTCGTCATACTTTTTCCATTATGTTATCATTTCATTTAGTATTCAATGAATTTCATTTTCTGCGTGTGTGTGTGTGTGTGTGTGTGTGTGTGTGTGTGTGTGTGTGTGTGTGTGTGTGTGTGTGTGTGTGTGTGTGTGTGTGTGTGTGTGTGTGTGTGTGTGTGTGTGTGTGTGTGTGTGTGTGTGTGTGTGTGTGTGTGTGTGTGTGTGTGTGTGTGTGTGTGTGTGTGTGTGTGTGTGTGTGTGTGTGTGTGTGTGTGTGTGTGTGTGTGTGTGTGTGTGTGTGTGTGTGTGTGTGTGTGTGTGTGTGTGTGTGTGTGTGAACTAGAGAGTTGTAATAGCTAATAAGGTGCAAAAGGAGTTACAAATATTTGCACATATGAATGTTAAGTTTTGGAAATAGACATAACAAGAGGGAACCTAGGGTACGGGTACACATATCAACTTTACTAGAATTCTAAGATTTTAACAAGTAAATAGTCCCAAATTTTTTTGTAGTAAGAAGACAAAAACACATATCACACCAAATTGATTTGACTCCACAAAGTCTAGCCACAATAGGATATTGCGCAACACTTATTTACTTTTCACATTAAAGAAAAAGAGAAACACTCATATCAATAGACTTTGTAGAAGAGAGGAGGACAAAGTAGAGATTCTAATACATACATGTCTATAAGAATGCAAAGACCAAGGGGGAGAGAGAGAGAGAGCATCATTTAATATGGTTTGTAGGACTTCATTGCTACATCATAAGTCTTTAAATTTTCAACCAATGGCATTTTGAATTCTCATATAAAAAATGAATTGCACTTAAATTTTTTTGAAAAGTCTCAAGTATGAAATCAAAGGCCTAGATTTGGGTAGACAAACAACCTAAAACTCCTCAATCCTACTTTAACATTGCAAGCGTGACGTGCATCAAGGTCTTTATATACACCTTTTTAAAATAGGTCCATCAGGGTATGTAACAAGCTTGATGCTTTTTTAAGGATATTATGGCATGTTGGGGGTTCATCTATTCATGGTAGTCCCTAAATTTGTTGACTAAGAATTGACTAATTCCGATTGGGGTCATCATTACCACGTTAGAGAAATGATTGTCTTGAAAGCAATGGTTGATGATGGTCAAGACTAAAGAATATAAGAACATAACTTCATGAATGCTTTGAGGCAAGTGATCATGCAAAATTGGGATCCTTGATTGCATTAGTTTAAGGGCTGCAACATATTGATATTCTAAAATCATGTTGATATTCACAATCAACATGATTTTAGACTCTTGCATTAGTTTATGGGCTACAACATGGTAGAAAGTGATTAGGATTGAAATTTTGAATAAGGTTGATGCGGGATGTGCCAAAATGTAGCCTTAGACATATGTAGCAAGATTTTCATAAGCAAAAAGTGAGTACTAGCAATGCAATCGTCCTATCGATGCCTTTGAACCTATTTAGAGTCAAAATAACTAATGATGAAGATATAATTCCAATTCAACTCAATGTTATGACAAGAATATAGAGCATAAATTAAGGCATCAGTATCACTGGTCCTTCTGTAGCAAATGGATCAATGATTGGAAACAATAGCTCAAAGAAAGAACTTGTTTTTAGAAGCAACGATGCTACCATGTTATCCATAGGATCATCCATTTCTAATACTAAAAGTGCTACCCAACACCCAAATTGAAAAGGCATCCTCTACCAAAGCAGATGAATACCAAAACACCTGAAAAGTAATCCATAAAGTCAATGAAGCGTAAGTAGAGCTTCAAGAGCAAGAGGTAGTGGGATGCATGAGTGCAATATGCTTAACAAGCACTACACCCTTGTTGACCTCATAGGTCCAAAAACCTATAGTAGGTATGTCTCTACTCAACCTAATTGAGAGGAACTACTTGCAAGTCCATCTCAAGGGCAAAGTCATGAACTAAGGAGACATGGGTTTCTAGTTCCAAGAAATAGATCAAAGCATTATTGCAACACTAGCCTCAACTAGTGTAATTGTACCATTCGGTATGTTGCTAAAGGGGAACCTAGTCCTCCGGAGGACCTTTAAGGCTTGGGGAGAAGGCTTTAAAGGGGAATCAATGGAAATAGCATTACTAGAACCTTGGATGATAATAAGAATAACCCCTAGCTCTCCAACTCAAACTTTAGGAGCCTTGGGTGTAAGTACTTGTGAGAGGGAGTTGAGTGTCATGACGTCCTACCAATTGAGGTCTAGGTGACTTGGTAAGAAGAGGAATCATTTTGTATATGGATGCTAGAGTTAGCATAGTAAACCATGCTACGATTCAAGTCCGATGGAATCCACCCATTAAGAGTATCCACTTCAACTTGATCGTGGCCAATAAATTCAAGGTTTGTCCTATTGGATTCCTTAAAGGCTAGCTAGTTAAGATTTGTGCATTCTCAATGAATTATATGGTTATGAAATGGGTAGACTATGACCTATTGCTTAGGCATCCATGGATATGCAACACGTGTTTGATCAAAGATTGGGGTAATGGACTAGTTTTTCTTGGAAACAATAAGAATTTGATACAAATCAAAATAGAAACCTAGAACAAAATTCTAATGGATCCAAGTGTTATCTCAAGCATGCTAGGAGGAGATACAAATTGTCCATTTGCATCCTAATCACTTAACAAGTACATCCCTTGTCTAGAATATGAACATGACCAAATGCATATTCTTGTGATGCTAGACCTACCATTTACAGAAAATCAAGAGTACATAGAGGCTTATGAGGACAAAGTGAGAATTAAAGGATCAAAAGTGCCTATTGTTAACTCACTTTGAAATAAACATAAATACCTTTTTAGTACTAGTGCTCCTGATAATGAGTAGGTTTTGTACCTCAACTAACAAGTTGGAGCTCTTAAAGATACCAAGTAAATGGCAAAATTTGCTTACATATATTTAAGAAGACACATTACTATTTTTTGAGGAATTGTTACAAAACCTTGGCTAGAGATAGATAAAATTGCATCAAGTCTCTATCGAACAACACGATAACTTGACAACTAGTCTTATGGTATAAGATGACTCTAATTATGAGGATGACAATGGACCAAAGGAATAAGAGTCAAAATATATGAGAGCATTGAAGGCCTAGATTATGAGTCCACTAATGAGTTCAATACATGACAAGGGTCTCAAATGTAACACTACAAGTTCTTCATTATTCTGATTACCAACTCATAGGAACATCCCTTTGAGGGGTAAAATTTTAAAAGAAATAAGATGGCCTTAAAGCAAAGTCTTAAAGAGCCTTAAATCCATCGATTTAATTAAGAAAAGATAAATGAATTGAAATTGAATCCACTACCAGGTCTGAGGCTTATGATAAGAATCATCCTCCTTGCCTACGTGGCAAGGAGACTCACCATTCGATGTTTATGTATGTTCCCCAACTCTGCTCACCGGCATATGAAGCATTATAAACTGTGTGTCCAATAGTGTCTTTGGACATGGTTCTTACATATGCACATGAAGCCTTCGTACCATTCATTTCAAAATTGAAATACTCAACTAGAATCTTCAAAGCCCTCTCACATGAGTTATAGCCACTATCTTTTCAATGTTATTGTTTCTGACAAATCCACTTTCTTTCATAGCTTGCACATACCAATAATACAAAAGAGCTGAACTTTCAATTTATGAAGAAGCCAATCCATCCATTTGCTAGCCAACCTCTTTGAGTTACCGAAGAATTTGTACTTCAAGGTGGCATGGTATGCCTCTATAGCACCATTGGTGTCTTGACTAGAATGTGGAAGTGTACATGTTGCACATATCCACATATCTTACAACACACACATAATAAAAATATTTAAATGATATATAAAAAATAAAATAGAACAAAGTAATCTAAAATATAGATTTGGGAGTTCTTACAGGCTCCCAATATGTTTTGAAGTAGTGCAATAATGTTATCTCATTTGCAAACCCTTTTTTTAATCTATCTATCATATCCCTTGGTTCCTCCTTTATAGCCACTTCTGTTGCCTTGCATTCATCTTTCATGTTCTTATATAATATTACCTAGAACTAAAAATTTGCATCTCTTTTGGGCATTCTAGGACTTTTTTAATAAGATGCTTTAACCAACAATAATGGACATGTCATAGGCACAATAAATATGCAAATTAAAGACAACCTTACACACGATACATTTGTCAAGTTTGTAACACTTTTAGTCCATGAATTAAATGTTTTGAAAAATGGCGCAATCATGTGAAATGCACCTAAAAGCATCTATCTCTCTTTCAGCATCATCCACCAAAAAAGATGTTGGCTCCCATGTTTTGTGAACATCTAGCATGTGATCCCTAAACTTGATGAGCCAAATCTTGTTTACCTCAAATGTTGCAATTGAGGTCAACACCCAAGCAATTGGGACACCATTTTGATGGGACTCAAATACAATGATTGTATATAAATTGAACTTTCAAATGCAAGTTTGAAATATATGCAAAATGCATAAGACTTTGAGAAGTACAAATTGTAAGTATGCAAGAATAATTTTAATGAACTACCTTATACTTGTTTGTACCAAATGTCAAGTCCATTGCTAGTAAGTTGCCATTTCCATATCTATCACACATATCTCATTGCCATGGTGTTTGAATCCCCAATATGAAATCCTTCTTGGTACAAGATATTGTTCTTGACACACAAATGCCATTTCCTTGTTTTCAATGCACCACCTCTTTGTGCTTTCAACATCATTGTCATGTAATTGGTCGATGGCAAACTTCCTTGATATATTCAAAATAACTTGGATGGAGAGAAACTCGTCTCTTTCCATAGGAGGATGATTTGGATTGTTGCTTTGGTGTTGATACACATATTGAATGTGACACTCCAATACTTTTTGTGGGGCAAAAAAGCTTTGTATAACATACTAGACACCCATTTTTTTTTCTCTAGTGATATCCATGGGGAAAATAAGGAATGTGAATTGACATTTAAATCCTCCATTGCAACACCATGACAAATCATATCTATGTCATCAATATGATATGGATTGATAAATGAGATAGATGCCAAATTGGTGTCATGGGATAGGTGGGTCACTATAAAATGACATTAAAAACCCTTGTTAAGTTGTCCCATGGTTTTGCATGGTAGGCATTTTCTTGGTTGTCCTTGACTAGTCAATATGTCATTAGGACATAAAACCTCCACATTTTGAGTGTCCTTAGGACCATAAGCACACCAAATTTTTATTGTGGGAAATGAAAGTTGTAGCCCTTAGTGTGATCAAATAATAAGGAAATCAATATGAGTAGCAAAACAATTATATACACTTACATGATATTCTCTATCCATGTGTTCTTTGATGGTTTTTTCAATTGATTTAATTGCCATTGATGGTGAGAGTACTTTTTGAAAATTATAGGAAATTTGATATTTTTTTCCTTCCCCTTGTACAAAATCATTTACTTGAAACCATGGAATAATCGCCCTTCTCAAAACCTTATATTTTGATCTCTCAACGTAGATGAGTTGCCATTCTAAATGCTTTGCACTAAATATGCCAACTTGCAATGTTTGGGATTGTGGGCTTGCCATATTTCACAAATGTAAAGTTATCACATCAATATATTTTATTTCATATATTAAATGTTACTTTCCTCTAGAGTTGTTTATTCTCTAAAGTATGATCAGTTTACATATTATGGTAGTGTCAAAAATGAATACATCAGTGCAAGCTTGACTTTGTCTCTCTTGTGTCATCCATTAATACCTTTGAACTTCATGTTGTGTATCACTAATGATTTTTTGGTTACCTAATATACATTTATATATCCATTCTAGTCATAGACTGCCATACCACTTATAGTACCAATTACAGTCATAGATTGGCATAGCATTTATAGTATACACATTCTTATATGAGCAATAACAAATGTAATAGAGGAACTTTCTTTCTTGTAGTATATATGTTGATGTAGTCTAGCTACATATAGTGATGTATCTATCATTCATAGCAGATGAAATATACTTACAACTCCAATTACATTTCATGCTTTGCATCATTAATAGTTTTGTGAGTGGTTGCATCATAATAGATTAAAATAAATGCAATAGAGTAGCATATGTTCCTATATTACAAAAAATTTATATGAGCTATAATGTGATAGAGTAACATTTATTCTTGTAATGCATACATTGATGTAGTCTAGCTACATATAGTGGTTCATCTATTGATCATAGCTAATTAAATAAAGTTAAAACTTAGTTTACTTCATGCTATATATCTTTAATAGTGTTGCAAGTACCTTATATGCATTCATTATAGCTTATAGCTCACAATACATACACTATTATAGCTTATATTCAATGCAATTTATGGACTACAATACATACATAATAAATGTAATAGAGTAGGATAGAACATACATTCTTATTTTCTTAAATGAACATAATGGAGGAGCATAAAACATACATTCTTATAGCTCAAAATCAATGTCAAAATCTAGAATAATGTTCTTGTAGTACATACATTCTTATAGGTGATAATCAATGGTACATCAATGGTGCAAAACATTGTTTGCACTATAGTTGCATGCAACCCTAAACCCGATTTAATGGTACAAAAGATCCATATAATGGGAGCAAAACTGCAAGGAATTTTGGGCTGAATAGTGATGAAGCACTCCAAATACTC
Source organism: Lygodium microphyllum (assembly GCF_053477565.2). Lineage (NCBI taxonomy): Eukaryota > Viridiplantae > Streptophyta > Polypodiopsida > Schizaeales > Lygodiaceae > Lygodium > Lygodium microphyllum. The sequence continues at coordinate 129,380,782 of NC_141145.1, forward strand.
TCTAGCACCTTAGATCCATACTCTAACTAAGGATCTGATGCCCCTCCTTTTGGGTAACTTGCTTCTCTACTCTATCAGTCCTCTTCAATGGCTCAAGTAGCTCTCATAGTGGGATTGTTGGTGGTAGTGGGAAAATGGAAGAAGGATCATGTATATGGCTGATTAATGTAGATCAAGTATATGGCCAAAGGATATTGATGCACTCAAATGCAGCTCTAGACATCTTAGCCTATCTCTGAGAGGGATATGCAGACTAGCTTGGAGGCACACATCAAACATGGAGGCATAGGGATTGCAAGAGATGGAGGAGTAGTGATTGTGAGATATGACAAAGGGAAATGTGGTGGATGAGAGAGAGAGAGAGAATATGGAGATTGTAAAATATAGTGAAGGGAAATGTGATGAATGAGAGAGAAATAGGGGGGGGGGGGGGGGGGGGGACGTGCATTGACTAAGGTAACATAAACACTTAGATTGAGTGGGCATGGGATGGGATGGGACCAATATCACTCCATCTTAATAAGGTAAAACTATGGTGAAAGATGAAAAATCCTAGCCACCTTCTCTCAGATAGATGAACACCACATAGACAAGGAGAAGAAGGCATAGATGTGGCTAAGGAAGAGAGCTCTAGTCACATCTTACAACCACATCCATTCAAGTCAACCAACTCTTTGAGAGGAAGCATTAATTTCTTTAGTTGAGAGAGGGATGTCGATCATCCCATAAAGAAAACTGAACAAGAGAACAAGAGGAAGAGGGAGTTTTATCCCCACGCTATCATTATCCCTCTCAAGCAAGCAAGGATACATCATAAGCCACTATCTCCTACCCTTCATGAACCAAATCAAGAGAAAGGAGAGGGGATGTAACAAGAGCCCACTCTCTTAATTGCTACCATTGTATATTCTATCATTTTCAATCGGCAAAATATGCAATTAGGACAAGGGGAGATAGACAAAAGGGAGGTTGGATTAGAAGGGAAGCATAAAGGGAGTCAAGAAGAAGGTCTTACAGCTTACAAAGGAGATTTACTTGCAAGCCCCGACCTAGCCACCACCATCATCACACATGGAGAAGAGAGACTTCCACTATAACCTTATCTTCTTTTTGTAAGAAAATTAGCATAATAATTCAAGACTGATGAAGTGCTAGAATACTCAAGGAGCAAACGAGATAAAGCTTAAATGTCAGCATGGCACCCAAGAGGAGCACTTCAAGTTCAAGACATGCAACCGATATAATATCTACAATCCCAATTGCTACTCAAACTCACCAACTAACCTCACATTAAGTTGATTAAATTAGTATACAATTACAAGATGTAATTCCAAGTTATCATTGCTTAGAAAATTCTTAGCTTGACTATCGCCCACTATAAGAGATGTGAAACTATTGAAAGACTTGTATTGGGCTGAATACTATACGAGCTAAACTTGAACTTGTAAATATTGTTGAGATATCAAGCTCAACATGAGCTGGCTCACATACCTAGAAGTTTGTTTCCACATTCATATCACTAACATGATTGGTACCTGCATTGGCATATTTATATCTTGATTATCCTAATTGAAAAAACTTAAAAAGAACTTATTTGAGTTGTTAAGAAGTTATATTATTGGTTCTAGAAAATGGATGATTTCTTAAGAGAGGCTAGGCTATTTGCATTGTTTTTGTTTGAAATTTGAGAATCCTCTAAGGGGGAGAGCTATACTTATTCCTAGGGATTATTAGATCAAGATTTGATGCATGGGTGGTTTACCTCCATAATCACAACATAGAAATACCGATAAAGGCATGAGATGCAAAAGGGTACTACTCAATACACTGGCTAACAATGATCAAGTGGTGACAAGACCACCACACGAAGGCAAGGTTTGATTCTACCAAAGCTAAGGGTCAAGGGGGCTCTGGACACCCTCAAAACTAGATCTTAAAATGAAGATAAAACCCATGTGGTCTAATGTTTGTGGATGCTCATGGACTCTATTCTAGATAAAGGGTAGATTATGTGGATTGTGTCCATGGAAGTTGAATGCTATCCACGTGCTTTGAATATGGGTCCATATATAAGGGACAAAATGTGGATTTGGCATTGTACCTTCTTGGAGAATGTACAAATGAAAAAATTGTTTGCAATAGATTTCTAAAAGACTATCTAAATGTGTCTTTGTATATATTCTTAATTTATGTGAAGAAATCATGTTAAAGGAGGCTAGTTGAGGAAGTTGTTTTTGTGTCTAACAAAATGTAGATATTATTTTAAAAACTAAATTATACCTTTGAGAAAGGAGGGTGATTGAATCCCCAATGAGTTCACCCAGAGTGGTCTTAGCTAGCCAAGAGGCTTTCCCAACGTAAAACACTAGACTAGGGATTTTAGGAAGAGTTGAACATTTGGCTACCCTAGAGTGTCATTCTAGCACCCAAGTTAGTGTCATTTTAGGAGACCAAGGTGAGGCTTTATCTTATAGGTAGAGGGGTTGATGTGTTCATTTCCCCCTAATTTCTCACTCTCTTTGAACCAAGTGTAGCACTAGTTCGCTTCAATTTAGGATATTACACCCTAGATCAATGCTAGAAGGTCTACTAGGAGATCTTTGAAGTTAGTTTTAGGACATCTTAGGTCGATCCTTGTGATTTTGAAGTTAATTTTAGGACCTCTTAGGTCAATCCTTGTGGGAATGAGGTGAAGCTTATCTTGTGACAATAGACCTAAGTGATTCTAGGTCACAAGGTTCCAATATTTCATGGGAGTTCCACATGGACTCTCCTAGATACATCCATTTATGGAATACCAAAAAGGTGCTATAAGGAATTTGTTAGATAGGCATGTTACACATTCAAGAATTCAAGTGCTAAATACTTATTATCTATAGGCCAAGAGATGGAACATGTCTGTGGATTTTTGGGTTTGTCTCCCTTCCTTGCAAAGCTTCTAGTGAATTAATGTTTGTTGAGGCAATGAATTTGCATCCATGTCACTTGCTCCACATTTAATATCGTTTGTATGCACTGATTTTTGCATAGATAGGTTTTAATTGATTGATGTAATGAATTTTCCGCCCTATTTCTTGCTCTAATAATAACCTTGGTTACATGCAGTGATGTTTGTGTAGGAAACCACCATAGTGTATTGATTCTCACTCGCAACCTTGGTTACATGCAGTGATGTTTGTGTAGGTAGCCACTATAGTGTATTGTTTCTCACTTTCTATTTTATGCTTTAATGAGAAGTCCTAATCATTATATCCACTTCTATATTTTGAGTGTGTGCAACTAGCAAGCTTTTGGAGCGAGTTTTTGGGCAAGCTTTTTTTGGCATTCTCGAGTTTTATTCCACATAGTCCACTTGGTCCTCTTTTTCTTTTGGGCATACATCAAGTACCAATGTTGCTCCTCCATTGCCACCACCACCACCACCACTACCACCATCACCATGACATCTTACTCTCCCCCTCCTCATTAGAACCACAACCAATTCTCCTCTCTCTTTTTCATATGTTGGGGACAAACCATTGATATCTTACTCCACTCAATAACATTACTACCACTCGCACTGCCACTACACCACCACATCTTACTCTCCTCCTCCCATCGATTCTCTCTCTCTCTCTCTCTCTCTCTCTCTCTCTCTCTCTCTCTCTCTCTCTCTCTCTCTCTCTCTCTCTCTCTCTCTCTCTCTCTCTCTCTCTCTCTCTCTCTCTCTCTCTCTCTCTCTCTCTCTCTCTCTCTCTCTCATATTGCATTAGTACTTCTCTCTTCTTAACTTATTTACATCACTAAATTAATCTTATCTGCTTATCTTTGATAATATTATCACAATGTTAATGGTTCAATTACGCATGCATATAAGATATCACACTACATATACATTCACATCCCCTCTCTCTCCCTTTTTTGCACGTATTTTTTAATTACATATTGATGTGTTATTATTTTAATTATGCGTACATGAGAAAACTACAGACACGTCCACTTATACTTGCACATTATTCTCTCTTCCTCTTTTGATCAAGCCTACATATGGATTGAAGTTATGCATTCATT